>NC_090270.1:290034740-290635574 GCF_040414725.1 Anabrus simplex | reverse complement strand
TGTATAATGTATTGAGAAGTACAAAATTAAAATATGAATGTTTATTGGGAAGGCACGTAACACTTTGACCTTATGGGACGGCCTCCACGTATATAAACTAATGCACAAACTGGTATCTGTGAACTTATATACTGAGTTTCGTGCAAAGTCTGGATGAGTTCCTGGCACAATATAAAATAGAGACTAAAAAGTATGAAATATTAACTGTCTCTATATACAAGAATGAAATAACGTCTATCTGTCTTCCGAAATATCACATCTAAACTTAAACTGCTGGGTGGTATTTCATGAAAGATTGCACAAACACTCACAGAGAAATGTCATATAATTAACTACGTTATATTTCAAAATATAACGTCCGCAAAATTACTTTAGCTTACTCCCAGAGTAAGTACCAAGGTTGCATAGGCATAGCAATGATATAAATCTATTGATATGAACGTGATGGCGGATATATTTATAGTATGTGGTATACCATGTTTACGGGAGCATAACGGTATTTTTTTGTGATAAACTGAATGCACACATATAAAAGCATAAATATGCATATTTATCATGTTTTCAATCACTTTTCAAAATCAATGTCTGAAAGCCAACGGAAGAACTCCATACCTCGCACTGTTCAAGTCTGAACGCACGGAGCGGTCAGTCAAAGGCAAAGTGGTCCACTCTCTGCTTTTCTTTTCACAGTCACACTGAGGTGAACCCTTCTATTCCCATTCGAAAAGAGTAGTACTACAGAGTGATCGAGAAGTCACTCAGCGCGTACATGTTATCGACAAGGAAACACATACATCTGTTACACTCGGATCCGGTTGAAATTGGGTAGGAATATTCATGGAGGGCACTTTTAAATTTAAGACAATTTATTTGTTCAATGTTGGCATTAAAGCTTGCGATGGGCACTGCAGTTTGCACCTTAGCACTCTACATCCTCCCACGAATATTCCTACCTAATTTCAACCTATCCGAGTGCAACACATGTATGTGTTCCCTTGTAAGATTCCCTTAGAGACGGGAATTCAGCGGATGCGCTGGCCTCGGCGAGCATAATACTGTACTTTGGTGAATGCAAGTCGTATGGTTCCAATGTTTGGGGAATCCGTTATGTTCGTGGGTACAACATGTGAAATGTGAACGAAATATAAATGAATAAATCATCTGAAACTCACCCATATAAAGAATATATTAAAAATATTTACCAGTTTCTTCCAGATACAAATTCACTCTCTATCTAACACGTCAATTCTAGGGCGTAAAATGAAACTCTGAACCTACCTGTATTCACGTGGTCTTCATTTCTCACTGCTTTTAAATGCTGAACCATACGACATATCAGTTCGTTAGCCGAATTTATATAATGATGTCTTAGGGATTTCAGTACTCTATCCAATATATTTGCCTAGTTTTCGTTCATTAAGACCGTGTCTCGTCATCTTGGTCTTACTCTACTCCTCTTACACTCCATAACAGAGTCCATTATACTCACAGGTAACCTATCCTCCTCCATTCGCCTGACATGACCCAACACCGAAGCTGGGTTATGCGTACAATTTCATCCATCGCGTTCATTCCGACTAACTTGACTTGGCTAATTTCCTGTCATTCCTACCTTAAATATAGGGCCTCGACGAAATTTCTCCAGCTCGTTCTATCTACCGCCAACGCTTTTACCTCCCTCCATGTGTTGTTGACTCCAGCCACCTCCCTGTCTCAGTTCCTCTTCCAGGCAATCCTCGGTCTGCCTTGCCTGCGACTACCTTGTGGATCCCAGCTCAATGCCTGCCTTCTGGTATTTTCTTCTGGTCTTCTCTGAGTGTGCCCAGTCCATCTCCATGTTCTTCACATATGTGTTGCTGTATGGGATGTTGACTTGTGGCCACCCATAATTCTTTGTTTGAGATGGTATTTGACCACCATATTCTCATAACGTACCTCAAACAACAATTTATAAAAGTCTGTAACATTATCGTAATGTTTCTGGTCACTTTCCAGTTCTCACTTTCATACAATAACAAATATTTAACATTTAAGTTGAATGTCCTCAGCTTCGTTTCTGTACGAATGTGAGAGGATATCCATACTGGTCGTAACTGAAAAAAATCTCCCTTGGCTTTATTTATACTACTCACCACTCTCCAAAAGTAACGCCAGCCTGGCTTACCATGCTTCCTAAATAGCAAAATTCCTCTGGTCTTTCTATATCCATTCCATCTAGAGTTAAGCTAAAAGTACTACGTTGGTTTATGTGCATTTCCTTAGTCCTTTTGTTATTTATCTTTAATCCTACTTCTTTAGTTTCCAATTTTAAGTCATTCAGTTCGATTTCCATGTCCCGAAAATATTCTGCAGGAAGGCAGAGTTCATCTGCATAACCCAGCTTTTCAGTCAGTTATTTATTCCCCACTAAATGCCACGCTTTCTATTCGTTGCGCAACATACAATCCAGTGTCCTGGTAAACAAGATAGGCAACAGTATATATACTTGTCTTACTCCAGATTTTACAGAAAAAGTTTCTGACAGCTTCCCTTTCTACTCCAATGACAAGCGTAACCATCATACATTGTATGTGTTAGACGGACGATCATTTGTGGGATTTCCAAAGCCCTCAACATTTCCTTGCGGTTGACAGAATCAAATGCTCATTCCGAGTAAATGTTTACAATGATATAGAATTCCTCTTTCAATGCTAATTTGCCCTTACCTGTAAGTGATGAAGGCGAAGACGAGCCCGACCAAGGAGACACTACTGCCGAGCACGACGACGAGAGAAAGGACGCCCTCTTGCGTCATTTGTTCTGACGTGACGAGCATCCCATGGCCCGGGAAGCTCAGGTTGGGAAACCCGTGCACCCGGCTGGTATAGAGATTCTCCATGGCGAGCGCCAGCGTGACGGTTTGTGTAGACTGCCTGGAAGAAAGAGATAACTTTAGGTAAGACCTGTAGGCACTGAGTCAGTGGTGGCGATAAGGACACCGCAGACCCCGCCGGGCGGGGTCATGGCTTGTGAGGGGCCCATGACTCTTTCTTAATTCAGTAACTGAAGAGTGATGTTACATATTGATAAAGCTACAGCACACAGTAGAGTATTATTTGTATTACAGAGGGTTATGCCAAACTTAGGCCGTAGTAGTGCAGAGCTTCTTTCATCAATAGTACAGTAGTTATTTCTGAAATAATGTGGGTTCCACACCTGTTCCAAAAATAACCATCCCTGGCTGCCACTCACAACAATCATTTAGCCAGTTCTGAGAACCCAGTAGTCAGAGAATATGCGATAAGAAGGACAGTCTTAAATACTGCAGATTCGAGCCTGTTTATAACTCTCGGCAGTCAGTGTATCTAGGTAGGATTACGATGGACGGTTGAGTTGTAAATTATTTGGTCCTAGGAACGAGATTATTTCTTAATATTGTGACGGTCAGCGTGTTTTTGTAACTATAGGCTAATTGAAATATGCATTTACTGTGTGACTGTTCGTACCGTATAAGCGTATTATTTAATTCCTTGCGATTTGAAAACTAAATTATGTAATTATTATTATGATTATTATTGTTGTTGAGTCATCAGTCCATAGACTGGTTTGATGCAGCTGTCCATGCCATCCTACACTGTGCTAACCTTTTCATTTCTACATAACTGCTGCATCCTATATCTGCTCCAATCTGCTTATCATAATATTCATACCTTGGACTACTACTACCGTTCTTAACCTCTACACTTTCCTCAAAAACTAACTACACGTAATAAGATGTGTCCTATCGGTCTAACTCTTCTTCTCGTCAAATTTAGCCACAAAGATCTCCTCTCACCAATTCGATTAAGTATCTCTTCATTCGTGATTCGATCTACCCATCTCACCTTCAGCATTCTTGTGTAACACAACATTTAAAAAGTTTCTATTCTCTTTCTTTCTGAGCGAGTTATCGTCCATGTTTCACGTCCATACAATGCCACGCTCCAAAGGAAATTCTTCTAAAAATTTTCCTAATTCCTCTATCAATATTCGAAGTGAGCAAATTTCTTCTTAAGAAAGGGTTTCCTTGCTAGCGCTAGCCTGCATTCTATGTCCTCTTTATTTTTGCCATCGTTACTTCTGTTACTACCCAAGTAATAATTTTAATCCACTTCCTTTAACACTTTATTTCCTAATCTAATATTTCTTGCAAAACCTGACTTCGAACGACTGCACTCCATTACTTTTGTTATGGACTTATTTATTTTCATCTTGTACTCTTTACGCATGGCTCCGTCCATACCATTCAGCAACTTCTCCAGATTTTCTGCAGTCTCAGATAAAATAACAATGCAAAGGGCACTAGGAAAGTTTTGTAAAGTGAGTGAACCCTTTAGACTTTTTCAAAATAATTTCCACCACACTCAATACACTTCCCCATACGTCAAAACCAGTCACTGAACCAACTCTGCCACTTTTCTTCGGTTACATTTTCACACTCTTGATCCCATGCTGCCAGAAGCTCCTCGTCGGATGCAAAACGCCGCCCTTTCAGCTTCATCTTCACTTCTGGGAAGGGTGCGAAGCACATGGGGCAATATCAGGACTGTATGGAGGGTGATCAAGCACAGTCAACCCTGATCTGTCAACAAAATCCATTGTTACATTTAGCACGATGTGCTGGAGCATTGTCGTGATGCAAGAGCCAAGTGTTGAGCCGTGACCTTGGACGGAGGTGCTTGAGGGCCTGGATGATCTAAGACAGACAAGTCTCACTGTATCACTTCGCAGTAACTGTCATTTGTGTTTCTAGCACAACCCGAGTCAGGATGCCCCGTTTAGTGAAGAATACTGCAATCATCCTTTTCTACACTGACATTGACTTTCGCACAGTCACAGGAGTGCCCTTATCTTCAAAGAGCCACATCGTGTTCTGGGATTTTTTGGGGCATCGTAATAATAAAGCCAAGTTTCGTCACCTGTAACGATGCTATTAACGGTACGCGAAGTCCCACTTTCAAACTGTTATAGCATTTTATGGCACCATTTTACTCTATGTGCCCTTTGTTCCTCTAAAAGTGAATGGGGCACCCAAAGGGTAAAACCTTTCTAATTTGGAGATTGTCATGTAGAATTGAATAAATAGCTTGTGCGGGGATGTGGAGGGTCTCTTCTACCTGCCGATATGTCAACCGCCTCTCTTGCTTCCACATTTTCCTTACAGCTTCAATGCTTTCCTCAGTCACTGATTCAGACGGTCGCCCAGAACGAGGATCGTCTTCAACCCCAAAATTTCCCTCCTAGAACTCTTTGTACCAGCGGAAAATAGTTTTCCGATGTGGACAGGCTTTCCTCAGCACAGAAGTCATTTCCTCCAGTCACTGGTCAACAGTTAATACACGAGCAAAATTGTAGCGGATAATTGCGCGATATTTACCTTTAGACCACAATGACATCTTAACTTGCTTTCAGTCCCACTGCTTGGTACCAACTGCTGTGAAGGTCGCGCCTTGCTGTCTTCTAGACCGGTTTTCACCCATTTTTTCATCCCTCACTTTAACAGGGGTGTCCAGCCAACCGTTTTTGCGTATTGAAAAACTTTCCTAGTGCCCTTTGTATAATCAGAAAATCTCAGGATTTTGATTTCCTCTCCTTGGATTATGATTCCCTTCCCAAATGATTCTTTAATTTCCTTTATTGCCTGTTCTACGAGTATATAAACACTTAAAGGGGGGGACGAACTGCAGCCTTGCCTCACCCTTTTGTGGATTGCTGCTTCTTTTTCATAGCCCTCGATTCCTATCACTGCAGATTGGCTCTTATATAGATTGTAGAAAATTCTTCTCTCTCGGTACCTGATCCCCAACACTTTCAGAAAGTCAAATAGCTTATTATTATAGCTGCGTCGTTGTTGTTCATTGTAATAATATACAACCCTGTACTATGATATAAACTTGTAACTTTCATTACTAGGAAACGAGGGGCCTATTTTCAATTATTGTGGGACGGCCCGGAGCTTGTTAGCGCTGCTACTGCATTGAGTTAAGCTTGAGAGATAGACACGGTTTATTTTAACTGGCAATGTTAGGGACACGTGTCCCTGTCTTACACTTAAAACCACTGTTAGTTAAGTGCATAGACGGTGGGAGTGTACGGGCTTTTAAGGTATGACCGAAAGAATACACACATGGTATTTGCGTCACAGATTAAAATGCTGAATTCCACTGACAGCTGCGGTGCACAATGGATATTAAAGTGTGAAGGGGGTGGTGCCGTTTAAGATTCTTTAAACTTCAACATTTTGCACCCAAGGACATATCGTCGTTGCCGGGACAAAACCTCCTATGTGATAATATATTTTTGCCGGGCTGAGTGGCTCAGACGGTTAAGGCGCTGGCCTTCTAACCCCAACTTGGCAGGTTCGATCCTGGCTCAGTCCGGTGGTATTTGAAGGTGCTCAAATACGACAGCCCCGTGTCGGTAAATTTACTGGCATGTAAAAGAACTCCTGCGGGACTAAATTCCGGCACCTCGGCGTCTCCGAAGACCTTAAAAAAGTATTTAGTGGGACGGAAAGCAAATATTATTATTATTATTATTATTATTATTATTATTATTATTATTATTATTATTATTATTATTATTATTATTATTATATTTTTGGAGATATACTAACCCGCAGCACATACATTATGAAGAGCGAGAATGGCTTGACAACGTTCAGACAATATTGCACCTTAGATGACAGATCCTTACCGGCCAAAGTTCTAAGCTAAATTATTTCACATAGGAGGTCTTGCCCCGGCAGCGACGATATACAGAGCTCAATGAAATACGATCCAGTAAGTAAAATGTGCATGCATTTGCTGGCAGCACCTAGTGTTTACAGTTCGCTATGTCTTTTGGTGAGGGCTATAACAAATTTGTTACTTTCGTTGACCTGTCTCAGTCTCACCCTTGGCTTTGACAACGTGAAAGTGACTGAGGTATGAGCGATGCTAGTAATGCCATTTCTAATGCAGCCAGTCCCTGTTATGAATGGTGTGAAAATATCGCTCATAGGGTCGGTTGATGCGGGCATTTCAGTGAGCTTGGCAGACTGAGATGTAACAGCAAATTCTGACTCAGTTAGGAAGGCAATTGGAAACTACCTCACTCCTCATTTCCCTGGATCGCCCCTTCAGTGACGCCTGAGCCAACTATGGGCTGATAGCTGAGCTGTTGAGGTCCAAATGTGCCACCGGGCTGAGCACAATCATGGGTAACTACAAGCATACCTTTCTATTAAAAAATTTGATCTATCTTTCAGATGAGGAAATAATCATGCACAACCACTCTACAACAGTAAGATATTGGGAGTTTTTTTTTTCAACAGCTCAAACTGAAATGCAAAAATCCGATTCTGTCAGGAGGCTAAGGAAATTGTAGCATGACGACTGTTGCTGTCTCTTGGCAGTTTACGAAAATGGCAAATTTCAGAACGACAGCACTTGAGTACTTCAACACCGAAGACAAGATCTTAATTGCAGTGTCATGTGTGTGAATTTGTGTATGTTGCTTTTATGTAAAGTAGGAGACAGTACATTGCACAGGCCAAATAAATACAATATTCTCACCACTACGAAGAAAAGCCCATTTAAAAAAGAAAATTTCGCTTTGTTCTTTAAATTTTTCTACAAGTATGTTGATAAGTATGCCAAGGAGTTTCGTAAACCTTCTCCAACCGAAAATCAAGCCACGCCTCTAACTTCCCATCCTCACCCCTTTCTCCGCGCAGAAGCCAGTTGCAAATAGTCAAGAATGAAGACTGCACAATAATACATTAAGATAACAGTTCAGAAAAATAGTTGGGGAGGCGTTTTTTTTTTTTTTGCACAAACCTGTTACTATATACTCGATTCTACCATCCTTAAAATTGAAGGAATACGAGGCTCGAGTCATAAGTCATAGCAACTTCTTTCTCGCGAACAGGAGACAACACGGTAAATCTAAGATATGCATTTGGAAATATAGGACATGTACTCATGCATAGTGCTTGAAGAAAAATTCTAACTGCAGGAGATTCTCGTAGGAAAATGACAGAACACAGGCCATTGGTAAACATTGTTTTATTATGGTATAGACAACAAATACACAAGACTACGTACAAAGGACAGGTCTCCACTGGTTACAGACCATGGAAATAATCACCCAAGGTTTCCACTGTTCGTTACCAGCGGTGGGGCAGGCGTTAAAAACGATTCGCTGCATGTGTATCGCTAACGTGTGACACCTCTCGTGGAAATGCTGTTACAATGTCCTCTTTGTTAGCGAACCGTTGTCCACGTAACGGCTTCATGACTCTGGGAATTAGATCGTAGTCACATGGGCTCAGATCAGGCGAATAAGGCGGGTGTGGAAGAACCTCCTATCCCCGCCGTTGTAAGTGACGCTGAACTATGGCTGCTGTGTGGGCTGTCACGTTATCGTGTAGGATTATGGCGTTGTCCAAAAGATCTGGACGATTGGTTCGCACTACACGGTGCAATTGGTACAACAAAAAGGAATTGTAATTAACTGCATAGACAGTGCGCCCCTCACTCACTGGATGACACACAAGAACAACTTAAACATCGTATGCCAGGATTGCCATAACCTTATTGGGCGATTGATATTGTCGAACCTTGTGCCTCCCAATGCTTCCCGCAGCTCTGCATGTCATTGGCCGCGGAGAACTGCTATTTTTATATACGATCGTTGCTCCTGCTTGTTTACTTCCTTTCACTCACACACTGAACTTCGGGGCATGCTTAGACACACACTATTGTTTACATACACCATCTAGTGGCATCATACGCAAGTACACCGTACGTTTCTAAATGCATTTCTTAGATTTTCCGTGTTGTCTCCTCTTCGCGGGAAAGAAATTAGTTGTCATGACTTAGGACTCGATCTACGTACCTACATGTACGATATTTCAGATACCAATATCAATAGCCTCGTATAATCCTTTTCCGCCTGAATTTACTTTGGCATTTTTTGTTTATAAAATGTTTTCGGAATGGCTACAAAATTTGTAAAAGTTAAAAATGCTGAAATTTATTTTTGCCACACATCATCTGGAAAGTCACCATCACAATCGTGTTTAAAGCGCAATTCTTTCGATTATTTGTCACTAAAGAGTGACAAAAAATAATATTTTAAAGAACATGTAAATAGCTCCTTGGCGAGGGAGTATCAAATAATGACAACACATTTTGCTGGTGACATTATAATTGGAGCAATTTGTTCTACGACACACTGATACCGACGTCGTACAGTGGCAGTGAGGTAGAATAGGGCTACGAAAGGGAAAAAAATGACCGTGGCCTTTAATTGAGGTACAGTCTTTGGCTAGTGTAAAAAATAGAAACACCAAGCATATGGCCGAGTGGTTTGGGTCATGTAGCTATCAGCTTGCGTTCGGGAGATAGTGGGTTCGAACCTCACCGTCGGCAGCCTTGAAATGGTTTTCCGTGGTTTTCCGTATTCACATCAGCCAACTGCTCGAGCTGTACGGTTGTTTCCTTCTCGCTCCTCTCCCTTTCCTATCCCATCGTCGTCGTGAGACGTAAAGCAAATTGTACAAAATAAATGGAAAAATTTAAAACATTAAAAATACAAAAAAAAACATTCGTAGAGATTGCAGGTAATTTAGTCAGGTGTTCCATTTAATTTCTTTATAACAGACATTACCCACGTATGTGGAATATTTTGAAACATCTGTTTACCTTGGAGCGGCATACAGTAGGACGATATCACACATTAACAAGTGTGTTCACATCATAATTTTTCTTTGACAAATTGTAGACCTAGCACTTTTGGTCAACCACAGCAACGGAAAATATAGAAACACACTCTGCGAAGCACACTCAAATACTGGCTATTTATTTATTTATTTATTTATTTATTTATTTATTTATTTATTTATTTATTTATTTATTTATTTATTTATTTATTTATTTATTTATTTATTTATTTATTTATTTATTTATTTATTTATTTATTTATTTATTTATTTTTAATGGGTCTATACAGAGGTCGCCTTTAACTTGTGATAGTACATATATCACACCGCCGAATTATATGTAGAAGTTAGAGATATTATTGTCCGTATTCGATTTATTATTATTATTATTATTATTATTATTATTATTATTATTATTATTATCACTATTTCATTTGTATATTTTGTCATTTATATTGGTAAGCTGGAAGATATCCACATATGTAGGTATGAGTAATTTGTTTTGCATGAGTGGGAAAACATTGCTTTAATAACTTTGGTAATTTGGTTGAGTCATGTGGATACCCCCGTGTTTGTTGTGATATACTTGTGTCGGGATATTCAATGAGTCATGTAAATATCCCAGTGTCTGATGAGATGTGTTTGTTGATGTTGTTGTACTAGGGAAGTTCGGTGAGTCATTTAATAAACCCGAGTGTTTGTTATTGTCTTGGAACCTAGAATGAGTTCAGGGCATGGTATTGACCAGTAGAGATCACTCATGATTGGCGGGCAAGCACCAATCCAGACGTATCATCTGAGAGGAGGGGGATGTTGATGTCTATAAAGGTTGATCATACGGCGGCAACCGGGGACATTGTAATGTAACTACTACAACTACAAGCAGTAACACTGTATGAAGGAACGACAACTGACACACTGTACGGGAAGGAAGTGGTGCTGACAGACGTCACAGGAGTGGCACGGCTGCAATGGACTGGACTTCAAACGTTCGTGGAGCGTAGTCTTGTTATGTTCGTGGAAATTGGCTGATTGTGGAGAGTGCTTGCGCATTAAGTATTGTAGCACTTGTGGCGGCCTAGCATTATATGTTGGTGAAAGCTATCTCAGACTTTCCATAATTTATGTTGAGGATCGACAGACGTGTGTATATATCTTTACAACAAGTGTTAAAATATGTGAACATAGTAGTACAAGGTACAGTATCTGTGTGATGTGATAACTGCCGATTATGAGAATCGGTAAGTCGAATTGATATAGAGACAGTGAAGGGTATTTATCTTCATACATGTACATTGTTCATCGGACTATCTACAAATGGTAGCTTAGTTCTCGCTTTCGTTTTCCCACGATTTTAATTATTGTTGTTGTTGTAAATATGGAGTCTTCCAGTAATATTTTATGTGTGTATTATATGTATAATGTTGTATGTTGATGAGGTGCTCATGCACGAAATTTGTTAGGAATATAGTTAGCTATTTTAGAATCAGTATTATTGATGAACCTAGGTGCAGTTCCTACCTAATTAGTCGTTTTCAGGAGGTTAGGTAAGGCCTGCAGCAGATGTACCAGTACGCAGCATTATGTACACGCCCTGGGATATAAAGTTTATCATGCTCTTATCTAAATTCGAGAGATCCATTCTGGTGAACTCTGGCGCCCATACTACGTACATTTCGGTTAATTATGCTTATTAATTTTATTAAGTTTTTGAGTAATTATATATATATATTTTATTCATGATTTTATTTATCAGTAATCATTCAAAAAAAGTTACAAACTTGGACCCTGTGTTGTTAGTAATGAACCAAACAAATATATAGTTAAAATAAACAAACATGCTGTGATAAGTAAAGTAAACCCTCCACGCAGCGACCACCGCCCGGTGTGGCCCAGAGTATTGTATCCTCCGCGCGGAGTTTTGGAGTCTGGAGGTTACCAGGTAATCGGCGTTTGCCAGTAATCGCCTTTTTCTATTTTCTTGCTATTTGCTTTACGTCGCACCGACACAGATATGTCTTATGGCGACGATGCGATAGGAAAGGCCTAGGAATGGGAAGGAAGGGGCCGTGGCCTTAATCAAGGTACAGCCCCAGCATTTGCCTGGTATGGATGTGGGAAACCACGGAAAACCATATTCAGGGCTGCCGACAGTGGGGTTCGAACCCACTATCTCCCGATTACTATCCAGTAATCGCGAGGCTACTCACGATGTTGAAAGGAATTTTGAAATAATACGAGTAACAACTCCCGCCAGTAGTACTTAAATACGGCAGTATTAGTTGACGTGGCAAAAGTGACTCGTTAATTTATTAGATTTAAACTCCGCGTTTATCGGCTATCATTCTATGTTAAATAATTCGCGATTAAATTCGTTGTCCCTAATAATTTATAGTTCTAGAAGATTGAAAATAATTCCTTCGATTCGTGGAGAAGAATGATCTTTTGCGGAATTGTTGCTCCGAATCTCATGATTTGTTTAAAAAGATATTTTGAGCATAAATGTGTTCGTAAAGGATATACTTAAAAATAATACAAGTTATTTATGGACTCTACCGGGTGGGCAAATTAAAACTGCCAGAAAAATATGTATAAGACTGACGAGGAATTGACCTCTGTTAAAGAACAAGAGATCTAACCCATCACAACAAATTCTGGAAACTGTTATTTCAATGCACCAATCGGTCACTGCCTCATGTCTGCTCGGGCACATCTTTCACATGCTTTGTCCCGAGTACGCCAAAACTTAGCGTGTTGAGTTCTGCCGGTGTTTTCTGAGTGAAGTGGAGTCAGGACATTTGGATCCTCACTTTTTCCATTTCTTCAGATTGGGTCTGGTTCAGCCTGTCAGGGTTCGTCAACTCACAGAATACGTGCCATTATGCCTCAAAAAAATTTCCATCAGTATGTCGAAAGCCGTTGCATAATCTCAGCATTGGTGTGTGATGCGCGATGAGTGGTGTTCGCATCGTAACACGATTCTTTCACCAAACTGTTAATGCTAACCGGTATTTCCAGACACTGTTTAATCCATATGTGGATAAACTGACGGGAGATGAACGACTGTATGGGTATTTACAGCAAGACGAAGCAACAGCACACCCTGACTTGAACACCTTGTCATGAGTGCATGAGGTGTTCGTTGAGGAAAGGACAATCAGTAGACGCAATGCAATCAACTGACCACCTCCATCGCCTGATCTCTCTCCCTGTGATTTTTACGTATGGGACCGGGCGAGTTGGCCGTGCGCGTAGAGGCACGCGGCTGTGAGCTTGCATCCGGGAGATAGTAGGTTCGAATCCCACTATCGGCAGCCCTGAAGATGGTTTTCCGTGGTTTCCCATTTTCACACCAGGCAAATGTTGGGGCTGTACCTTAATGAAGGCCACTGCCGCTTCCTTCCAACTCCTAGGCCTTTCCTATCCCATCGTCGCCATAAGACCTATCTGTGTCGGTGCGACGTAAAGCCCCTAGCAAAAAAAAATACGTGTGGGCAGATTGAAGGGTCAGGTGCACTCCAATAATCCTCACACACTGGAAGTTTATTGTATGGTACAGTTCCAGGTTCGAAGTTGTGCGAAATTCTTCGTGCTTCTCGGTTATATATTGTTGTTTCTCTGACCACTGGAGAGGTGCTGTGGCTGAAAACGCATGAAACACGCCGTTGATGATAACCTCCCGTATTGTCTGTTATATCAAAAAGAGTAAAATTGCCCTTTAGTTCATCCGACTAACCCACCTTGAAGTGGACTAAAAAACCCATTTTTCGTAAACAACTCCGCTATTTAACGTTGGACAACAAATAGCTACTCATACGGCACCAAAATAACGGAAAAGACGTATTCTTAACACTAGAACTCTCGGGGTTTACAATCTTCCTAAAACGCCCAACAGGGCTCAATGGTTGATTTTAAGCCAGTTGATTTTATATAAATGCGATTATTTGGTTTTTCTGTTTTACATGATGTTTTCGGAACATGGCAATTAATTGGACATAATATCCAAGTCAATCGTTGTAACAATTACGGGAAAATTGGACGAAATAGTGCAAATCATCAAAAAAACGAAATACTATTTTACTGAAAATAATATATAGACCTGTAGCAAATTTTTATATATGAGTTACATGAATTACGTTTGCGAGTTTCTGCGGAACGAACACTACTCGTAAGCATTGTTACACATTTTAATTTTCATTGTTGAAAGGAATGAAATCTGAGCAGTTCAATACACAACAAGAAGCCATTGCATTTCTTGCACTTTCTGGTAGAGTTGGCAGTGCAAGAATGACGGACTGCTTTACCGCACGAAGAACATTTTCCTACTTTTCTATTTTTCTCGCAGCTGTCCTTGATTTGACAGTACTTCGTCAACATCTCACCATCAGGCTGTTCACTTGGGACAGCTATTTCGGTTCATTATGTTAGCGCTTGCCAACTATTCGGCTAGCTTCCGAAGAAATCATGATCTTGTTATTCTCTCTGATGTTATTTCCTTCTAAATGGTCCAAGCATTTCTTGCAGCTAGATCTAAGGCCACCACCTTGTCCCTGTTCTGATAGAATATTTCCGGGCCGTCTGGTCAACTACATCAACATCATACTTTGTTCCGTTATAACTATTCCTCGGATTTGTAGGTGGTAATAGGTTAGAATGCAAAGTAATTTGGTTTGTAGAAGTGGCATGCAACCCGTTTACCTTGATGCAGGAAGAGTAGCATAAATTCAAGGAGTTCTATAGGCTGTACCCCTAATATCTATGCAAATCTCATAGCATAAACGTTGTAAAGGGTAGGATATACTTGTTATTGGCTTAAGTAAGTTTGCATTCTAACCTATCAGTACCTAATAATCCGGATTCTAGTTATAACGCTCCACTGATGAAGGTGTTTCCTTTTCATTGTCGGTGGGTGGAGAGTACTGAGAATCATCACACTCTTTCTGCACTTACCTTGATACACAGTTAGGGTTATATCTCTTTCTTGTAGACTTTCGTTTAGTACAGTTCACTTTCCGTAGTTTTGACTTCGGCTGGAAATTCTCGTTTTACTTTGTTTACTGTGCCCAAGAGGCCACTTCCTTTCTCATTCAGATTCTTGGCAAACATTACAGATGTAAAATAATCGTCAGTAGTAACATTAAGACCTTTCTTCAAATACGGACCCATTAACTTCATAACAAAATATTCTGATACACGCTCATAACCAGGAAGAGGGTCATCCCTGCCAACATATGGGAAACCATTGCTACCTATTTACTGCCTTTATCTACAGCAAACCAATAATTTTGGCCATATTTATCAGGTTTATTAGCAATGAACTGAGTAAACAAGCACCTTGTTTTATTGGGAAAGAGCTGCTTGTCAGCTGTGATAAATGGCCCAGGTCGATAGCTAGCAATTGAGTTCTCAATGA
This sequence comes from Anabrus simplex, assembly GCF_040414725.1. Lineage (NCBI taxonomy): Eukaryota > Metazoa > Arthropoda > Insecta > Orthoptera > Tettigoniidae > Anabrus > Anabrus simplex. The sequence continues at coordinate 290,620,437 of NC_090270.1, read as the reverse complement.
ATTTGTTCCACACAGCCGAGAATAGTTTGCAGTTTGCAGTCGTAGAAAGCGGGTGGATTTTTCATCAAACCGTAGGAAATGTAAAATTTTACAAAACCTGTTGCTTGATAAAGCTCCCTTGCATAAGGGCACACCTCAAATCTTCCTCCCACAACGTGTGAAGACCCAGTCTACTCTTTCCAGCGACACCTCTAGCATATATCACCACTAAAAAAGCCTATGATTCCTCAGCAGTAAAAAAAATTAGTAACTTCAACCTGCCTTTCGCTTCTTCAACTGTGCCCTTGATTATATGTTTTAGAATATAATTGTCAATGATCAGCCTCCAGGCACTTGCTGGGCTGCCGGCCACTACTGAACGTTTGGCATATCCAGTAGAACCGGTATTTCTTTTAGCACATTATTCTGAGCTCGACGTCCTTTCACGTACTCTCCAGGCTTCATAAGAGCCCACTCTGTACCATAGCCGGCCACCAAAACCCGATTCTCATGTTCTTCTCCACCTCGGCGACATTGTAGAGCATCAACAGTTGCAGTACGGTGTACATGCCTCCGAGAAACAGATCCCCTTGCGAGCCTTGGGCGTTTTCTCTGCTGCTGACTCCTTCCATGGCCTTGGGAAGAACTTGCTGCAACACATCATGTTTACTATAAACAAGCCTTGTCAATGTTTGCATACATTAGCTATACAAGCGCAAGTTAATTACGGGGATAATTATAGTGTATGCCGGTATCGCTATCTGTCAAAATTGTTTCATGTTCACCATTACTGCCTGACGAATTTGATATCTGAATTTACGGTAAAACGAAGTCGTCGTCGTCTAAGTCACGCTCACTATTCTCACAGTCGGATATATTCTCAGGAATATCATTCAATAAGGTAGCTATTTCCCCTGATTCCGTTGGCGCAACATTAGTAAAATAAGAGGTCTTTTCGAAACAGACTAACTAACCCAACGTTGAAGGTTAGGTCAAATGTTCCACCTTTACAATACTAAGATTCTTTATTAACTAAATATTTACATGATTTTTAATTATATCGGGACATGTTTCGTCTACCTTGTAGACATCATCAGCCATAATGTGTTAATGTGTTACTTTGTCGTTGTCCTTGTAGCTTTTTCTCAAAAGTTTTTATGGCTGATGATGTCTACAAGGTAGACGAAACATGTCCCGATATAATTAAAAATCATGTAAATATTTAGTTAATAAAGAATCTTAGTATTGTAAAGGTGGAACATTTGACCTAACCTTCAACGTATACTCACGACAATACGGGCTTTATAATGAAGTTTATTTTATGTAACTAACCCAATTCATAACTTGAGACTGAACTTGGCAGGTGGTACTCTGTTCACCAGTCACTGCTAGTCCCGCTTCTACGTAGCAGATATGGTTCACGAAGAAAACTAGACTAGACTGCGCGGTACTTACTTTCAAATTCTCCCGACACATTGTTGAAACAAATTACTAACACGTCACCCAAAACATTAATGGAACTCGATCGTTTATATGTTGCATCCTACACAATTATTGACATCTTATGTAAGACGAAGTGGGATGACAAAATGTATTGCTTGTAAGCATAAAACTCTAGGGGTCAAAATGACTCCATTTGGGTTAAAAAATACAGACGTAATTTTTAATGAAGAATAAAATAGAAGGTGATGTAATTAAGCTCTACATGAATTATGAAAAGTCACGGAATAGATTTTTTCAATTCGGAAAATTAAGAGCTACAGCCAACTCAGAAGTAGGCTGAGGAGTCAAAATGTCTCCATCGGGCGTTCTAGTATTAAACGTTAGACGTATTTTGATAGTCCCAATAAACTTTTTATAAAACGTAACTCCAAGTGATAATTTTACGTCATATGCATCTGATAACAAAATTCTGAATGAGTAGATTAGAAATTACATACACTTATGGGCTACGTCCACTGGGACTTACTCTGCAAAACACTCCGTTAATGTATTCTCCCATATTAATACTCCTATCCAAATGATACATATGAGAACAAAGATTTAGAAATTGATTTTAGTTAAGGCAGGTCGATGTCCGTTAAGATTTGTTGTGTATATTTTGTGGGAGTGCAAAATCACGGTTACGGTTTCATATAAACCCCCGGTCAGTTTAGGAACCTAGAAATAATACTGACCCTAAAAACTACCCAAGGACAGGCGGATTCTAAATATCACGTTTGGTAGAAATATATTCAGTAGTTTTCAAGTTATGAGAACTCAGACAAACAAACAGGCAAACAGACGCCAAAGCTAACAAATATGCAGATAGTCATTATTACACCTGCACGAAAATTTCGCCAAAACTGTCCAGGTACAGACACACGGGCGTCACGATTTTATTTATGCAGATTAAGCGCTTTTTATGGCGTTTGGTCCTCAGCCCGAAGGCTGCTTGGATCTTCAACAGATCCGCCATCAGCTGTCATAGATGGCCTAGGCATCACTGAAGAGGCATACTAGGGAAATGAGGAGTGAGGTAGTTTCCCGTTGCTTTCCTTCACGAGCCAGGAGTTGCTATTACATATCAGTCTGCCAAGCCCACTGAAATGCTTTCACCCACTGACCCTATGAGCAATATTTTCACACCATCCATAGCAGGGACTGGCTGCAGAAGGAATGGCATTACTAGCATCACTCATACCTCAGTCACTTTCATTTTGTCAAAGCCAAGAATAAAGCTGAGACAGATCAATGAAAGTAACAAAATTGCTCTAGCCCATACCAGAAGACATAGCGCACTGTAAACACTAGGTCCCGCCAGCAAGGGCATCTTTTTATGGCAGTTATGCTATTTAGAGATCGTCTAAGTAGCTGCCCGGGAAACACTAGCATTTATTTCTTTAAAAGGAGACTAAGGAGACTAAAACTATCATTAAACTCGTGGAGGTGTCACACTTGCTCTTTTTTTTTATTTCACCTTTCAAATCACTTGGCATATGCTCAAAGTTTTTCAACATAGGTCTTCTAAACGCCTTAAACTGGTATAACACACCAAAATACCTCGTTGTTACCCAAGCTGGAACCCTGGTATTCAAATATTTTCTAATTGGTAAATAATGTCCAGTGACACCTGTAGCATATATGACCGCTAGAAAAGCGTCACAGGTACAAAGAACTCACAGGTACAGCATACAGTGTGGTTTACTGTATGTGTATGAAGAAGGTAGTATTGGGAAAAATACAATCATCCCCCAGTCAGAATAATTAACCATACGCGATTAAAACCCCAGCAGAAACCGGAACCCTTCGACAGAATACTTCGACGTTGACGAGTAAGCCAAGGAGTCGGATAATAGTAGTCTAATGATGACAAAAATTATATTGTTTTTATTATACTATTATTTATTTATTTATTTATTTATTTATTTATTTATTTATTTATTTATTTATTTATTTAATCTGTTTACCCTCCAGGGTTGGTTTTTCCCCAAGACTCGGCGAGGGATCTCACCTCTACCGTTTCAAGGGCTGTGTCCTGGAGTGTGAGATATTTGGTCGCGGGATACAGCTGGGGGAATAACCAGTACCTCGCCGTGGCCTTAAGTGAGGTACTATCCCGGCATTTGCATGGAGAAGTAGTGAGAAACCACGGAAAAGCACTTCGAGGATGGCTGATGAGGGAATCGAACACCCCTCTACTTATTTGAACTCCAGAGGCTGAATGGACCCCATTCCAGTCCTCGTACGATTTTCAAATTTCGTGGCTGAGTCAGGAATCGAACCTGGAACTCCAGGGTTGGCAGCTAATCACACTAACCACTGCACCATTGAGTCAGATAATAATAATAATAATAATAATAATAATAATAATAATAATAATAATAATAATAATAATAATAATAATAATAAGACCGGGCGAGTTGGCCGTGCGCGTAGAGGCGCGCGGCTGTGAGCTTGCATCCGGGAGATAGTAGGTTCGAATCCCACTATCGGTAGCCCTGAAAATGGTTTTCCGTAGTTTCCCATTTTCACACCAGGCAAATGCTGGGGCTGTACCTTAATTAAGGCCACGGCCGCTTCCTTCCAACTCCTAGGCCTTTCCTATCCCATCGTCGCCATAAGACCTATCTGTGTCGGTGCGACGTAAAGCCCCTAGCAAAATAATAATAATAATAATAATAATAATAATAATAATAATAATAATAATAATAATAATAATAATAATAATAATAATATTAATAATAATAGAAGAAAGTATGTTACGCATGCAAAATTTGTGTTTATGTAACGTGCGGTTGCTGAAGCACAAAATTGGATCTTTACTAAATTTTTGCCAGGGAACATTATACCCCCTCAATAGTCGTATCCCAACTACGTGCTACGTGGAATGTTCCGTGATTCCTTTTGTAAATCCTCTAATGTAAAGTGCAGAATAGAACGAGATTATTCATCTTATGATATCGTTTGAGATTATGGTCTCTACCTTTGTTTGCCGTTCCCGGGCAAACATTGCTGTTGCTAGGCAAACAACTTGTTAGCCGGCGCGAACAGTTCCGTCTGTGTAATCTCGAGAAGACGAGCACCAATCTATAAGTCAAACACAGGGACCGCACAGAACCGATGTACACAAACCCTGTAACGAAATAAACGCATCCTACTTTGGCTAAGAAGACAAAATTCACCTGGCACCTTGTAATTCTCTTGGCGGCTTCTGCCAGTTGGTTTAAGTTATGTAATAAATAATATACACACTCCTATCACAATAGCGTATGGCCTCCGGAGAGGCTGGAGCATGTCTTTGTCTAGTAGACGACCACCTACAGGCAACTATGTTTGAAATGATGGGGCCCTTCGTAAGATGAATTCTAATGTTGAAGACATAAAAAAATCCAGACCTCGAACCAATTAACATTTAAATTCTCGTCTCAGTCGTATATCGAACCCGGGACCCTATGAATCACACACAATCACACAATCAGCCGGTTCTATCAATAACTGATGTGGTCTCTTGAAGTCTGAAACTTAAGTATTTAGGAATTGCCTCCACTTCCACCGATCTTCAGCGATGTTTTGCCAATTAACTCCGGCGATTTTATGGATGTCCTTGTCCCAGCGATCCGGTGGCCTTCCTCGCGGTCTCAGTATATCTCTTGGGCTCCATTCGATAACATCCTTGGTCCATCTGTCATCCCTTCTTCGGGCCACATGTTCTGCCCATTGCCACTTCAAGGTTGAAATTCTCGTTATGATGTCAACGACATTTGTGACTGCTCTTATGTCATGGGCCCTCTTTCTATCTCTTCTGGTAAAACCCAAGCATAGACCTCTCCATTCCTCTCTGGGCAGTTCTTAATATCCGTTTAGTGAACTCATTCATTGTCCAGGTCTCACAGGCATAGGTCATGACAGGGAGAATGCATTGGTCGTGAACTTGCTTCTTTAGGTTTACTGACATGTTGGGTTTCAAGACGGTTGAATATAGTCCAAATGCCTGCCATCCTAATTTGATTCTTCGGAAAATTTCTTGACTTGTATCTCCTTTCATGTTGATTTGTAGGCCAAGGTAGATGTATTCACCAACATTTTCAATAATTATTCCCTCTATCACTACATTTTCTGAAGTTGCCCACTTGTTATGCATGACCTGTGTCTTGGACAGCTTAATATTGAGTCCTACTTGCTGATAAACTAGTACAAGATCGCGTACTTGTGAATGCAGAATTTCATACCGTTAGCCAACAACACTACATCGTCCGCAAATCTCAAGTGATTCAGCCTCCTCCCATTGATTCTGAAGCCTCGATCTTTCCATTGAATTTTGGACATCACCATTTCTAAAACTGCAGAGAAGAACTTTGGTGAGATGGGGTCACCTTGTTTTACACCACGTTGAATGGGACACTAACAAAGGCAGAAGATGATTCGTATATGTCCTTAACTATGTTGATGTAGGCTGCATCTACTCCCTGTTCAGCTAATGCCAAAAGGACAGATGAGTGGTTAACAGAATCAAATGCCTTTTCAATCAACAAATGCTAAGCAGAGGGGCAGTTAGTATTCATTCATTCGGATGATTACTTCTCGTGAAGCAAGTATGTGGTCAATGGTGCTAAAACCACTACGGAAATCCGCCTGTTCGATGGATTGGGCTAAGTAGAGAGTTGAGGTGATTCTGTTAGTCAGGACCTTGGTAAAAGCGTTGTACAGGACGGCCAATAGACTGATAGGACGATAGATCATTATGTTGTGGACACTACCTTTTTGGTGAAGTAGGATGATCTTTGCTTTGTTCCAAGATTTGGGAATCGATCCTCGTTGGAGAAAAGTAAAAAGTTTAGCCAAATAATTTGCGGTAGCCTCTCCTGAATGGAAATGTCGTATGGCTTCTAGTGCCAGGATATCCCAGGACGGGTTCGGATCGCCAGGTGCAGGTCTTTTTATTTGACTCCCGTAGGCGACGTGCGCGTCGTGATGAGGATGAAATGATGATGAAGACAACACATAAACCCAGCCCCCGTGCCATTTAGTTAAAGTTAAAATCCCTGACCCGGCCGAGAATCGAACCCCGGACCCTCTGAACCGAAGGCCAGTACGCTGACCGTTCAGCTAACGAGTCGGACGCCTCTCCTAATTTACATATTCTCTTCAACTGAATCGATGGCCTGAATACTGACCATTCAACCTAGTTAGCTCGCCTGAGACGTTCAAAGAGCAACAAGCAGCTTCTAATTTTTACATTGAGCTTCGGATTTTAGTCGTTTTGAATGTCGAGTGACAGTTTCTCACGTATACAGGATGAGTTATTCAGGGCGTACACCTCTCAGAGGAATTACATGGTACGATAAATTTTAGTACAGTGGTTAATTTACCTAATTTCCATATTCTCTTTATTCTACACTGTTAAGCTGACAAAAATAAATCTGTGGAATTGAACTTATAGTGAGATAAAAACTAAGTCTCGAAACTAAGTTTGTTCTTTAGTTGTACGGATATATACGCCGCCACTGATCGATACCAAAATTTGCTCCAAGAATCATGTGGTACTCACACTGGTCGTAGAATCAGTTATATCGTCAGATGATTAATAATATTTTTGTAGAAGTTTTCTTGTGTTGACACACGTAAAACGTGGAACTTAGAATTACGAGGAATAATAGGCTGGACCAACACCTCGTACATAGAAGTCCTTTGCATGGATCTGAGAATGATGATAGCTTAGAGAATTATTCGTCAACTTATGGTTGTTAATCCGTGTCCATGTAAGGTATGGTCATGTTTATGCTGGTCATGTTTATGTTGGTCGTGTAAATGCTATTTGTAATACTCAGTAAGATATGATTTACAAGTCCCATGTAACCACTTGTAGGGGAAGCAACGATACAGGCGGTCCTAGAAACCTTAAATCCTGGACGCCACGGGCAGACTAGAAAAAGCAACGGGCGATCAGTTGCCTGTTTCCGCCAAGGCAGATCGACCAACGCCACGCTCCACACTATTTCAATCATTGGCTATAGAGCAGCCAATCAGCGACCGTCTCAACCATGGAGGACCACAGCCTGTGCTATATATTGAGATTGACTTGCGATACCACTCAATTCCAGTGACAGCTTCGTAGCCATTGAATTCATTCGAAACGCTTGATAATGCCGAATGAAGTTATCGGTAAGCGTCGGGGCCATAATACACTCCTACATGCCCCCCCCCCCACCAAGAAAAAGGAAATTGTTCATAACGCCGGCTGTCGAGTCCTCAACTGCTAAATTAAGTTCTTCCTATTCATTACAACGTCAAACAGCCCTTTAAAGCCAGGTTGAAATACCGAAAGCCAGCATGCAAGACGATTATGAATCTTACATCCACTCAGTTTAATCTGCTATATGTCTAGAGGGACGAATGTTTAAACTCATCTCCTTGTGGCATTATTAAAATCTGTGATCCTACCACATGACTAGCTGGTTTCAAACTGTCTCGGACAGTCTGGCCAAGACTGAGCAGAACTTGGTCTAGCACTGCTCAAACTGATGCAGCCCTACATCAGTGGGGTTGGATCGATCCCCTTGGATGAGACTGTGGATTGAAAATGCAGACTATCTACCATATCGTGCAGGAGTGGCATCTACAGTCGCATCCCCGTCCCTTGGAAGAAATCCACTTAGCTGCCCCTAAATCAATCAATCAATCAACCAATCAATCAATCAATCAATCAATCAATCAATCAATCAATCAATCAATCAATCAATCAATCAATCAATCAATCAATCAATCAATCAATCAATCAATCAATCAATCAATCAATCAAATTCCCTATCTGTTGTTTTCTTAGACTTTTCTTAAATGATTGCAGAGAATTTGGAAATTTATTGAACATCTCCCGTGGTAAATATTAATCCAATCCCTAACTGCCCTACCTATAAACGAACATTTACCCTAATTTGTTGTCTTGAATTCCAACTTTATCTTCCTACTTTTAAAAAACCACTCAATCTTACCCGTCTACCAATGTCATTCCGCGCCACCTCTCCTCTGACAGCTTGAAACATACCACTTAGTCGAGCAGCTCGTCTCCTTTCTTCCAAGTCTTCCCAACACAAACGTTGCAACATTTTCGTAACGTTATTCTTTTGCTGGAAATCACCCAGAACAAATCGAGCTGCTTTGAATTTTTTCCAGTTCTAGAATCAAGTAGTCCTGGTGAGGGTCCCATACTCCGGAACCATACTCTAGTTGGGGTTTTACCAGAGACTTATATGCCCTCTCCTTTACATATTTACTACAACCCCCAAAATACTCTCATAATCATGTGCAGAGGCCTGTACATTTTATTTATAATCTCATTTATGTTATTATTCCAATGAAGATCTTTCCTTGTATTAACACCTAGGTACTTACAGTGGTCCCCATAAACCTTCCAATCCAAACATGAAAATATGGTCCTAATTCTGTAAATTGTGTGTTTTAAAAATATATTTCTTATTGTCTTGTGTGAATCATAAGTTAAATGAATAAAATAAATAATAGTCACCGTGCCAAGGTTCCTGTCTACTCTCTTGTGTACCTGTGTACAGTGTATCGAAGTGACTACAAGCTATCGGAGACACAAGTTGGAGCGAGCTCCATGCCTCTGCTTCTATCAATAAGATAGGGGAGCTCACTTTCTGATTTAAACTCGCGTATTCCGAAAATATTTTATAATTTAGGCCGTTACACAGGAGGAGAGAAGCTGTTTTCTATTTAAACTGTTGTAAATGCTAACATATACACAATATTCACTCAATAATTCAAACGGGGGAGGAAGGCCGGAATCCGTGCATGATGTGGAACCAGCCGACATTAACAATTGATTTGAATGTGTACAACGTTGAGAAATCCAAGCGGGAGTCCGAGAAGGTCTAAAATACAGCATAGGTTTCGGTGTGTGCCATTGGCTGATTGAGCATTTCATATTCATACAAGAGAGAAAACTCTTTCTGTAGTCGTAATATTAATAATAATGTTTATTTCTTTACGTCCCACTAACTACTTTTGAAGTTTTCGGACACGCCGAGGTGCCGAAATTTAGTTCCGAAGAAATTCATTGACATGCCAGTAAATCCACCGACACGAGGCTGACGTATTTTAGAATCTTCAAATATCACCGGACTGAACCAGGATCAAACATGCCGAGGTGGTCAGAAGCCAAGTGCCACAACCGTCCGAGCCACTCAGCCGGGCTCTATAGACTTAATATTGAAAGACGAGTTCTGACCGTTCTTAGGGGGAGGTCTGATTACTGTCTGCCTGGGTGAGGAAAAGGGAGTAGGGAGTATGTTTGCCATACAAACAAGGATGGATCCACTGATGTTGCCATGGAGAGAAGCCTGCTGGCTGGGTCTTGTTGCTTGGAGTTGCCAAACCTCTCACTCCTGAGTTACATACAACAGAACACAGCTGTCTGAACGAACCAAGAAGTGAGGCGCAAGCGAAGGGAAGGAGAAAAGAATGTCGGAACGTGACAACACCGTGCTATGGCACGTACAACGCTCCTCCGTCAGCCTTGTCGGTCAAAATGCTTCCTTCAATATTACGGGTATATCCCGGCTATTTTGCTGAATGGTTAGCGTTGAGACCTATGGATCATAGAGTTTTGCGACTGATTCTCGGTTAGGTCGGGGATTGTAAATGCGTCTGTTTTAATTCAATCCTATTTGGGGACTGGGTGTTTACGTTTCTCCTGCGTTACTATGGAAGGAGTTTGCTCGGTAATTCTTAGAGACCTTTAGAATATGGAGAAGTAAGTTGAAAAAGATACAACTTAACCACTTCTCCTTGAACTGAGATTTAGAGTTATGAAGGGGATGTTAGGGAACTAGTTTTTAATCGCCAGCGAGAGAGTGCAAACTCTTGGCCAATCGATATACTAAGGAAACACGTAATTTCCTGTTACAAACTGCAATTCATCACAAATGCAATCAATATTCAGTCAGTCAGCCTGAAAATAGGAATTAATTAAAACTGTTTATCGGAAACCTCAGGCGGACGGTCATAAGAAATCCCTTGCGTCATGAATACGTATAATGCCATGTTTTAGAGTAGCCATTTTTGATAATTTATTTATCATGTTTTTGTTCTGTTAACATATTATTTAAAAATAGTCTCATCCAAATTTAATTGTATTTCAGTGACACGAATGAAGAGGATAGATTACCTAGGGGAATAGTATACTCGACCAAGGAGGATAAGAGAAAGAGTGGGGGACCGAGATGAAGATGTGTAGACTCGGTTTTAATGCATGCATCTTCACTATACACTGTTATGTCATTCAGATGCCTCTTGCTGGCAAGACCTGGTATTTAGAGTGCACTATATCTTCTGATGTGGGCTACAACAAATTTGTTACTTTCATTTGCCTGTTTTAGTCTCATCCTTGGCTTTGACAACATGTAAGTGACCGAGGTATGAGTGATGCTAGTTACGCCATTCTTTATTAAAACAGTCCCTGTTATAATGGTGTGGAAATGTTCCTAAAATATTGTCTGTTGGTGCGGACATTTAAGTGGGCTTGGCAGGCTTAGATGTAATAGCAACTTATGGCTCAGTGAAGAAAGCAACGGGAAAGTACCTCACTCCCTATTTCTCCAGTACACCACTTGAGTAATGCCTGGGCCACCTATGACAGCTGATGAGCTGTTGAGGTCCAAACTAGCCGCCAGGCTGAGCACTCAATATGCTTACCTTTCAACATTAAGTCTGCAAGCCTCTGTAAAGTTACTAAACGCCTCCAAATTCCTCTTTCTGTAACTAGCTATGAGGGCTTGTTTAGCTCCATACTTAAATCATTAGAAACTGAGTCTAACCATCGTGGTCTTGGTCGCCTTATACCTCTCTAACCTTCCATGACTGACTCCATTGTTCTCCTAGGTAAACGACCCTACTCCATTCACTTCACACGACCCAACCACCGAAACTGGTTTATGCATATCGCTTCACCCGTCGATTTCACCTCTAGTTTAGCCTTAATATGCTCATTCATAGTACCCTCTTTACATTGTCCCCACCTGTTTTTACCAGTGAACAATCCCGTTATTAAATGTGTTACTTCTAACTTACGAATAAGATATTTTTAGTCCATCCCGGTTTCACTCCATTATAGCATAGTTAGTTTGAAGACAGGTTCGCCCGGGAGCTGACATCTTTGTTAGAGAATAGTGTTGATCGCAACTACAAGCTCATTGGATTAGCTTTGCTGAACCTTGATTCAATCTCACTTTTTTCTACAATCGCATTGCGTCGCACCGACATGGATAGGTCTTACGGCGACGATGGGATAGGAACGGGCTTAACTAAGTTACAGCCCCAGCATTTGCCTGGTGCGAAAATGGGAAACCACGGAAAACCATCTTCAGGACTGTCGACAATGGGGTTCGAACCCACTATCACCCGAATTCAATATGATAGCTACATTACCTTAACCGCACAGCCACTTGATAGGTGTTTCACTTACTATACTACCATCCTGGTAAATACGTAAATACTTGAAGTGATCTGCGTATTCCAGTTTTGAATTCCCAACCTGACATTCAATTCTGTTAGGTTTCTTTCCCACTACCATTACTTTAGTCTTGTAAAGGCTTATTTTCAGATCATACTCATTGCAGCTACTTTCAAGTTTCAAGATATGAGATTTCCGGGTTTCGACACAGTCTACCATTAAAATCATGTGGTCAGCCTAAGCTAAATTGCTTACTACATTTCTACCTAAGTGAATCATTCCTTGCAAGGAAACAAGAATATTACATTGACGTCTTCATATGCGGACGGGCGAATGATGACCTGCTGAATAGATGAGTCATTTCAACTATGAACAACAAAGATGAAAGCTCACAGCCTTGTGTAGCCCCTTTGAGTATCCTGAATCAAGAACTCATTCTACCATTAATTCTCATTGTAGCTCTGTTGTCAACATAATCACATGGTTTAAATGATTTAATAATGAATTGAGTAACTAAATGAGGCCACAGAGCTTGTTGTAAATAGAGGATTGTGGAGGAGCTTATTCAATACACAGAGACTGATAATGATGTTTCTTGTTTGAAGAGGCCTAACAGCTAGATCATCGACCCCTACACAGAGATTAGCGAACTGAACATTGAAAGGTATAATATTCTACAATAAAAATGTTTAAGCATAAATGTTTGTATGTTTTAATTTTTTTTAATTTGCTTTGCGTCGCACCGACACAGATAGCTCTTATGGCGACGATTTGAAAAGAAAGACCTAGCAGTGGGGAGGAAGCAGCCGTGGCCTTAATTAAGGTACAGCCCCAGCATATGCCTGGTGTGAAAGTGGGAAATGACGGAAAACCATCTCCAGGCCTGCCGACAGTGGGGTTCAAACCCACTGTCTCCCGAATTCAGGCTGATAGCTAAGTGACTCAAATTTCGCAGCCTCCTGCTCGATATGTGTGTATGTATGTATGTATGTGTTTTTAACCGTTTATTCACAGCAAGCCCCATTACATGACAGTAGTACTGCAAGTAATGAGTAATACATAATGGAGTAAATAATGTACGTAAATCATAATCCTTTTTCACAGTACTGTAGTTCAAATGCGATAATTTTCGTAAAACGTAAGAATTGTTTAAAATAATATTTTGACTACCCTGATTTTGCTTAGTAGCCATGACTCTGTACCTAGGTAGGTACGGGTTTTTCTGTCCGAAGGCAGGTCCGAACCTCCGCAGAGGTGTTCCTGAGCCGGAGTTTACGTGCGGTAGGGTGGCCACTTCCTTTCCGCTCCTCCATTCCCTTACCGCCACCAATAGCGCGTGACAACCCATCCAACTCCTGACCACGCCCAATGTTGCTTAACATCGGAGATCTCACGGGATCCGGTGTTTCAACACGACTACGGCCGTTGGCACTCTGTACCTAAAATTTTAAATAAAATACTTATTTCTTTCTCAAGTAGTTCACAGTGAAATAATACATGGTCAACAGCTTGATCACTGGCATTCCATGGACGTATAAAACTATCCAATTTTTTTTTTTCTATTTGCTTTACGTCGCACCGAAACAGATAGGTTTTGTGGCGACGATGGGATAGGAATGGCCTAGGAATTGGAAGGAAGCGGCCGTGGCCTTACTTAAGGTACAGCCCCAGCATTTGCCTGGTGTGAAAATGGGAAAGCACGGAAAACCATCTTCAGGGCTGCCGACACTGGGGATCGAACCCACGATCTCCGGGATGCAAGCTCACAGCTGCGCTCCTCTACGCGCATCCAACATTTTGAAACGATGATAATAAACTTAATTTTCCATGACCCGTTACTATTGTGCTGAAAATTAGCATTAAATTAACTTGTTGGAAAAGTCTGTCTAATACACTGGAAAAACTATTTTTTAATAAACCTTTAGTCATTTGATCCCATTCACTTTGGCATTTTAAAAACCTCTAATCTCTCAATTCTATTAATCAAAACACTTTAAGAAATTTTGCTGTTTCATTCGCTAATTTCACTGTCGTGCGCTGCTTCCTCGGCTCGCTGATGCGCGAGCTCGTTGCCGTAGTTCCCAGGGTGGACCCCAGTCTAGGTGAACTCGATTTTCCCCTTTCAATTGAAAGAATTTTCGCTTTCCTCTTGATTTAGTGAATACGGTAGTTATTATTATATTATATTTTAATGAGTCTATTGTTATTTTACACTCAGTGAAATCATGGGTTTTCGCGAGACATTTTTCTTTTAATACCAATTTCAATTTATTTCAAATGCTGAATGTATGAACGTATGCAATTTTGTTGTTAGCTTTATCAGTCTAGGCCACCTCCAGTTATGGGGAAAAAGAGTGAAATTGTGTTTAAGAAATTGGAAGGAACTGATTTTATGACAGCATTACTTTCAAGCTTACATATATTTAAGACCACCGGACAAAATTTTGTCACCTTTGGAGACATCATTACGAGCGTAATTTGGAACCGTGTAGTTCCGCCTCTGGACTCGATAACCGCCTTAATTCCGTTAGGAAGTGAGTCCACAATGTTGTGTAAGTACATCACATCCAGGTTAAGTCATTCGCTGAGGATCTGATAGGCCAGTTCCACCAAATTGCGGGGATGCTGACGTCGGCATTTTACCCGCTGTTCCAACATGCCCCACAGATTTTCAATGGGGTTCAAGTCAGGTGATTTTGTAGGCCAACCGAGATGTAATAGCGTGGGAGAGTATACACAAAACCGATCTCATATACACTGACTGACAGAGCAAATGCAACACCAAGAAGGAGTGGTCAGAACTTTATCCCAATTGCAGGGTAGACTGACGTCACTGAGGTATGCTCATGATGTGAAATGCGCCGCTGTGCTGCGCACGTAGCGAACGATAAATGGGACACGGCGTTGGCGAATGGCCCACTTCGTACCGTGATTTCTCAGCCGACAGTCATTGTAGAACGTGTTGTCGTGTGCCACAGGACACGTGTATAGCTAAGAATGCCAGGCCGCCGTCAACGGAGGCATTTCCAGCAGACAGATGACTTTACGAGGGGTATGGTGATCGGGCTGAAAAGGGCAGGTTGGTCGCTTCGTCAAATCGCAGCCGATACCCATAGGGATGTGTCCACGGTGCAGCGCCTGTGGCGAAGATGGTTGGCGCAAGGACATGTGGCACGTGCGAGGGGTCCAGGCGCAGCCCGAGTGACGTCAGCACGCGAGGATCGGCGCATCCGCCGCCAAGCGGTGGCAGCCCCGCACGCCACGTCAACCGCCATTCTTCAGCATGTGCAAGACACCCTGGCTGTTCCAATATCGACCAGAACAATTTCCCGTCGATTGGTTGAAGGAGGCCTGCACTCCCGGCGTCCGCTCAGAAGACTACCATTGACTCCACAGCTTAGACGTGCACGCCTGGCATGGTGCCGGGCTAGAGCGACTTGGATGAGGGAATGGCGGAACGTTGTGTTCTCCGATGAGTCACGCTTCTGTTCTGTCAGTGATAGTCACCGCAGACGAGTGTGGCGTCGGCGTGGAGAAAGGTCAAATCCGGCAGTAACTGTGGAGCGCCCTACCGCTAGACAACGCGGCATCATGGTTTGGGGCGCTATTGCGTATGATTCCACGTCACCTCTAGTGCGTATTCAAGGCACGTTAAATGCCCACCGCTACATGCAGCATGTGCTGCGGCCGGTGGCACTCCCGTACCTTCAGGGGCTGCCCAATGCTCTGTTTCAGCAGGATAATGCCCGCCCACATACTGCTCGCATCTCCCAACAGGCTCTACGAGGTGTACAGATGCTTCCGTGGCCAGCGTACTCTCCGGATCTCTCACCAATCGAACACGTGTGGGATCTCATTGGACGCCGTTTGCAAACTCTGCCCCAGCCTCGTACGGACGACCAACTGTGGCAAATGGTTGACAGAGAATGGAGAACCATCCCTCAGGACACCATCTGCACTCTTATTGACTCTGTACCTCGACGTGTTTCTGCGTGCATCGCCGCTCGCGGTGGTCCTACATCCTACTGAGTCGATGTCGTGCGCATTGTGTAACCTGCATATCGGTTTGAAATAAACATCAATTATTCGTCCGTGCCGTCTCTGTTTTTCCCCAACTTTCATCCCTTTCGAACCACTCCTCCTTGGTGTTGCATTTGCTCTGTCAGTCAGTGTACATCCAGCCCGATGAAAAATCTAGGTATCAATAGGATACTCATATTGACTGAAACGCTTCACTCGGCCATCGGTGCACTGGACAATATGCGTCATAGGAATAAAGGCAAAAACATGTTTCTTCAGTCAGATGTGTCCACGTTTCTTGATTTCTGGCCCACTGAAGACGCGCAGCTTATGTGCTTGTGTCACCAATCGCCTGTTG
Organism: Anabrus simplex; assembly: GCF_040414725.1. Lineage (NCBI taxonomy): Eukaryota > Metazoa > Arthropoda > Insecta > Orthoptera > Tettigoniidae > Anabrus > Anabrus simplex. The sequence goes on along the minus strand of NC_090270.1, from coordinate 290,604,130 downwards.
CGAGGTAACCGGCTCCTAATGTTCGTTGCGTGCAGTTCCCGTCCCAATGTTCTCTCTCTAACAGGTTGGAATGGACCTTCATTCTCTGACGGAAGCAATTCCTGTCGGATTTAGAAGCGATTTTGATTCACAAGCCGTGGAACGCGTCTCAGGTCCCTCTCATTGAGGCCAAAATTCTGATGTGTTTTGTAGCCGCGTACAGTACACCACTACTTGTAGACACGTTGAAAAGTCTGTTGCAAAACTCTAATAAATTCAGCAACTTCACGCACCGTAAGGCCAAGCACGGTTGTCCCGTTTCTCCAGTCAACTTCCTTACATTATCCATGTTGACATACAGGCAGCGCGCGTGCGGTTGAGCACGAGACTCGTTCGCTGCGCCATCTGTACAGACTTAACGATCCCTCTGTACGTGTGCACTAGGGTGAATAATTCTTTTTTTTCCGGTGAGCTTCTTAATTAACACATACCACTTTCCACGGGGGGCGCTTGAAGATTTTAAGGGAAAAAGTAACCCACGGCAGCTAAAAATCTGAAATCCTCTGGAATATAATTTTACTAGGGTAAGTAGTTGAAAGTCCGCCTCTGTGGTGTAGTGCTTAGTGTGAATAGCTGCCATCCCCGGAGACCTGGGTTCGATTCCCGGCTCTGCCACGAAATTTGAAAAGTGGAACGAGGTCCAGTCAGCCTCGGGAGGTCAACTGAGTAGAGATGGGTTCGATTCCCACCTCAGCCATCCTGGATTTTTTTCCCCGTGGTTTCCCATTTCTCCTCCAGGCAAATGCCGGGATGGTACCTAACATAAGGCCAAGGCCGCTTCCTTCCCTCTTCCTTGTCTATCCCCCCAATCTTCCCATCCCCCCGCAAGGCCCCTGTTCAGCATAGCAGGTGAGGCCGCCTGGGCGAGATACTGGTCATCCTGCCCAATTGTATCCCACGACCCAATGTCTAAAGCTCCAGAACACTGCCCTTGAGGCGGCAGAGGTGGAATCCTTCGCTGAGTCTGAGAAAGAAAGAAAGTAGTTGAAACTATTGATTTACATGTACACAGTTTTTGTTTTAAGAAAAATATATTTCAGCAATCACTCACAATCCTTCACACAGACACGGTGGTATGGTGTAGTTCATCACTCTACCGCTTGCAGCTGGCAGCAAGAGCTGATTATACACGATAAATTCTGACTGACTAGACGTCGGTCGTCTCATCGTGACGTAAACAACTGTCCCGTCACTCACGGATATGAAATGACGGGCAAGTGATGTTGGCATTTTGAGCAGTAATTGGGAGGAACTGTGGGTACGGTATGAAATAAAACAAGGCAGACAATTACGTACAGCTTGCCATAACACAACGCATTTAGTTTAATGCTTCTCATTTTGAATAAACCATTATCCATCTCCTCAAAAACTGTAGACTGATAAAGCTTACAAAACAATTCGTATACAATGTGAAATTACATTTTAAGCTGACGGTATAAAAATAAATAGCTCATAAACGTCCTCCAATAAGAGATCTAAAATAAATTTCTACCTTTATTTCTACCGCTTTTCCCACACCTCTAGGGTTGCGGGTGCGATCTGTGTCACGCATGTAGATTTAGCCTTGTTATACATCCTGATGCTCTTCCGGACGCCAGCTCAATGTTGTTATTGTGTTTACGTTCCACTAACTACATTTTGACAGTTTTCGGGGTCGCCGGGGTGCTGTAATTCTGTCCCACATGAGTTACTGCTTGCCGGTAAATCTACAGACATGAGAATGAGGTATCCGAGCACCTTCAAATACCATCGAACTAAGCCAGGATCGAATCTGCTAAGTTGGGACCAGAAGGCAGCTCCTCAACCACCTGAGCCCCTCAATCGGTCCCCTACTGTATGTGGAGGGATGTAATCACTATTGCAAGTTTTTGTGGTGGTTGGTAGTGTGTTTTCTTGTCTGAATATGAAGAGGAGGATGTTTGAACGAACACAAACACCCAGCCCGCGAGAGAGAAGTTCAATCAAACGCGATTAAAATTTCCGACCTGACCGGGAATCGAAGTCGGAACCCTCTGAACCGAAGTCCTGAACGATTACTATTCAGCCAAAGACGTAGACTCTATTCAAACTGGAATTAATTCCGTTAAGTTTCATTTCTTTTAGCTGCCACCCCCGGAGGCCCGGGTTCGATTCCCGGCTCTGCCACGAAATTTGAAAAGTGGTACGAGGGCTGGAACGGGGTCCACTCAGCCTCGGGAGGTCAACTGAGTAGAGGTGGGTTCGATTCCCACCTCAGCCATCCTGGAAGTGGTTTTCCGTGGTTTCCCACTTCTCCTCCAGGCGAATGCCGGGATGGTACCTAACTTAAGGCCACGGCCTCTTCCTTCCCTCTTCCTTGCCTATCCCTTCCAATCTTCCCATCCCTCCACAAGGCCCCTGTTCAGCATCGCAGGTGAAGCCGCCTGGGCGAGGTACTGGTCATACTCCCCAGTTGTATCCCCCGACCACGAGTCTGAAGCTCCAGGACACTGCCCTTGAGGCGGTAGAGGTGGGATCCCTCGCTCAGTCCGAGGGAAAACCCGAACCTGGAGGGTAAACAGATGATGATGATGATGATGATGAAGTTTCATTTCTTTACTAAAATGTTTATAAGACTTATTTAATAGCTACTCTGAGTGATTGAGTACGTTCCACAGAAATCGAAGTAGCCGACAGAGAGGTCGAAATAACTTTCGAATTGGAACGCATAGTCCTTCTTCATTCTTAACCCGTTTACTCGCCAGAGTTTGTGTTTCCATCGGACTCAGCGAGGGATCCCACCTCTACCGCCTCAAGAGCAGTGTCCTGGAGCACGAGATTTTGGGTAGAGGGGATACTGAAAATTAGGAGGACCAGTACTTTTCCCAGGCGGCCTCACCTGCTAAGGTGAACAGGTTCCTTGTGGGAGGATGAGAAGATTGGAAGCGATAGACAAGGTAGAGCGAAGGAAGCAGCTGTGGCCTTAACTTAGGTACCATCCCGGCATTTGCTTTAAGGAGAATTGGGAAACAACGGGAACCAACTTCGAGGATAGCTGAGGTGGAAATCAAAAACCCCTCTGCGCAGTTGAGCTCCCGACCCCGTTTCAGCCCTCGTAACACTTTCTAAATTTTATAGCGTAGTCTGAAATCGAATTCGGGCCTGCAGGGTGGCAGCTAGTCACTATAACCACTACACCATAGAGGCGGACTGAACGCATAAATCCAGGTCGAAATGCTTCGTGAGAGAAAGCCTGGGTATGTTAGGCATCTTATTTAATTTAGTTTCCCAATATACTTTGCATTCCTAAACAATGCAGAACTGGCACTCAGTGCAGTGATAGTTCAGTAATGCCTGCACATAGCAAAGTGAGACACTGACCAGAGAGTGTTAGTCTGCACTTAATGTGATGAGTGACATTTTGAACAATTTTTGTAAACAACGTTCAGTGTTCACCCTAACTTCACTGTTGTACACGCATGCACAGAAATTATGTCCTGACATAAACAATCAACACTGCCCAACTCCAGAACGGAAAAGTGGGGGAAGGGAGTGAAGGGGTAGTGCTGAAGGCACAGTGTGTGTATTGCAATACATCCACCACTGTGCCCGTTTCAATCACAACAGTCTTGTAGCGGACTGTCTGCAATGCATTAAGCGAGGAGGTTGGGTGTGCCATGCTTTGCTTATATCGGGACACCATTTCTGTGCATCCGTGTACACAGACTAACTACACAAGCTTTCATTCCGTATCCTCCAGGGATACAGTGTAACGCCCTCTCTGAGGCTGGTAGATATGTGGTGTAGAGAAGGTGAACGAGTTGGCAGTCGTGGCCTACAAAAGGATCTGTCTAGTATTCGCCTTAGTGCAGCGGTATGGAAAATTATACAACACCACTTTCAGGAGAGCCGGTGGTAGGGACGAGCTCCTCCGCCTTCCGAGTGCAGAGCTGCAAGGATAACCAAAGCTAGGCGCGCTGTCAAGCCACAGTCTACTCTTCTCGGTCGCGAGGACTACTACTACTCAAAGTTTTGATTCCTCCATGAAGGGGAAGACGAGTCTGGGGCGTGACGCCCTCTCAAGCCAGGTGAGGTGTTACGGTGATTTGTGACTTGGAGAAGGGTGAGGTGAGTACGGCCGCGGTCTATTACAGTAACTATCCCAGCATTCACCTTAATTCAGGTTAATGGAAACCCACGGAAAATCATCCTCAAGACAGTCTACAGCGCGGACCAGCACGTCTCCGTCTTCTGAATGCAGAGGTGTAGATCCACGGTACAGACATGACCACCGGTCCTCTGCTCGGGCAGGTTCGAGTTATTCCCGCGGTCAAAACATTCATCTGCGGATTGCCGTCGATCCTCGAAGGGTTGAGGTCTAGTTGCACCTCTGTTCAATGGGGTAGGTTTCTCCATTCGTTAATGTTCGGCCACTCGTTTTTATTTGAATGTCCTTCTTAATATTAATATTAAAACATATTTCTTGACAAACATCAAACAAGGATTCAAAAATAATTATAACGACATCAATACTTAATCATCATCATCATCATCATCATCATCTGTTTACCCTCCAGGTTCGGTTTTTCCCTCGGGCTTAGCGAGGGATCCCACCTCTACCGCCTCAAGGGCAGTGTCCTGGAGCTTCAGACTCTTGGTCGGCGGATACAACTGGGGAGTATGACCAGTACCTCGCCCAGGCGGCCTCACCTGCTATGCTGAACAGGGGCCTTGTGGAGGGATGGGAAGATTGGAAGGGATAGGCAAGGAAGAGGGAAGGAAGCGGCCGTGGCCTTATGTTAGGTACCATCCCGGCATTCGCCTGGAGGAGAAGTGGGAAACCACGGAAAACCACTTCCAGGAAGGCTGAGGTGGGAATCGAACCCACCTCTACTCAGTTGACCTCCCGAGGCTGAGTGGACCCCGTTCCAGCCCTCGTACCACTTTTCAAATTTTCGTGGCAGAGCCGGGAATCGAACCCGGGCTTCCGGGGGTGGCAGCTAATCACGCTAACCACTACACCACAGAGGCGGACATCAATACTTAATCACTAAACCTAACCTAACCTAGTTTGGAGTACGGATTCTACAGCGAATTTAAAACTTGCTTTAACTGTATATTTAAGCGATTTCCAAACGTTCTGACTACTGGGTGCAGTTCAACCCTCAATCGGAGCTGACCATGGACCCAGATCAAACATTATTTTTATGGACATCATTGAACATTGGCCCAACTCAACATCCCCCTCTGCTCGGTTGGTCGGTCGGAATATAATATGTATAGTATGTATGTATGAATATGGTATGTATACAGGATGAAGCAAAATTCGCGACCTCGGGTGTCGCAGTGCGACTCCTCACATGCCAGCAATAAAAAAAGTATCTCACAAAAGTTCGTCCTGCGAGTATATCAGACAGAAAAGGGACGTTGAAGAGTGGCAATCTGGCAACACTGTAACCACATGTATCTCTATCAGCAATTATTATCCGCACTGTACAGTTGGTGCAGTGGATAGAGTTTTGGGTTGGCATGCAGGAGGTCTAGGGTTCAATCCTAGGTAGAGGCGCAATTTTTTAATTGCTAATTTCCATCAGTCATTACATACTGTAATACAGTAAGACACCGTACCTTAGGTCACATGTATCCTACATTCACAACATTTTATAACGCTGAACACAACAAATACTTTGCTAGGACTACTGGTAACGTAAGCCCTAACGAAATGTAATGGACCTGAACGAGGCAAGAATAATAGTTGCTACTAATCTATGAGATCATTGGAGGAGGGTGCAAAGAAAGCAGGTTTCGCACCTAGTTTATGAAGTGGTGCGAATAAATTCACGCCCACAACGTGAAAAGGGCGTCTTTCCAAGCTGACCAATGAAAAAATTGTTCGTCCATTTCTAGGATTGTAGTATGTAAGTGCAAATGGTTTCTAGAGGACCCGCTGCAATCGCTGTTGATGTTTAAGTTGCCAGATACCATACCACCTGAACTACATTTATGAAATAAAAAACATACGCTTCAACTCAGGATCGACCCCTCGACCTCCTGAATGCTAACCTAAAACTGTATCCACTTTACCAACTGTACAGCACGACTAATACGTGCTGACAGAGTTAGTTAACCTACATGTGGTTACAGTGTTGCCAGATTGCCACTCTTCAACGCCCTTTTTCTGCCGGATATACTCGAAGGACGAACTTTTGTGAGAGACATTTTTTATTGCTGGCATGTGAGGAGTCGCGTTGCGACGCTCGAGTGCGCGAATTTCGCTTCACCCTGTATACTTATGCATTTATGTGTGTATGTAAATACGAGGGTTCTGAATAAAGTAATGGCCATATTGATAGAACGCAATATTTAATGAATTAACAAGTACAATTGTATTACATTCCTTCAGTGTAGCCACCCGCAAATGCTGTTACCTTTCGCCAATTGTCGGCTAGTTGTAGGGTACCGTTAACAAGGCGTCTCGTTTGATGACAGTGACGGAGCGCCCTGCAGCGCTGGATATGGATGCCTCTACGGACAATTCCCTGACAGTCCATCGATGGTCTACAGAAACGAGACCACTCACGATGTCAATCTGATCTTGAGGAATGGACGGCCGGTCTGTGCGGTGCAATTACGCAGTTTCATTCCGATTAGCACGAAATACCTTGACCCATAGTCCAAACATCTTGTACGATAATTGATCTCACCACACGCTGCATGTAATCCTCGAAAACCATTCTGATACACTTTTACCACTGGCAACCTCGATTTTAATCAACGAGCACTGATCACCTTTCAAAAACATGCTTTAGAGCGGTTAAATCGACACTCTTCACCTCAACGCCACACAGCCATAATACCCCCAACTGGATGTCCTTCAAATGCGCACTATATATCAACAACAGTGCCACCTGCCGCTCTCATATTCTATTTGCGCATGCCCGATCTCCTGCGAGTGTCTGCACTACGTGGCCACTACTTTATGTACAGACCTCGTATTCCAGGTAAGCCTCAAGCCCCGTACCTTCTGTGTATAAGTGTCCCACGTGCACTAGTGATGGATGGGATGCCTAATCGGTCTTTACAAAGGGGTGCTACAACGTGCTCTTTATTCCGGATGTGAAACAAATAGCAGTCATAGTATTACACACATTCTGTAACAGGGTGCATTTGTAAATAGGCCAATTATGCGAAAATTAAGGTGTAATAACTATAATTCATACACGTACAAACATTTCACTCTACCAAACAGTTTTTTATATCTGTCTTGAACGATCCGTTAAATCATAGTTGCAACTGTATTCGGCGAATACTTTTCCGGCTCCATGGATAAATGGTTAGTGCGTTGGCCTTTCATTCTAGGGGCCCCGAGTTCGATTCCTGGCCGGGTTGGAGTTTTTAATGTTTATAGATTATTTTCATTGGCTCGGGGACTGGATATGTGTGTCGTTATTAAATAGAAAATGACAGAAAGAACAAGCAAAATAAGAAAAACGTAATTTAAAAAACAAAGCGAATAGTAAAAATATACATAGAAGGCATGCGGTTGTTTGGAAAATCCTTAGCAAACTATCTGCGAGCTTCGGCTGCATTCCGACCAGATTGTCTATAGATTAAAATTATGTTTTTGTAATCATCGTTGCTGATATTGCACCCTTTGCACGATTATTGGTGCAATATCTTGACAGCAACTGTAATGCTGCTGTACCAAATGACAGCCTACTGCTGAGTGTTCCAAAACAAGGTTACTAAAGCATGGGCGTGCATTAGACCGGTAGAACTGAGGAAAATGCAGCGATCGTCCGTCCGGCTGCTGTCTCTTCGTATTCTGACGTAACCTAAAGGCTGTAATACCAACGTGAAAAACAGTTATTAGACATCTCATTTATCACTAGTACATGCAGGACACTTAAACGTAGAAATTACGGCGCTGGCGGACCACCTAGTGTCGTACGATTTCCTATAGAAAGAAGCACACAAGGTTATTTTTACGAAATGTTTAATGAGTAGGAAAAGATTAGAAGTATGTACAAAAAGAACCTGAATATTATGTTTTTGAACATATAAACCACTTCTCTCCAGACACTTCTCCCCGCGCGACACCAATTTCAATATGCCTTGTTCATAGAACTGGGAGTATAGCCACCAGCGTACAACTGATTACAGTTCTTTATCGTGAACCAAAGCCTTCACCTCATAGGCATTTTTTCAATGAATGAAGTTATGACATATTCTGTAATGAATAGGTTAAGTGTGGCTGGGAGGTGCTAAATAATCCATAGTCTTTGTGTGTGTTTTTTATTACTCATTATCTCATTATTCGTTGTCCTCATTACTGAGCTTCATGACCCCATCCTGTGCGGTGCCCAGCTCTTTTTAAGGCACATTGGAGCTGTACCTTAATTAAGACCACGGCCACATCTTTCCCACTCCTGGGCCTTTCCTATCCCATCGTCGCCATAAGACCTGTCTGTGACGGCAAGACTTAAAGCAAATAGCAAAGAAAAAGTCTATATGAGTCAGAGCGTAGCGTATTGAAAGAAATAAGATCCCTGTAACCTTAATCTGGGAAGTGGCCAGCTCCGTGCTCGATCATCCTTGGTTTCCAGGATTTAAACTGGTTCTCATTGCGACGGTTGCCTCTAGATTATCTCCTTTGTCTTAACAATATAGCCGAAAAAATTCTGGAGAATTCATTGGTCAACAGGGAAAGAAAGGCGTTTAGGAATCTTGAATTTTTGGTTGATGGACGCACTCGATCTCCTGGTTCTTCAAGGTATGTTTAGCATTCTACGCCAGCACCACATTTCAAATGCATCAGTGCGCTTCCTGTCAGTGGCCCCCGTTGTCCAAGTCTCACAGTCATACGAGAATACAGAGAACAGAAGTGTTTCAACCAGGTGTACTTTCGTGTTGTTTGTTACTGCCCGGAGTTACCAGATTTTCGTCAGTTTTCTTATAGCAACTCGTCTTTCTCTTAACATCTTTCTTCCCCCTGTGCATCTAGGCGGCAGAATAAAACCCATGGTATCTCCTGCATGTCACAGGAGGCGACTAAAAGGGGTCCTAGGAGCTCTTAAGATGGGAGGTTTGGTTGATGACCACTTGGCCATTAACTAGGTCCTGCCATTGCTTCCACTTACTTGTGCTGTGCTGCTTTCTACCTTCTTTCCTATACATCCTCCCTTGTTCTACTCTTGTCCTTTCCTGACCCCGACTCTATTAGGTGTTAAGACCGAGCGAGTTTTTCATTTTCACGCCTTTCGTGGCCCTTGTTTTTCTGTGACCATTTTACGAAGTGTCGTACCCCTTCTAGATTTTCAGTCCGATCACTGTTAGTAAAGGATTGCTGCCTTTGTGTACTTCCTATTAAAACAATAATCTGCACCCCCAAAACTAATATCTTTCTCTGAGCACCCTGTGCTGTTACTGTCGATGAAAGATATGCAAAATCGCTCACTACCTCCACATCTCTGAAACTGCCTCTTGAGCTAAACTTTGGCTGCTTGATCTATCATAATTTTGACTCTGTAAGATTAATTTCTAATCCTCCGTCGAGCTTTTCTGCAACCACTTCTTCGCTGCTGTCAAGTTTGTCATCAGCGATGCGCCTACGGAAATGCATCCCACCAAAACACCAAGTGTTTTCCTAAGAATGTGCCCAGCATAGATGTAAAGGATGCATATTTTTCCAACACCTCGGGACGTCCTAATGAAATGTGGCGGCATTGTCCGCTTTAATAGTCACAGTGTTTTAATGGACTTCGCGTCAGCGATATCAGATGTTGTGGCACATCGAATTTGTTGAGTACCTGTCACTCAACATAGCTGAAGGCTTTCCGATAAGCCAGGAAACGGATCAATGGGTGTAATCAGAAATCTCGTTCTTTTTATGTCTATCTAATATTCAGCTGGTATAAAACCTGCTTAATCTGAAGATATCTTACATTTAAACATGTTATGTAAGAAGATTTTACTTGCATTTTATTTTAGTGCACAGATCCTGACAACAGATACAACAGATCCTGACTGAAACATTCTTGTCCAGTTCAACAGAAATGGAGCTTGTATAAAGTCATCAGTATTCCATATACCATTACACGGAAATTGGAACATATTCGATCCTTCCCATTCCTTTTAAAGATCTCGCCTGTTATCTAATCAATACCTGGATTTTGTGGTTCTTCAGGTGTTCAATAGCGTTCTCAATTTCACTACGTAAACTAGCAAGTTCCATTTCAAGGTGTTTAGTTTCTATATTGACATTATTTCCTTTTGAATACGGCACTGCACAATACTGTTTCACCTTTCGATAGCTGCTTCCTTGTCATAGATTAGGATACCGTTGTTGTCTTCCACCATTTAAGTACAAGGTTCACATTCAGGAGTGATACTGGGCAATTTTCTGAACATTCTCGTGTTTCATTATGGACTTGATGTTGCTGTTTCCGTTAGCAAAATATAGTACAATATTTTTCTATCCACCCTCGTATGTATGCTTGTCAATAGCTCGATCTGTGCAATATCTGGTCCCTTTGAAAACTTCCGTTTACTATTTCGAAGTATTTAATTTTGTGGCCAATCAGAGTCCAAATATTATACAAGATAAGTCAATATTTATTGGCCGTGGAATCTATTCACCTGTTGTGACATTATCTTAAATTCTCGTTTCTGCCATCTTGTTACTGGTGAAATGCAACATATATTGACAAGTGCCATACAATCATGTTAATAAAACCCCGAACACCTTGACAGACTAGAGATAGGAAGTTCATATTCACAGGACATGTGCATTAGTATATTCTAAAGAAATGATTATTATCTGAATCATGTCGGCCCGTAGGTTCAACGTCCACATCGATATAGCGGCGCATCACCACCGACTGGTAAAATATGCCTGCGGCTCTCGTTGTTGTTATAAACCGAAGATAATGGATCAGTGTGACTTGAGCAGACGCGCAGGATGCCTCGCAGACGTATGCGAGAACCGTATCGTCAAATGAGTGAATTTGAAATAGGGCGCATTATTGGCATGAGATAACGTGATGCTCCATCCGGGAAATTGCTCGTCGTGTGGGACGAAGTGTGTCGGCAGTGCAACGGGTGTGTCCAGAATGGTTCACAGAAGGCCGGAGAATACGACGAGATGGGTCTGGTGGCACCACCCATACCACTCCCGGAGAAGATCGACACTTCAACGAATGGCATCGAAGGACAGATCTCTGTCCTCCTCGGCTTTGCCGCAACAGTGGAACAGTGTAACACATTGTATACTATCAGAAGTGACAATCCGTCAACCGTTTATTACGGTCTGGGTTAGCAGCAGAAACATGTTAGACTGCTATGGTGCATGGAACAACATCGCTGAGTGGGATCCTTCGCTGAGTGCGAGGGAGAAACCGACCCTGGAGGTTAAACAGATTAAGAAGAAGAAGAAGCAGTTATAACAAATCACAACATAAATGTATTAATGAAATGAAGGGAAGTATTTGAAGTATAGTTTAGATATTTAACTGATGCGGATGGTGCAAGTAATTTCGTAAATTGTGAGGGAACTCTCTTGTACCAATATAATTACATCTTGAACTACTTGTTTACATCCAAAGCGGATAAATCATTCACAGCAGAATCTGTAAAACGTTTCCCTGTATTCCATCAGGATCCCTATGATGTTAATGATAAAGACACCTTCGTACAGGCCATGAATGCCTTTGGAGGAGTGGAAGGTAAAGGCTTCCACCATTGTTAACCGCGGCACGTGATGGGGTAGAGTGGTTAGCTCTACGCCCGGCCGCCTTTGCCCCCAGGAATTACCTGGTACTCATTTTTGGTGTAGGCTGAGTGAACCTCAGGGCCATATGTACCTCCAGAAGTGGAAATCTCGTTTCTTAAATTTTACGACTTCCTGGCGGGGATTCGGGGATTCGAACCGAGCACGCCTTTACCGCCTCGGCCAGGCGACCCCTCCTATGACGTTAACGTCTTCGATATATCTAATACATTTTTTTAATTCACTGTTGTGTCTTACATGTTTGTCGTCTTTCATTAGCTGGCAACACAAGATTGAGCAGTTTCTCGAATTGATTGCGCATTGTCACGAATAGTTCTTGAGTGGATTCACTAAGTCCCAAAGCATGCTGAATGTCAACAAAGCGCTCACCTTTCTCAAAGCGATCCTAAAATTCTAAATTTGTTTCTAAGGCATACTACTTTCGTAAACGCTTCTTTCATTTTATCCAGCATTTTAAATACGAAACCTGTCAAGTGCAACTTCACTGCTCTACTGACCGGAACTGACGATTCACGTCTCGACAAGCAGAAGATGCGCGTAGAGATGCGCTTGCCCCGTTTAACCTGGTGCGCAATGTAGTGTACGTTACAGAGTGCGAAACGCATGTTTGTATCCGCTTTAGTGCATTACAGTTTCCACGTACTGTTAACAGATGGCAGCACTAAACTTAAAACAAAAATCACGTATATGTGAAATCGTGGATAACGAATCCGCGTATACCGGGGTTTGCCCGTATATGCATTAGAACTATTTTGTACGAAAATGGGCATGTGGAGTTTCTCAAATAAACGATTAATTTTTTTTTTATTTATACAAATAACAGGTCATATCCTCTCAAGGATGTTGACATATCTGAAGGGAAGGGACAAAAATATGAAACTGTGTGTGACTAATTCAGGATATTTTTTCCACGAAATCTCTAGATCACGGATATATTAGGGTTAAACTACAGATAAAATGGATGTTCGTTATCAAAATATGTATATAATTAATTTCCTGCTCATTGAATTAATGTACAGTACATCATTTCAGTTTTCATTTTCTGCGATAATGTAATCAATATTGTATGGTTACTACTCTCTGCTTTCGTTATATCTCTTCATTGTTTTATTATTCATGTTCGCATATTGTGCATATACAAGCTAGAAGTCAGTGAAATTTTCAAGACCTTAAAGGAGTTCTCGTCAAAGAAAATTTTCCTGTTCCCAAGTGGTTGTGTCTTGGGATCTTACTTAAGATATTCATGGCTTTCCATCCTGCATGTTTCGTCGAGCTTGCACGTTCCCAGGGAGTCGTTCCAAGGAACACGCATCGTTCCTCGTCTTGTAGAAGTTTCTTAGTCGTGCTGATACGATTGCATGTAAAGTTCCCACTTGGCCTTAACTCCCGTAACAGATTCAGTAATGGACAATGTTGACTCCAACTGAACTACTCTACTCAAACTTCACTCATGTTCATTCTTTATGGAATTATTGTTGTTTGAAGATATTCATATAAAACTTTCAGTTCACTCACGAACATTTCACAAAGGAACTGGTAGCAGTATAAACGCACTACATTTTAAGAGATAAAAATTTAAGCTGAATATTGTAATAGTGCGTAGGAATAATATAAAGATGACGTAAGATTTAACTTAAGGTTCATTCAATCAAGATTGTCAAAACATTCGCGATTATGCTGCAAGGTTTCCTGTCGGCCAACTTAGTAAATTAGTATATGAAAAATTATATGACTTATTATTTAACCACTATAAAACCTTCAGGAATATTATGAATTGCACTGTAGTAATTAGATCCACGAAAGTACCTAAACTGATTATCGGGGAAATGTATTACTATTTTTCAATATGTATTACAAATTTTTAGAGATCATTTCTTAATTGTAAAGTTTCCCATTTCTAACTACGCCAGAAATGATAAATTTTACTCTTTAACGAAACTTTATTAAGAAATGTGTACATGTCTTGAATTCATTTCTATTAAAAAGGTTACTTAAACATTAAGAGGAAGGTATGTGGCAGAGTGCTGATTAGAACAATTCGGCTGTAAAGCAATATCATCGGTAACATCTTTTCTTAGGCATGTAAATGAATGTGTAACGTGCGAAGAATAAAAATTGATGATTGCAGTTCGTACCTTGTTGGAATCGGTCCCCAAGGATCACTTCTTCCGTTCTTAGGTTTGTAATATCGCATAGTGTAAGTGAACTGTATAGTATTGAAGAAATGCCAATATATGATAATAATAATAATAATAATAATAATAATAATAATAATAATAATAATAATAATTTTATTTGCTTTATGTCCCACTAACTACGTTTACGGTTTGTGGAGACGCCAAGGTGGCGAAATTTTGTCCCGCAGGAGTTCTTTTACGTGCCAGTAAATCTACCGACACGAGGTTGACGTATTTCAACACCTTCAAATACCACCGGACTGAGCCAGGATCGATCGAACTTGCCAAGTTGGGGTCAGAAGGCCAGCACCTCAACCGTCTGAGCCATTCGGCCTGCTGCCACTATATATAAACGGATTTAAATAAACTTGCGTTTCTTGCAATATCACTGAACTTGGAACACATTTCAAAGTAATATTTGACATATTATGGCTACCCACTCTATGCACTTTAAAATTTAGCATTATAATACTTGGAATACTTTCTGGAAAATATTGACTAATGTTCGCATGGATGTAATTGGATGACCGTGCATTAAAAAGACGAAGTTGAGAATCGACTTAATGAACTTCTATCATGCGCCATTGGTTCTTAAATGATCTGATTATTAACAAACAGAACTAATGCAGTTCAATATTGGTTTGAAACAATGAAAAACAATAAAATCTACAAAATGTATCCTCACGTTTGTTATAACATTAATTGAAGCTGTACTCGAATTTAAGAAGATGTACTGGAGAGAAGTTTGAAGAGAAGCCAAGTTAGACATCGAGCTGTTACCTGACCCTATTTCTGAGTTCATGTAAAACAGTGATAAGGTTAATTTATCCTATGATTTATGATAACCGATCATAGACTTGTACTTGATTAATAACCAAGAACACTAAGAATACCACTGACACTAATACGAAAACAATGCGTCAATCAGGATTGAGCTGGGCATGAAAGTACCTCTTTCTTTGCTCTGGTATCAAAAGATGTTACAGATCTTCGGCCACATCACAAGACGATAGAGGGAAATTTTTGAGAAGGCTACGCAGTTCAGGGAACAGTCCATTGTAAAAGACCTAGAGTAAGAGCAACAAGCAGGTGACTTTAAGGAAGACCATAAAAGAGGCGGATAATTGACAACAATGGAAGCAGCAGGTCAAGTCCAGAGTAAATTGACACAGCATGTATGAGGTAAAGATGCTCCATAATGAGAAAAACGATTAAGCGGGAAAGATCAACCACTGGAGGGTTGGCCGGTTCACCTTCGCTCTCCTCATTGATGCATGGTTAAAGCGAAGCCAAATGCACTTGATGTTGCAAGGTTTTGGGCTCACATAGTTTAATGTGGCTCTTCGCCATTGGAGTATTTATATTACGTTTTATGTTTTTCCTTATCTTTAATATTAAACTTATGTATGCTTCTGACGCGATATAAATAAATAATTGATACATGTATGTTATCAAGTCCGTTCATAAGTTTCAATTATCCGTACGTAATTTATGTCAGAAATATTTTCAATATAATAAAATGCATCGTTCTTAATGCTTGCTATCAAGGTCTTGTAAATTATTGCGTCATGTATGCTGCTTATATTTCAGGAAGGCTTAGTGAATAATCTATGTGGAATGGAATATAACAGAAAACTCCCGTACCGTAGTTATGAATCACGTCAAAGTCGAGAGAGAGTATCCATTTATTGCAATCCATTGTTTATTGACACATGCACTTTCCTTATTACGAATACTTTCTCTTTTGTTACATTAAATATTATTCTTAACCTTAATATAGTTTATTACCAATTCTACAAATTTCTAATTGTCCGGTATGTTATACAGTAATATATATTCTAGGACAAACAAGTATCCTACGCTCCATTATTTAAGTTAATGCTTGTTCTAATTTATCTTAACTTCTTCACCCATACATTTCAAAGACACGAAAAAAATGCTGTTCATCACGGTGAAATCCACTCCTTATATAATAGTTTTAAAATTCTTACAATTTTTGCTTCATATTCAACACCCAGATATTTAACTCTATGTGAGACGGTCTCCCTACATACCCTGAACAGATGTGCCTCTTCCATTGATTCTCCACAAAATAAACAACGATTTTTGCCAATTTTCTCTCTTTGATCCTTATTCTTATATGAACCATTTAGCCACCAGACCATATCTCTTACTTCTCTATACAAAATAAATACTTTTCTTTATTGAGAAATGTTAGATAATTATGTTGACTTATAATAATGCTTTATGGTCTTACATATTCCACAGTTGATCTCCTTCTCAGTATCTCTCACTTTAATGGTTAGTTTATTATTCATCTTCTTACATTCTCTCTGATTCTCTTTATGCCAATAGTCTCCAATTCCTTCTTTGTCTAGCATCAGTTTTACCTCACTTAGCCAGCAATCATTAATTAAATGTTACATCTGATGTTGGTTAGATAAATTCCGTATATTCCTCCCGTTTCCCCTTGTTAATCGTAACCCTCCAAGCTGTGCCTATTTGTATATCTATATCTTCACATATAATTCTAGCTTGACTAAATTCTCGTAGACATATTAGTATATTGGAAAATATTTTACCTATTTCATCTAGTCCATACTGGCTTCTTCAATACCCTATACGTGTGTCTTACAGTGACTCGATATGCACAGCGTGGCCAAGTCCAGTCTAGCCGTCAAGTTTTAGCCAAGTGATATTATTATTATTTCAATAAAGAATAGGCTAGTTGAACGTTTTAATATTTTATTTATTTTGTTTATACCGTGTATATATAGGCCTATCAGTATTTGTTATGTTCAGAGTCTGACTACCAGATGTACGACTTCAAAATTTAGATGTATACATTGTATACAAGTCAGAATTATTTATGAGGTTACAAATTCTGTGTTGGTAGCTAGGCATATAGTAAGATTTATAATACACGTGGCATAAAATAGTACAGCCATTGTCTTGAATAATATATGTGTTGACTGTAAAGTTAGCCTACTTTTAAATTAATTAACATTACCATATTCCAGGTTACATGATTTGACATATCAGTACATAGAAATGAAAAGTTTAGCACAGGATAGGTTGGCATGGAGGGCTGCATCAAACCAGTCTATGGACTGATGACTCAAACAACAACAACATATGCAATGCAGTATCATCAAACTATACGTAGAAATGTACTTTTTATGTGTGATTTATTGATATGTATATATTCTTCTTAACACACGCAGAAGAAAATAATATGATTAGTTAATCGATTGGTAGACAAAATTGTATTACCTAAATTCATATTTATGTTAACATAAGTTGACATAATATGGGCTACTGTACCATTCTACTCGTGGTACTAATACAATTAATAACAAAAACCTGCTACTCTTTAGTGATGAGAACAACCAATTGCCGTGGTCCCGGAATAGTTGTGTAGAGTATTATGTTATTGATGGCTACGGTTTGATCCCCACAATGAGCAACTTAATATTGGTATCACTATACAATATAGTTTGAGTAAATATTACTTGTTCCGTGAAAAGAAGCAGTTATCCTGGTCTCGGTGTTCAGGACTCGGTTATCGACCACCCGCGGTTCAATATCCGTGATGTGCGACTAATTCTGTGCTCCGGTTCAGTAAGTACTAGTAGATATCCCCTGAATTTTAAATATTATATTTGCTTCTAGCGGTTTTGCTAATACAGTGTGATTACTCTTATCATTACAGTACATTCTCCTTTTTCTACCGCTGTTCCCAACACTGTTGGGTTGTGAGTGCGAACTGCGTCACACATGTGGATTTGGACTGTTTAACTGCCGGATGTCCCTCCTGACACCAATAGTATATAGATGTAATCACTATTGCGTGTTTCTGTGGTGGGTGTGGTAGGGTGGTGTGTTGTCTGAATGTGAAGAGGAGAGTGTTGGGACAAACACTAGCACCCAGTCCCCAAACCCAAGCTAGCCACGGAGTCGGGCTATTATTGTTATCATTATAATGTATACCGAGCTCGATAGCTGCAGTCGCTTAAGTGCGGTCAGTATCCAGTATTCGGGAGACAGTAGGTTCGAACCCCACTGTCGGCAGCCCTGAAGATGGTTTTCCGTGGTTTCCCATTTTCACACCAGGCAAATGCTGGGGCTGTACCTTAATTAAGGCCACGGCCGCTTCCTTCCCACTCCTAGCCCTTTCCTGTCCCATCGTCGCCATAAGACCTATCTGTGTCGGTGCGACGTAAAGCAACTAGCAAAAAAAAAAAAAAAAAATTATAATGTATGGAAAAACTCAACTTGATGATAAGCGGCACTAATAAACACGTCCTTTAAGAGATGAATAGCCATAAAAGCTTGAATTCCTGTAATGTCTGTTATGTACAGGTGTTAGACAAAACAGATATTTTCGGGGATATTTAGAAATTTGTGGAAAACAATATAATCTTGACAATGTGTCACTTTTCCCTACACGACAAATCCCACGAAACGTAAATTATATTCTGAACAACCTTCGTTATGTACAGGTTTTCTATACGGCGAATATTAACGGAAACATCTGACATTTACTGCCTTGGCCTCCATAAAATTACTAACTCATTTTGTTATTATTCTTACTATTATAATGCATGAGACCACTCTACTCGTTGCAGGGAGTGTCTTATAACACGCTACTTTCAGATTTGAAACCAAGGAATTGTCCAATTCAATTTTAAATCCCTTTCTGATCTGTTTGTGCATCCATATGCATAACAGCCAGTCATAATTTCCTTCAAAACTCAGACCTCAGAAATACGTGAATTCACACACATTTAGAAACTAGTAATACAAAAAAATATCCCGTGTTTTAACAAAAACATAGTTTCGATAGTATTAAAGTTAAAACTGGTAGCCTGTTTTTCGCTGAACTTGCATAAATAGTGATCTTACCGTGTAGCAATACATACGTTTAAATCAGCTGACGGGACATGGCAGATCCAATCATAATGAAGCGCTCGTTGGCCACAGTGTGCAGATAGAGTCACTGCAGTATGCCCTATACAAAGCTCTGTCTTCCTCAGAGCGAATTTAGAATAACTTTATAAAGCTATATTCATTAATTTGCATCTTTCTCTCGAAACATCTCATGCTTGACAGAACTACCAGCCCTTTCATTTTATCTAGTCTAATTACTTGTTCATTACACATTCCGTTAGATGCTAGTATAATTCCTAAAGGTTATATTTTTTTGACTAATTCTAAACCTTCTATTCATCACCTTTCATTTTTCTTTAATTTACTTCCCGCTGCTTTTCTCTTCTTAATGTTAATTTTTAAATTCCATTATCTGCAATATTCAGCAGTTTTTGTGACGCTGCTTTGCATACTAACTGATGTTAGAGAGAGCAGAAGGATGTCGTCAGCGAAAACCAGGTCAAGGATTTCTTTATTGTTAAAACATGGGCTTGTTATATTCTCCTTCCCTTCTTTATCCAAAATATCGTTGATACGTAAACCTTATAACCATTATTGGTGCATCCCTGATCAACCCTGTATTTGAACGAACCTCTCCTATAGTTAAGTCTTCCTTTAATCATGCATTAATCATTAATCATTTCCTTTGACACCCCATATTCTAGCCAGCTTCGCAGCGACCGATTGTCTGCTGACGGAATCAAAAGCTTCGTTCAGATCTATAGCTGTAACTTACAATTTATCATCTTTTCTATTTAGGTACTTATACATTACTGTTTTAATGAAAAATACAGGTTTTGAAGTTCTTATCCCTTTCCTGATCCAGACTGGTGTATCGAGAGTTTTGAGTAATCCTCCGTTCATTTTAATAAGCTAAGTAAACTAAGTCATCCCAAAAAGTATCAGGGAGAGGCATATAGCCATTTCCCAGACTTTTATGTGGGTTATTATTCATCGAGATGTTAATACGATCATATAAAGTTATAGATCAGGTACATATATGGTTAAAAGTTTCAAGATATAAGAAAGTAATATTTGACAGTACTAATACAACATATTATGTTGAATAATCTTAATTTCTCACTGTTCTCTATTATCAGATTCTAGTCGCCAAAAGCAAATACGTGTTCGTGAAGTATCATTATATTGTGTTATAGGCGTCTAATACTCTCTACCCCCAATTGAGGTCACGAATATAAGAGTACAAGAAGAACCTTGGCCGTATTGAGCAAAATCAAAAGCACAAGTTAAGCAGCAAAGTTGACGACAGAACGCATAGTCGCTCAAAAAAGTGTGAACACATGATATTGTATGATCCTTGCATTTAATATTTCACTCGACTTAATTTCAGTTATTATCAAATTAAATTTCACCTGCATGTAGGCCTATATAGAAAATCGCGGGTACCCACAATAAACAGCATAGGCTATCTATAATTTACTCTTCCTCTTCTTCTTCTGTTGCTCTTCTGCTTCTCTTCTGCTTCTTGCGTTAGGGCCTACTAGGGACCACGTACCAATTTCAATTCTTCATTCTTTGTTGTTGGTCCTTCCTTTTCTTCAAATATCCCTTCATTGTTTCAATTAACCCTGACTAAAATCTACCGGCAAGGACTTTAAAAGTATGATGCACTTATTCTTTTCCTGAGCGACTGTACAATCTTGAAATAATAATACGAATAAGAAATTATTTTTTTGCTAGTTGCTTTACGTCGCACCGACACAGATAGGTCTTAAGGCGACGATGGTACAGGGAAGGGCTAGGAGTGGGAACGAAGCGGCCGTGGCCTTAATTAAGGTACAGCCCCAGCATTTGCCTGCTGTGAAAATGGGAAACCACGGAAAACCATTTTCAAGGCTGCCGACAGTGGGGTTCGAACCTACTATCTCCCGAATACTGGATATTGGCCGCACTTAAGCGACTGCAGCTATCGAGCTCGGTAGAATAAGAATAATAATGTTACTTGCTTTACGTCCCATTAACTACATTTACGGTTTTGGGAGACGAAGAGATGCCGGAATTTCGTCCCGCATGAGTTCCTTTACGTACCAGTACATCTACAGACAAGAAGCTGACGTATTTGAGCACTTTCAAATACACCAGGACTGAGCCAGGATCGAGCCTGCCAATTTGGGGTCAAAATTCAAGCGCCTAGAACGTCTGACCCACTCAGCCCGTCAAACCTTGGTTTTTAAGGGTGAATTACGAACAGGGTTGTTCCTCTAAGTCGTCAGCGATTCAGGTCGTAGACATCTAGAAATGTGATCACGCTATAGGAATACCCTTACAGTTTCATTTTCTTTACAGCGGGCGGTCAGGAGCGCGCAGCTGTGAGCTCGCATGCGGGAGAGAGTGGGTTCGAACCCCAACGTCGGTAGCCCTGAAGATAGTTTTCCGTGGTTTCCTATTTTCACACCACGGCCACGGACGCTTCCTTCTCATTCCTAGGCCTTTCCTGTCCTATCGTCGCCATAAGACCTATCTGTGTCGGACTGACGTAAAGCAACTAGCAAAAAAAGAAAAGAAAATTTACGGTAGCGGTTATTGTATCAAACTTCGAGTATAGAAATTGAATTATGTCCAAAAGTTCCCAAATATTTTGAACCAAGTCCTTTCATGATTTAAGATACATGAAGAATATAACATACGTCTTAACGATAGTAATACAGAGTTCTGAAAGACAGATCAGAGCTATATAGATATCATTCAAATCGACACTATCGAACGTCCGAAGACCTTCAAATAATTCTCATTGGTAATGCGTTACTGAAGGTGCGGTCTATGATATGTGTGCAATGTGAAAAGACGATTTCGCAGTGAACTGGCCTGCAACCAACTAAGTAGAACATCGATTTTCCTTCATGGAAACAAGAATGTTGCGTTGGAAATCTTGTCCAACGGTCCATTATCTTGTCACCAGTAGGAAAATATGCAGACAACATGGAGTCACACCAATTACGGATTGGATGACGGAAAGGCTACTACGATCGTATGGACACGTACATCAAGCTGCCGCAGGGCGATAATTGACCATGGTAATGGAAGGGAAACCCCCAGCAGAAAAATGCAGCCTGTACCGACTTAATACGCTACACAGTGGCTTGAGCCATGCGGATTTTCTTCCATTCAGAGGTACGATCATACCAACAGAAACCGGGAATGTGAATCTCATACCATTGTGCTATACAAACGCTGAAGAAGAAGAAAAATTAACTTATTACTTCATTCGTGTTCTTGCAGAATTGCGCTGTATATTATATTAAATATACTGTATTTCAGGGAAGTATTAGCCCATTTTGATTTGATGTTCCAGTCGTTTGTCGGAGATCTCGACAAATGTTTATTCTAAGAATAGCTCGTAATAAATTATGCACGTAGGCTGTTAGCAACCCTTGGACAATATTAACTGTACAAAGTAATAGTTGACTTTATTTAATAGATTTTCCAGTCAAACAGATAACCATCGAATAGCAATATTTTTTACAATTTGCTTTACGACCCACTGACACAGGCAGGTCTCATGGCGACGTTGGGACAGGACATGCCTAGGACTGGGAAGGAAGCGACCATGGCCTCAATTAAGGTACAGACGCAGCATTCGTCTCGTGTAAAAATGAGAAACCACAGAAAACCCATCCTCGGGGCTGCTGACATTGGGGTTCGAGCACGCTGTTTCCCGAATGCAAGCCCACAGTTGCGCGGCCCTAACCACACGGCCAACTCACTCGGTACTTCAACTAGTTTATCAAAGGCTGTGATGAAATTAGTAATAAACAAAACAGCGGAAGGTGGAGAGAGACATAGTGTTTTTCCTAAACTTATTCAGTTGAATTGACTTTTATCGATGTATTTGATCCTAGACGTGCTCTACGGACAGTAAACGTTGCAGTAATAAGTGAACGATAGCAAAAAATGCCAAATTTTCTGTATTCAAATCGTGGTGTAAATAACTTCATTTCATATCAAAAAATTACCTTCTGCGAAAGAAAACATAATTTCACTTCCTTCTTCCAAGTATAAGGGCCATTAAAAAAAGAAAGGAGCCGGAGGCTATAAAATGGAAACCTGTATCGTTGTTTCAAAAGTATTTCCCAGCACTCTTGAGGCACTTGTCCCTCTGCGACACAAGGCGATGAATGGGCGTCTCGTAAAATTCCTGGGGCAGCATTGTGAAACACTTCCGAACTTACTGCTTGACGTCGTCGTCCGAGGTAACGTTTGCCTCCCAGAGCCTTTTTTAGCACATCTTGGATTTTTTGGATGGCGGCGACCCTTCATGCTTCCGCTGGAGACTTTGGCGTTTTGACTCGGCTTCAAAGTGATGACACAATGTCTCGTCTCCAGCGACCACTCGTTACAGGAACTGATCCCCTTCCTTGGCATTGCGCAGCAGATGTTCAAGAGAAAAGTCCATTCGACTTGCTTCATGTGCTAGTTGTTTACTCTGAGGCACCCAATGGGCGCACTTTTAGCGAAATTTCAGTCTAACCTTAACGATGCTGTGAATACTTACGATTCTCATTCAGACCTCTGCAGCAGTGGCTGCTACCGTAACACGCCGGTTTCAGACCGTGCGTCAACGGCCAACGACATGCGTCCTTCCCTGGATAGCTTGAACCACACCTTGACCCTTGCAACAGATATGCAGTGTTCTCTGTACACTTGTGCCATTCTTCGATGTATTGTCGTTCCCGTCACTCCTTCTGCTGTCAGCGTACGCTCCACATCCCTTTGCTCTTCTTTTGAAGCCTAGATTTCACTATTGTCAGCATGACTGGGTGCAGTGGATGATCAATGGGTGCGCGTGTTCGCTCTGTTTTCACGTTGTGTGCACGCATGTCCCTCCAGCATCGAGTTTTTAGACCACAATTCTCATTGGTCACGGGTGACTGATGAGGAATTATAGCCCGTCAACCTATTAGGCCGTGAGTGCTATTTCATGATGTTTAATCCTGAGACTGCATTGGTGTGGAAAGTGTGTGGATTGTTTTGTGGGGATCGGATTGGCCAGTGTGTGGCCTGGACCCGTTGAGAGTGAAGAGTGTATTGCATGGTTATATTGAGGACATCCTTGGGTCTGCGGTAGCGCAGGCCCTCGGTGTCATAATTTTCTAAGTTGGAGATGAGAGGGTTGGAGTTAGTGTGAAGTTTGCTATAGAATTTGGTGGCTGCCCGTTCGGTCCTTTTCTGAAGGGTGGGGAGTTGATATGTTTCATGGAGGTCGACGTTTCTTTGGACTTAACAACTCTTATATGGATTAAACCTTCTTCCGCAGGCAACTGCATTGCGAACCATTCAGCGTTTCCCATTTTATAGCCTCCGGTTCGTTTCTTTTTGAATGACCATCATATTATCCCGTTCCACAGTGTGTACCAATGAGCGCCGTTTTCTTATATCGGCCGCCTCTCCTGGACGTATGTTTAGGAGTTGCAGGTCACTGTTCCCAGGGTCCAGCGAACACAGGTCTGGTTATCTACGCGGTCCTTATCCATCAACATTAAGATGGTATGCAGTATTGATGGCAGTGTCGAGTTTTACCCTTACAGCATGTCCATCTTAACAACCGAGTAAGTGACTGCGCGGTTCGAGTAACGTAGCTATCAATTTTAATTCAGGAGTTACTGGGCTCGAACCCTACTCTTGGCAGCTCTGAACATAGTTTCCCTTGGTTTCCTATTTTCACACGAGGCAAATGCTGCGGATGTACCTTAATTAAGGCTACGGCCACTTCCTGGAGGAATTTTAATGACGGCACAGAACAGCGTTTCAAATTATTTCTTGATTGAACGGTAAGTCGTATCACAAAATGGATGGCACAATCGAAGTAAACATGAAGAGGTCTACAACATTGATTCGGTAACATTTTTTAGTATCTCCATCCCTTATAAGTTATAAAGAGTAACATTTTTCGATTGTATGTCAATTTTGTACTCTTTATAATTCATAGTTTGACACACTTACCTCGTATACTCAAGATAGAATCATAAAATTTGGCACGAACATTGGCACTCCCAGTAGTCATATGCGAGACAAATTCTGTATTTCTAGTTGTCATGTAAGCATTCGAAAGGTAATGTAATGAATTTTTCCCTGTTCAAAGTTTCTAATTCAATCTAAACCATGAATAGGTGAGATACGAGGAAATGTCATAAGATCAACCATTAGGCAGCTAAAAGAGGCGTCATATGGTGCAATCCGTTTGTCAATATAACGTACAGTTTAGTAGCAGTTAATCTGTACGTGAAGGTCTGTAAAATGTAAACAGGCGTATAATACGTATGCCCATCTATATATATTCATGAAGTCAATTTGTAGCGATTTATAAGGGGTGTGTCTGCCATTATAATGAATACTTTACAAATCGATAGTGACTGTCAGAAGGATGGCGTCTGCTATTGTAATCAATACTCACCACATCGACTTTGTCTGGCAGTAGGAATGACTCCCTTTTCTAACTCCTATTTTACTGGCATTAGTAAAGAGGGATTACCATTGTAATGGATAATTCCCTTTCCGATTTGACTGAGAGAAGGCAAGGGAGCATGCAATTTTCAAAACACCCATACCCGATTGTGTCTGAAAGTAGGAAACTGGGCCTGCCGTTGTAACGAAAATTCCCAAAATCAATTGTGACAACACAGTAGACAAGGGGGCCTACTGTTATAACTAAAAATTCCCAACTCGATTTTGAATGGCAGTAGGCAAGCGAGTCTGCCGTTATCATCCCAAGTCCGCAATTCGCACTTTACGTTGGAAACAACGTATGGGGACCTCCAGTGCTGTTTCGCGGACGAGGATAAGAGACATGCAAGTTAAAAGATGGTATTCACTGCGTGAACTGTAATTTTCTTCAATATCCGTATGCAACGTAGAATACCTAGCGACGCACGGGTACATTTGCTAGTCTACTTGTATTTGTCTATTTAACAGTTAACGAAGCAGATCCCATTTAACTACTTCATCTGGATTACAGATTTAAAATTATTTCAGTAAATTACAAATATACTACATTCTAGTCTTTCTGACATGATATCGATCGGATAAAGTCTCAAATAATGAGGCACAGTTTTATTGTAATGTATTTGTTAATGTTTAATTCAAAGTTACCGAGCTCGATAGCTGCAGTCGCTTAAGTGGGGCCAGTATACAGTATTCGGGAGATAGTGGGTTCGAACCCCACTGTCGGCAGCCCTTAAGATGGTTTCCCGTGGTTTCCCATTTTCACACCAGGCAAATGTTGGGGCTGTACCTTAATTAAGGCCACGGCCGCTTCCTTCTCATTCCTAGGCCTTTCCTGCCCAATCGTCGCAATAAGATCTATCTGTGTCGGTGCGACCTAAAGCAACTAGCAATAAGTCCCACTAACTACTTGGTGGGGTTTCGGAGACGGAGAGGTACCGGAATTTAGTCCGCAGGATTTCTTTTATATGCCATTAAATCTACCGACATGACTCTGTTGTATTGAGCACATTCAAATACCGTGGACTGAGCCAGGATGGAACCTAACAAATTGAGGTCAGAAGGCCAGCGCCTCAACCGTCTGAGCCACCCATCCCGACTTCCGAAGATGTAGTACATTGACCACATATCAAGAAGGAAGTTCTTATTTATTTATTTATTTATTTATTTATTTATTTATTTATTTATTTATTTATTTATTGTGCTTCAGACAGGTACAAACCTAATGATGAGAAACACATATACATATACTATTACATTAGATAAAAAAAAAAGATATTAAATTAAAATTATAATACTCTTATGAATGTCCTTGTAAAATAAAGTCATAAATGAAATAAAAAATACACTTTTCTTCAGTAACATAGTATTACATATATTCAGTTACATATGCACATATGCACAAGCTATTTAAAATATTACAATTAAAATGATTTACGAACTGCTTTAAAGCTGCATTAGTATAGTAATTATATATGATGGTAGTGGTGTTATCGAAGATAATAATGATGATGAGCTAGATGGTATAATTAGAAACTAGAATATTAACTAAAGTTATGAGGTTAACAATAGGAATCCGCAAAGTGGGATTTTAACTTAGAACAGAAAACAATTAAGTTATATGTTTACATTGTTTTACTATGGATGTGTATGTAGTTGCAAATATATCTATTCTATACGCATTTCTTTATTTATTAAATATTTTCATTGAGTTTAACACTGGTGAATTACTATGTTGTTGGGTTCTTGAACTAGAGCAGTAGGAAGTAACATATTTCGGGCGTGTAGATGGATTAGGGACAGACAAGTTGAACAGAGAGAGCAAGTTAGAGCTACCAATAAGATTGTTAAATAATTTGTAGACAAATAGAAGAACTGCAATTACTCGTCTTTTTGCTAAGGACTTATATCCAAGTTGTTTCATTCAGTCATCATACGAATCAAATTTAGGATAATTATTAGTTATTTTGTACGTAAGGTATCTTAGAAATTTGTTTTGCACCATTTCAACTTTGTTTTCATATAGTTTAAAGGTGGGATTCCAAATGGTTGGTGCATATTCTACCCGACTTCTTACAAAGGAGTTGTATAATAGCTTTATTGCCTCAGGATTTGTGAAGTCACATGTGCATCTCTTAATAAATCCTAATATTCTGTAAGCATCTGCAACTACTTCGTTTATGTGCAGAGAGAACGTCAATTTAGCGTCAAAATGCACGCCAAGATCCTTGATAAAATTCAATGATGACAGATTAGTATTCAAAATATTATACGAGTGACTAATTTTATTTTTATTCCTGGAAAATACCATTACATGACACTTGTTAATGTTAAAATCTAACTTGTTAGTAACGCTCCAATGTGATATGCTATTGAGGTCTTTCTGAAGAAATCTACAGTCCACCTGTGAACGAATGGTTTTGAAAATTTTTACATCGTCTGCGAATAGCAATATGTTTGAATACTGTACGCATTTAGGAAGATCATTAATAAGTAGTAAGAAGAGTAATGGTCCAAGGTTTGAGCCCTGTGGGACACCAGATCGAGTATTGTAATACTCAGATTCAAATCCTTCATAAGACACAAATTGTTGTCTATCACAGAGATATGATGCAAATAATTTTATTAAGCTGTGAGAGAGTCCATAATAAGCTAATTTATTTAAAAGTACATCGTGATCAACTTTATTGAATGCTTTTCTAAAATCTGTGAAAACTACATCCACTTGGCCTCCTGTATCCATGGCTGCCATGTTGGGTGTCACTGATGATAATTTCTACATGTTCGAACAGATGCCGATATAGGGTTTGTACGTAGACTTTTGCTAATGCGGAAGAAATTGCAACGGGTCTGTAGTTATTAATTTCTGACCTATCCCCGGATTTGTGAAGCGGACCAACTCGCGTTGTCTTCCACTTTGTAGGGAAAGTTCCAGTTTTTAGCGAAATGTTAAAAATAATTGAGAGAGGGTGTAATAAGATATCTCCACAGCCTTTAATTACATACGGAGGGATTAAATCTGGGCCTGCGGCTTTTTTAGTTTTCATCTTGCGTATTGCGTTTTGAATTTCGGTAGTACTAATTTCATTAACATTTAGTACATTCATCAATGGATCTATTTCCGTATTCTCATATTTCGGTAAATCATACCGCGCTCGTTTCTCTGAGTATACAGATGAGAAATAGCCTGCAAAACTGTCAGCAACAGATTTGTCGCTTATTATTTCTTTTCCATTGTATTTCATTACACTGACATAGGGGTTCCTTTGCTTACTTTTAACGAATGCCCAAAAGTTCTTAGTATCTACGCCTATTTCGTGCTTAGCCCCGGCGTCACTCTAGTACTGTATACCGTCGATTTAACTTCAAAAATGTTATTTGCTTTACATCCCACAAACTACTTTTACGGTTTGGGGAGACGCCGAGGTGCCGGAATTTATTTCCGTGCCAGTGAATCTACCGACACGAGGGAAACGTATTTGAGCACCTTCAAGTACTACAGGACTGAGCCAACATCGAACCTTCCAGGTTGGGTGCAGAAGGCCAATGGCTCAACCGTCTGAGCCACTCAGCCCTGCGATTTTTGTTTGCTGGCTAAGTTATACTTCATGTCTCGACATCGCATACCTCGAGTGGTCTCGCATTGGATCCCGTCACAGTCCAGGCGGACTAGACGCAGCCCTCGCGGTGAACGTTCACCAATGATCTGGAGTTTCAGAGTTTCACGGACTATCCCGCAGCGATGCTAAAAGATTCACAGTAGAGAGATGCCGGTGGAAAGACCTCCTCGCCCGATATGTTCAACTTCACGGGAGAACCGAAGACCATCACTTCTCTTTCCTTCCTTCCGCTAATTTTCCTACAGTACATCCTCCAGAGATTCAGGTTGCGACTTGATTTACACAAGTGGACTAGACCAGTCACCGCCGATTTCCAACCGTTTGTTGAAGAGTGTATAATCGCATGGCCTCAGCTACCATATGCAGGACCGAGTGACTTGGGCGTGCGCTTAGGGTCGCATAGTTGTAAGCTTGCATTCGGAAGAAGGTGGGTTCGAATCCACTGTCAGTAGACCTGAAGGTGAATTTTCCATGGTTTCCAATTCTCACATCAGGATGTACCTTACTTAATTAAGTCCATGGCCACTACCTTCCCTATTCTACGATATCGCTTCTTACGTTTCCAAAACCGCCAATGTGTTAGTGCGACTTTAAACCACTAACATACACCATGTGCAGGTAGTTTTAATTTGACTCTGTCTTTGCTGCCTGCACGCCGGCTTCCACCTTTCGTTTTCACTCTACCGGACGTGGATCACTGTTCGGCACCTACGACTGATTTTTAATTCATTTTTTAAGTTAAATACCAAATTTGTCACCAGATATATTTTAAATGCCGAAATCGTCGGACATGGGGTGCCGAACTGGCAGTGGGAAATTAAACAGTCACGAATAAAATTGAACCCGGAACCCCCTGTGAACCGAAGGCTGCAACGCCAACTAATCAGCAAACGATCCGGACCACACCACAATCACAGTTACATATTTAACAGGGTTTTTGACGCACTGGTCATTTTCAGATGTTTGTGTGAGATGCGATCTGACACTGCGGGCAGAAAAATCCTGACGTGCCACTTGTTGTCCGATGAACTCTGCGCCAAGTGCCTAACTGTACTGTGATCGACGGCATCATTCCCACACACTAGTTTTAACCTGTTTCGCACGGTTTCATTCTCACAACGCAGAAACACTATAACAACACGTTGCTTTAGACCAGGGCCTCTCAGAGTGCATGCACCCATGCACTGCACGGCGCAAGGTGCAGGAGGCGACCTCGCGAGGTTGACCAGAGTGCAAACCCCCACTCCACTTTCCCTACACCTGTCTCACCCGTTCGGCCTGTCTTCGCCTTCTCCACCTTCCCCGCTGATTCTCCCCTCACTGCGAAATGTTTATGTGTGGTGAGCGGTGACACTGTTGTATGGGACAACGTTACCGGTGTTAAAAACACTCTTCTTTCAATCTGGTTTGAGCAGACAATTTATCTTCTCTAGCTCTTCTTTTCTTTTATCTTTGCAATGATACCAGTTATGCCTGGAACAAGGGACCGGCTGACAGCAATTTGAGAGCCTTCTTTACATTACAATCAGAAACAGGCCTACTCGCACGCAATCTAGTTTTCGTACAAGTCAAAGCAGGAAAAAATAACTTTCACATATGCATGTGGAACCAAACATCGAAATAATCTTAGCTGCTTCTCGATGCAGCTGAGGAAAATCTTCCTTCGACAAAGCCTTTGTATTGGAAAATAGATCTTTTTGATTAACTTATCACATAATTATTGTCCTACGGATTAAGCATTTTACTTTATCGTCACGACTGACAAAAAATACGAAAGTTCCCAGTTCGATTGAAATGGACCGTCGAAAGTCTTTGTTTTCTTCAAAACAGGTTGCTCGATTATTATGTTGTTGTCTTGCGCTTATCCGTTTCACTGATAAACAAGCCGTCTATCACCGAACGCTTCTTCGCTATCAGCACACTACACCATCCGAGTCAAGCGGGTTGAGCCGAGTCGGATCGATGCATTGTGCACGGAGTCTCTGCGCCTCGATTTACAGCGTTTGAGAGGCCCTGCTTTAGACAGACATCAAGGGTTGTGGCCATATGAACGAGTGCTATGACTGCACTATGCGTGAGAACTTATTATTAGTTACTTAACATATGCCTTTTAGTGCCGGGAGTGTCCGAGGACACTTTCAGCTCGCCTATTTTCTATTTTATATTTGACGCCCATGGGAGACCTTTGCGGCTAGGTGTGATGATAATGAGATAGCGAGCGTGTGAAACCCGGTATCGGCACACTGCTCCTGTCGAAAAACATTAAGGTGTCTGCTAAAGGCTTAACATTTCCACCTGACGGACGAGCCACCATCAACAGCTTCATATGCCCTCACTCCATATGAACACTGCGGTGAGGAATTGAATACAGGCTATTCACACCCAACCTGGAGATTAGAAATCGTGAACGAACGCCTCTCTCACACTGCCGGCCAACATTCTGGTGGAGAAAACTTCTTCCACCAAAGGGACTCGAACCGGCTAACCATGGTGCGAGACCTTATAAACTTGACAGCGTAACGATCATGCCCGATAGGTGAGCTGTGCGGGAAATAATTGAACAAACCCTGATATAAGTAGAAAATGACTTCTTCTTCTTCTTCCGTTGATAATGCGTTTACCGGCCAGAGTTGACTTTTCCCTCGGACTCAGTGACAAATTCCACCTCTACCTCTCAAGAGCAGTGTCATGGAGCGTAAGATTTTGAGTTAATGATAAAACTGGGGAGGAGGTTCAGTACCTCCCTCAAGTGGCCTCACCCACTATGGTGAACTGGGGCCTTCTGAGGAAAGGGGATATTGGAAGTGATAGACAAGGAAGAGGGAAGGAAGCGGTCGTAACCTTATGTTAGGTACACGGCATTTGCATGGACGAGAAGTGGGAGACCACCGAAATCATCTTTGAGGATGGTTGAGGTGGGGATCGAATCCCCCTCTACTCAGTTGATCTACCGAAGCTGAGTGGACCCCATTCCAGAACTCGTACTTCTCTTGAAATTTCGTGGCAGAGCCGGGAATCGAATCTGAGCCTGGGAGCGTGGCAGCTAACC
Organism: Anabrus simplex; assembly: GCF_040414725.1. NCBI lineage: Eukaryota > Metazoa > Arthropoda > Insecta > Orthoptera > Tettigoniidae > Anabrus > Anabrus simplex. Next base: position 290,572,111 of record NC_090270.1, on the reverse strand, counting down.
ACACTAACCACTACATCACAGGGGCGCACGACAATCTTATTCATCTTCTATAATAATAGAAAACCTGAAGGAAAATGGATCTGAGGTGCCTTAGTTTTAGAATAAACCGCGTAGAACTGAATTTTGAATTTAAACATTAACAATTACATTATAATAAAACTGAGATATATATCGGTGGCAATGCTTTCTTAACAGTAGTATAGCAAAGACGTTAAATTAAAACATAAATGGTATACCAAAAGTAAAAGCACAACAGGGAAACCAACTATTACGAACGAGAAATTCCACAAGACTAAAAGATCACGTTAACAGAATAATAATAATAAGAGGAGAAGGCACATTAATTCAAGAACCAAAACAAAAATTATAATTAAAATGAATATAGAGGTAAAGCAAAGCACAGTAATCTGCTTTCAGGCCACAAATCCCCCGGAAAGGGTGGAAGGTAAAGGATTGAACTACCCGTAACTTCAGAACTGGTAGTCTGGCTCCATGGCTAAATGATTAACGTGCTGGACTTTGGTCACAGGGGTCTCGGGTTCGATTCCTGGCAGGGTCGGGAATTTTAATCATCATTTGTCAATTTCTCTGGCACGGGGGCTGGATGTATGTGTCGTCTTCATCATCATTTCATCCTCATCACGACGCGCAGGTCACCTACGGGAGGCAAATCGAAAGACCTGCATCTCGCGAGCCGAACATGTCCTCGGACACTCCCGGCACTAAAAGCTATACGCTATTTCCATTTCAGCACTGGTGGGATAGAGTGGCTTGTTATATGACCGGCAGACTTTGTCCCCAGGAATTAACCTGGTAGTCAGTTTTGGTGTAAGCTGAGTGAACCTAAGGGCTATACGCACCTCTGGAAGAGACGTACGAGCAGTGTAATATAATCATTTAATCAATCCTCACTGATTTGCATTTAGGGCAGTCACCCAGACATCTCCCTTCTTAAAACATTCTAATTCATAACTCCTCCTTCCTGTAAATGAATCTTTGCGCAATTTTTCCTCTTGAATTCCAACTTTATTTCCATATCGTGATCTCTCCTATTTTTAATACCACCACTCAAACGTATCCGTCTACTAGTTTTATTCCACGGCATCTCTCATTTGACAGCTCTTAACATACTACTTATTAGTCGAGCAGCTCGTCTCATTTCTCCCAAGTTTCCCCGGCCCAAACTTTGTAACGTTTTCGTAACGCTACTCCTTTTTAGGAAATCACCCAGAACAAATCGAGTTACTTTTCTTAGCCTTTTTTCAGTTAATTAAAAGCAATAGCATAGAAACAACATGAAATTGGCAAAAAATACATGCAACACTACCTTATGCATAGAACAATACAATTGGAACGCAGCCTGTTGGTATCTTCCCAAAATTGACGAAATTACAAACTTACAAGTATTGTACCTCATTAATCATTACGAGGCTGTCATATACATATTAACAGACAACTTAAACATTTCCACTACCTTAATTCAACGTTTTACCAAATATTGAGCGACACAATTAATCAAGAGTAGCTTAATATTTGTCCGCTTATATCGTGTAGTATTTAGTGTAATAAGTCGCCAACCCCGGAGCCCTTGGTTCGATTCTTGGGTCCACAAGGCCCCTGCTTATCATATCAGGTGAAGCCACCTGGGTGAGGCACTGATTCTCCACCCCAGTTTCATCCCCGACCCACAGTCTCATGCTCCAGGACACCGCACTTGAGGGGTAGAGGTGGGATCCCTCGCTCAGTACGAGGGAAAAAAAAACAACCCTCGGCGGCAAATCTATTGGAAGAAGAAGAAGAAGGAGGAGGAGAAGAAGAAGGAGGAGAAGAAGAAGGAGAAGAATCTTAACATTGTAAATACCGTATGCGGTGAACTGTTATTAATGAACCTTCCATTCTCCCTTTTATTTTTATTTCGTATTCACACTTACGGGTTACCACCGAAATGGAAATAACATCCATGTTTATCACTGATTTGGCGTATCATCCAAATATTTCTCCATAATTATCCATAAATATTTCAATTTCCCAACTGATTCAGCAAGAATATGTTGTATAAGGATGGTAATTTGTGTTTCAAGTGCTTTTGCGACCACAAAATGGAAATGTGAGAATAATAGCTGTACAATTGTGTGCATGCGAACATTGGCAATAATAATGAGCTCTATAGGGAATACACTTGTGACGGCAGAGCCCCAAATGCTTTCATAATCCCGTGTCGAGGTAATAAAATTGTCACGAACGGGAAATGAGACGATACAGGCTGACAAATGGGCCGGCATAATGGCGACGAACGCTACTCGACTGGTTAATCGCTCAGCTTCAGCTGAATAGCACGTACCATTTAGTCTGAAGTGTGGCATGTTCTGTTGATGTAAACTCCGTGAATATGTCGACAATTCGGTCATAGTTTAAAATGGAAGAATTAGTTTATTAGCCGTATGAAACGTTGACCTGGAGTTGCCTACAATGGGCGATAAATTATACAGACTAGAGATTCATGGGAAAAGTTTAGGACATCACATGAGTTATTCACATTTAGAGTGAGAGTTTTACCTGGAGGAGACTTAATAATGCAATGTATATAGGTGAGTCAAATGAAAACCTTACAAGTGTAATCATCATCATCATCATCATCATCATCATCATCATCATCATCAACGGGGGAGCCGGGTTTAGCTGTGGCAGAGAGCGGTTCGCTGTACTGCGCCTTCATTTCGTGTGACATTGGTGCATTAATATTTTCCAGTAAAATAAAGTAAAGTGGCAATGGCAACCAATAGCATTATGAGGAATACAATCAAATGTGTATTTACCGACAAGACAAATAAACCAGGGCCAGCAGAAATGCATGAGTGTATTCAGCGAACCTTAAACTTAAAATTGATCAACTGGAAGCCATCCAACTCGACAATCTGTAAACCGCTGTTTACATTAAACTAACCAGTAAACTACTGATTTAGAAGATATTACTAACTATGAACGGAAAATCGCTGGTACAAACATTTAATGGTTCCTTCTGTGATGTTGTTTTAACATGTACAGATGTTGATAGTAAATTGATCAGAATGGTTTACCTACCAGCAGAAATTCCGAACAAAACCATAATGTTATTTTAGCAAGTCTGTGACAATAATGGAAATTGGAAATGACCGATGGTCTTCAACCTACATCTATAACATTTACAGTGGTATAACAGCTAGGTGCATAGAACTTAAAACTGTCATACCACTAATTGTGGCCACAGAGGGATATAAAGCGCAGGCAAATATGAATGGCAACCTAAATCTTTCTTTTACTGCAACGCTACGGATCATTTTAGACAAGATTTTCCCACAAGGCGAGGCGAGAGCGGAAACAAAACAGGGCCCAGATTTACTCACAGAAGTGGTTGCTAACAGAGAACGTCACACTGATTCACCTTCTGTATTTGAGTCAGATACTATGCGCACAAGCATACCTCACAGAGAGAAACCTGCCCCAGTACAAACACAGGCTGCACAACAAACCGAAGTGGATGATTCACTTTCTCACTCCAATACCTTATCGCCGACCCAAGTCAGCCGGGCAGCTTCACCGAACGACATATCGCCCCTTAAGAATTCTTTTTTTTGCTAGGGGCTTTACGTCGCATCGACACAGATGGGTCTTATGGCGACGATGGGATAAGAAAGGCCTAGGAGTTGGAAGGAAGCGGCCGTGGCCTTAATTAAGGTACAGCCCCAGCATTTGCCTGGTGTGAAAATGGGAAACCACGGAAAACCATTTTCAGGGCTGCCGATAGTGGGATTCGAACCTACTATCTCCCGGATGCAAGCTCACAGCCGCACGCCTCTACGCGCACGGCCAACTCGCCCGGTCCCTTAAGAATTAATACCACGTATCTGACAATGGTCTTCCTATCCATTACGTTCTTTAGGACTGGTCACGCCTCCCAGTCACATACGGACATGCAGTCCACGAGAATAATTTAAGTTCATTTTCCTATACTGTCGTGTATAGGAAAATGAACCTTACCGTACCGAACCGTACCGCATGTTTGCATGACGTATAGTGCGCACTCCTACAGTATAACGTATTCAAGGCTCAGTTTCCTTTATACTACTGTATAGGAAAATGAACACAACGTAAACTGCTCTGATGGTCTGCATATCTAGAAGTGGCTGGGAGGCGTCACCAGTCGTAAAGAACATAACGGACAGGAAGGGCATCGTCAGATAAGCGGTTTTAATTCTTAAGGGACGATATGCACACAGCAACAAATATAGCTATCAGAACAAGACCAAAAAGAGCAACAACAAACATCCGATAATGGTCAACAAAAGGGTTAAAGTCATGTAAAAACAGGAATTTCTCTAATACGCAACCTCGAACAGGAAATTGTAAACACACCTGTCAACACTGAAGCGGATAATATAATAAAAGACAGGACACTAGAGAAAACAGGAGAGGGGGACACAGATAATCATGATGATGTTTGTTGTTTACAGGGGCCTAACATCTAAGGTAATCTGCCCCACAGATATTCAAACATTGAACAAGAGCGTTAAAGACACTAAGACCAATAGCATGCAATGGGCCGATGAAATCTTATGGAGATACAAGAGACGAGGTCAGGGGATCAAGAAAGCTTGAAGACAAATGAAACACCAACTCAAGAAGTTGCTATTTCGAAAATCAAAACAAAATTAAAAACACATCGTCCCTCGAGGGAGGAAACACAGAAGCCATACAACGATAGAGACACTTGGCTACAGGGGAGCCGAGTAGGAGATAGACGATATAGTTGAATTTATTAGGAGAAGAAATATGCATACTCTCATACACATACACATTGATGACATTAAATGTAAATTGTATGCAAACTGCAAGTAAACAGTCACTTCTTAAACAGATTATTCGTGACCAGGACGTGGATATAATTCTGTTACAAGAACTGGCAACCGAAGACCTTGCTATCATTCCTGGATGCGATAAAATTATTAATGTTAAGAAGAACAAACTTGGTACAGCCATGTACATTAAGGACAATATACCATACTCAGACACAGCACTCCTACCAAATTCTCGAGTAATCGGCATACATATTCGGGACTAGCTAACTGTTAATATCTATGCCCCATCAGGCTCACACGGAAGGGCGGAAAGACGGCTATTCTATACCACAGAAATCCTTCCACTTATTTACAGACATAGAGACAAGATGATACTTGGAGGTGACTTTAACACAGCATTATCACCCAACGACCAAACAGAACACTTCCAGGTTGTCCCGTGCTATCTGATTTAATAAAAGGGCAACGTCTGAAAAACGTATGGGAAGTGAAGCAACAGAGGTCAGCTGCATATACTGTAACCTTTCGTGGTATCAGTACATCAATAGACCATAATATTCCCGCAACATGACGTTAAAAATGGAACACCTTGGATGAGGCCTTCGACCGGGCGCGGCGCCGAAGACCCCTTCTCCCCTACTAGCGTTACAAGGCACTAGCTGAGCCGGTAGAGACATACGGGTCGCAGTCTGTCCTTACTGGGCAGTAATCTAATAATTTACAGTAGGGGAATCATAATAATGAGAGGAATACTATTTACCTATGAAATGAGAAGAATGAATTACGTTTCTTTTTTAAAAGAAATTTTAATGCCTGAGAAAACACGTAGATAATTTATACATGGATATGCCACCATATTAAACCTATAAATTAGACACCGTAAATTTCCTTGAGTGTGTAACTGTCCTCTCTAGTCCTTTCCCTAGAATTGCAATTCACTCTGAAGATATTCAAACACATTATGCACTAGTACCGTTGTACACAGAAATAATTGGATGATGGCGTATCTTGTATTACTCGCCTTATTTACATTATTACACTATATATTCAAACATCAGGTCTTCGTCCTATTGGCGAGAATTGACCTTAGCTATCGAATGAACCAGGTGAGACGTATTTGATATATGAGCTTGTCTAAAATATCTGAAAGTCGTCTCACTTATTAGAAAGAAAAAAAAACACCTATCTCGCTATCTCATAAAACAAGCAAATAATACACATCGTATGTTCCAATGGGATGTCACCTAAATATATATACACGAATTCGACACTTGTACAACGATGGCCCCTAAACGAATCATATTTAGCGAAACAGAAAACAATACAGTATTCAAATACATATCACACCTGTGGAGAGAAGACAATAGATACACTCGACATTCACAATATAAATCACGGACCGGGGGATCCGCCCGTAGCTGGTGGCAGCAGCATAACTGCCTCTGGCGCTGATGAGACCTGAACTCATGTCCCGTGACAATTGTGAAGTGTGACTTCCACTCTGAAAATCCCTGGTCGTTTTAATTAACATAAAGAAATGGGGGAATTCTCTCATTTATTGGAATAGTAGGTCTAACCAACGGTGTTTATTTCTGACTGGTTGCATGTAATATCGATGCCGGAGAGAAGGAGAACGAGCCCTCTAACACTAAGTTTCTCTCACAGCGGCGATAGTATTTCACATCCCTCCTTACCTGGCCGGACTTTAAATCTCACCGGCCAGCTGTTTACACTGTCCTCACCCTGCGCTTTCACTTTCAACACAAGGGAACTCAGTCCCGTTATCTAGCCACCTCGGCATTGCGCTTTAAAATATCATTATTCATTGGATGCCACACGCATCAATTAAACGCATCGGCTTGCATCTAGCCTACTTTATACCATTAGCACGGGATAAACAACCTTGCGCATACTTTGCTTATATTTCATCAACACCGCATTCGATCTATTCCTTATCGGCTAGAGTAGCTCGATCTCACTTCTCGGCATAACCAATACACGCATATTATGGAAGAAAGAAAGGCCCTAGCATTCGGGACAAAGTATGCTAACACTCGCGTTCTAAATAAATTCACACATTATCACACTTCACTTGTCATATCGAGGTTTCTTCTTCACCATACTTAATTTATACAAGGGGATGACCTAACACATTACGTGAAGCATCTACTACAGAAAACCTTGAAATTTCTAGATGACTCATATTACTCGTATATTTTTATCAATGGCACATGGAGTGCTTTTCAAGAACATTAAATAATCCCTTTTAATTCCCATAGTGCTCCACGGTAAATCAAATCTAGGGTCTTAAATTATCATGCATGAATTCCCATATTAAATAAAGAAATACGGTCCCCGACCGTGAAGAAACATAAACACTAGCCCTATCAATAACTACTACCATCCCTTTGAGAACAACGAAATCCTACCCTACATTTCTAAAGAATCTGCATGCATTAAATATTTACATTTTTACAGGAAATAGACTTTCAAATATTTTCACAATACTCATCTGCCTGGATCACCCCACAGCTCACCCAAGAAGGCACGTCTAGTCGTTTAGTCGTCCATTACGACTGCATCAGCAACCTGGAGTCCGGTGTTCGGCTGCCGCTGGGTCGATGGCATGATGTCTTGATTCGCCGTACACAGTAGGAAGTCCTTGAGGTTCCACGGCGTCTTGATTACGTGCGGGCTTCCCGTTGATTCTCTTCTTCCTCGGAGACTGATGTCACTGGCACACCACAATGAGGGAATCTGACTTAATTATAATTGTGATAATTGGCAACACATTATAATTTTCTATGATCAGAGAGCTCATGGGCTCGAGTCCTCTAATCAAGCACCGGTAATGTTTGTAGCCCGTTGCTTTCCCTATTGGCTGTCTATCCCACTGTCGGCAGTTTAGGACCTAATTATCACGTTCGCACTTTCACTGTTATTAGAAGTCCCAAAGCTACCCTTACGAACGTGGTTTAACCTTGCCTAATTCAGCACTAGTTTATATGGGAGCACAGATTAGCTACTACGTCTGGGATTTTTTTTTCACCGATAACGCCCTGAGTTTACGCGTCGCCACTGAGCCGCACTTTCTCCTACACCTGATCATTCATCATTATATGGTTACTGGATCTCCCATGTTATTTCTTCGGCAGTTAATACACTCGTGGATTTACTTACACGATTTCACAGCCTACTAGCGTTTGATTTACGTTCTCTTTACTCATATATTCGTACACGTAAGCACTCTGCATATCATATGACCGTCATGGTTAGGGTTAAATACCGCACTCTGTTAGTATCAATAAATCTTCACTCCACTGTTACATAATCATATCACTGATAGAACTTCAGCTACATAAACACTATTCAAATGATTATTGATTGGTCACACTTTGTAGCACTGAAGCAAAGAATACTGAAGAGTCACTCACATTAGGTACCACCTCACTATGCCACTGGCAGAATAGAACAAGATGTTTGCCTCAGTTCGCACCCCCTTTTATCATGAAACGTGTCAGACTCGAGAGAGAGGGTAAGACTCCTCCTACCTGCAGAAATCGGTCCGGTGGCACGTGGTTTCCAGGATCGATCAATGCATCAAATTAAAGCTCAATTGCGCGAGTTTCTACTGATCACTTATCATTTTGATCACTTCACGCGTTTTGCTTCAATCTCGAAAGCGTCCTTTGATATCCCAGTGAGGGAGGGGCTTGCAATTTGGCGGTTCCGTGGCTTCGGTCACCCTAACAGCTTTCTCCAGATGGTGAACACCTGTGGGATGTCCACAAACTGCGTAGATTATTCCATTAGAATCATGTAAAGGACTTCTTGGTGTCAACATTTTCTATCAAATTCGCCGCTTTTAATGAACCTTGAGTCATGAAAATCTGCCTGGTAGTATGCGAGTTATGTTAATTTCTCTCCTGAAACCAATTGAAGACAGGTTTCTGGCAGCGGTGTTTCCGCGGGAAAAGGAGCGAAAAAGTGATATTTGCCAACGCTGGGCACGACCTCCGTGACCTACTTGCTGTGGGAGTGTTTCTTTCTCTGTCGCGCCTGAGTGAGAGCGCTTCTGGCCGGAGGCGAAAATATGTCTCGGTACAGTACTTACGCGCAAAGAGAGTTTGGTGCGTGGGGCTGACAGCTCGCCACTCGCACCCCGTGGAGGGTGAACGTGCGCTGACTTGGGCGCTAATTAACGTATGAAAGCGCGGAAAACGGCATATTTGAGCGGCGGAATGCCACAATATAGTCTTGATGATGTGATGAACTGTCACAATACGTATTATTACCAAGGTGGCACTTCTCGACTAGATAAAGTGTATGTCAGCGGGGGCATTAAGGACCAAGTGAAATTTTCAAAGATCCGACAACCCAAGTGAGGACCAAGACGCGGAGGAGTAATCTGAAGGTTAACTGAATATATTTTGAAGAACATGGACTTAGAAAAAAATATGTTTCGCTGAATGGTAAAAATGGAAAAGATACATACCTCGATAAAGTGATACTCTTGATTGGTGGCTGTTATACGCTAAACCTCTCACGATCTAGCTTGAAGATATACAGTGCCTAGAGGAGAAGGCAGTTAAAGCAAACGACAGAATTCTATTACGAAATAATTAAGACAGTTATATAAGGATTATCCTCCCAACCCTGACATATATCGAAGATTAAAGAAAGAAAGAAAGAAAGAAAGAAAGAAAGAAAGAAAGAAAGAAAGAAAGAAAGAAAGAAATAATAATAATGTTATATGTTTTACGTCCCACTAACTACTTTTTAAGGTCTTTGGAGACGCCGAGGTGCTGGAATTTAGTCCCGCGGGAGTTCTTTTACGTGCCAGTAAATCTACTGACACGAGGCTGTCGTATTTGAGCACCTTCAAATACCACCGGACTGAGCCAGGATCGAACCTGCCAAGTTGGGGTTAGAAGGCCAGCGCCTTAACCGTCTGAGCCACTCAGCCCGGCGAAAGAAAGAAAGAAAGAAAGAAAGAAAGAACAGCTACTACTGTTACAGCGAAGAGAAATGGAAGGTCTGAAAATTCAAGCGCAAGATCAACAAAATCTTGCCAACTAGTCACCTTCCAGTTATCACCTTATAAGGTATTACGGGGGGGGGGGGGACGTCAAAAATACATCCATCACATCGAAACATCTAATTGACAAATAACGGATAGCCCCGAAGTAATAAAAGAAATAGTGGAGAGCTTTTTTCAGTCCTTGTGTAAAGAATATTCATAAATTACCGATAGCCATTCTTTGATGGTATAAGAAGAAGAATTGAGCATAGGGAGCAAAAGAGTTTGACCCAAGACACCACCTTAGTAGAAATTAATCAGGAAATACTACAAAGCACCCCTACAAAATCTCTTTGGTCCCTATGGTGTAGGGAGAGCTTTTTACATGATATATTGGTGCATCATTAGAGATGAAATTGTTGCAGCAATTAATGATACCCCTAATGCAGAAAGGAACATCAACAAGATGAAGGAAGTCCTTGTGGTCCTTCACCACAAGATGATAAATTAAATTCAACCAAATTATCTGAAATTAGGCCCATAACGCTCTTAAATTTTGACTATTAGCTATTAACTGAATGTGTGAATAGGCTAAATGCGTTTATGGAGGCTGCCACATCCGATCACCAGTCTGGTGTGATACAAGGAAGATGTATAATAAATTATCTATGTGTACTTCAGGATATTATAAGCGAGTCATTGGTCGATGATAAAAATAAACTTCTAATATCACTAGATGTTGACCACGCATTTGACAGGGCAAACCACAAATATATAATTGAAACAGTAAATGCCCTTTGCTTTGACACTCGATTCACGACACCCATGGGTAAAATTATTAATGGAGGTTCTTCAAAGCTGAACAGACATGATTACTTAACAAGGCTAATCCACATCCACAGAGGAGTACGACAAGGGTGTCCGCTGTCTATGTCGATCTTTGTTCTCTCTCTAGAACACCTTCTTAGCAATCTGCAAGAAACTTTCAGCACCAGTAATCTGAATATTGTCGCGTTCGCAGATGAAGTTACTCTATTAGTAGGTAAAACCACTAATATCCAGCATTTGTTCAAGGTAACTGAGAATTATGGAGCTCAGCTGAAGACAAAAATGACACATGCGATGTGAATTGGGAAATAGGGCCATGTCCAATGGGCACCTCCATAGTGTGTAACATTAACACAAAAATTTAAATTCTGGGAATAAGCTTCCTTAACAGTGTTTACAAGATAATCAAAAAGAAGTGGACCGTTGATTTGCATTCTGTAAGGGGCATATTGCAACAGGTTAGGTATAGATTTTCTTCTTGCAACAAATAATAATGTGAATATGTACAGCTTAAGCAAAATATGGTATCAGAGCCAAATCTTTAACATGCCAAGGATGATCGGCAAACGTATAATTTGGGTTGCTGGTTGATTCACTTGGCAAGGTTCATGATTACGTCTTGACAGAAGTACACTCACTTTACCTAAATCCCTGGGTGGGTTGAAACTACTCGACGTCAAGGAGAAAGCAAAAACCTTATTTCTAACAAGAAACTTAAATATGTAACACGAAGCAGGGGATCATAAATCGAAGAATTTCCTCACCAGAGGGAGCAGTCTTCAACAGTGTATTAACCCACCAGCTTATTATGACATCCATCATCATGCACCTCACGCAAGATATCTGAGAGACAGAAGGACGTCGTAAAATCTCCAGAAGTCTCAACGAAAAAGGTTTATAGCTGTATACTGTCTCAACAGTATTTAGCCTCTAATATAACGAAAGCAGCTATAATAATCAACTGGAATCGAGTATGGAGGAACATCTCCAATCGGATACTTCCAGACACAGTAAATGAAAGATGGTATAAATTAATCCATGATATTATACCGACAGATTTCTACATTTTTAAACATTAAGACACAATCCAACACGCACAACTTGTGAGACGATTCGACCGGAATGGAATACATTTAAACAGACGCTGCAGTGCATGATCGGACGTCCGAACACATATATCGCATCTGAATTGGTGATCCGGCATAATTTAGTTTACAACCACCGCAACTGAACAGTGCTGTCGCGTTACATTTCGGTTATTATGTCGACTGTGTGCTGAAATCTTCTGAGTCTTACAATGAACTCGAAAGTATGTCCGAGAGAAGTGACTTTTTAAAGTGCATTCAGTATACGGAAAGGAAGAGATGGCTGGGGGAATATGTAGAGCAGCTAAGTAATGTTCTATAAATGTGAAGTGCTGGAAGTGCCAAGGGTAAATTATTGTAATTGACATTATCAACTAAATTCTTCTATAACTTGACATGTGTAATCACTTGACCATTTAATTCAACAACAAGGTTAAAATGAGTCTGCGGACTGGTCTGTTGTAACAAAATGATTTCAAGCTCTACGGTTGTTTCCAGCCCTTTTGCTACGTAATTTCCAATTCCGGTATCGTCCTGGATTTGCTTGAGATATGTATACATAGTGTTCTTGAAGGAATGGTCAATATCCAGGAATATGACAGGAACGGTCATTTGAAGCAAAGATCTTCATATGGCCGTGTGCCCTATTCCGAGTTGTTTTCGAGAGAGAACACATTTAATATGCTTTTATTTTTGGGCTAGTGAAGCGCTCGTATGTGTCTTGCCCACCAAACCTCTTTGACGTTCTGTAATGGGTGCACGTATTCCGCATGTAACGTTCGATATTCACGTATTCGTGGATCAATGATACGTGCAGAAAGTCGCCGGGTGTTGGTAGTAGGACCACTCTGTAACATTTCAAGAATGTGTTGCTGTTCTTGGACAGGTTATTGGACTACATGTTCAAAAGGAAAATGGGAACGTGGAAGAATACCTGTTTCATGCATTGTGCTGAACACTCTGGTAAACACTCTACGATCAGGAATTCGAGTGTTGTAAAGCGCCAACGGTGTTCCTCGACAGCAGCTGGAGCATTATCGTCGCAAAATCTCTAAACATACACCATATCTGCATATTCTTCATTAGTGTAGCTGTTTGGAATTTTAGCCAGCACGTGTACAAACACATTTAACCGATGATTCTCTCTGATACACTCTAAATCCCTCACACTACTTCACTCACAACACACTGGTCGGTGAACGGGCTACTTTAATGGCAGAAAGACATCCCGAGCAAAGAGGTTGAAAACAACGACGTAGCTTCGGCTAGAATAAAACGTCAAAGAGGTTGGGTGAACAAGACACAAACGTGAGAGCCACCAGCCCAAAAAATGTCAATTAAACGTGTTTGATCTCCGAAACAGTTCGGAATAGGGCACATGTCCATAAGAAGTTTTTTGCTTCAAATCATCGTTCCTGTCGTATCCCTGAATATTGACCAGGGACACCCCGTATATTGGTCTTCTTCGAGGTCGCTTCCCGTTAGTGAATCCTTCTACAATAATTGCCATCTCGTGTTCTGCCCACTGTGTTTGTACACGCACTGACTAAAATGTCACACATGTACACTAAAAAAGAATATGCAGTTATGGTGTGTGTTTAGGGCTCTTGCTGCAATCGAGGAATATCTTCGGCGCTTTCCGATACTTCGAATTCCTGATCATAAAGTGTTTACCACACATGACATGAGTGTCATGATTTCCAGGACTTCCGACCATTGTATGGTAGCATCGTGTAAACGTAAGGAAAAAGAGTTGCGATGCCTTATGTGCCAACCCTCGTATGGCCTTACAAGTAACGTAAAATAATTACAACACAGCCATTCAGAAATACACTAAAAATTTACAAATTATAACTTACAATTTAAATTTAAGATAACTACTTGAAAAATATACTCCATTCACCCATTTCAATGCTCACTAACGCAAGTTTCAAGTTGTAGAATATTATTGTTATTGTGATCATAGACACGGAACATAACGTTTTATGTGGAAACCAAACTACAAAGATGCAAATTTCCATTTCGAAAATCCCACGTGCATAGACCGAGATTCCAACCGTGGTCAAAGTGGTGAGAAACCCGTTACTATGTAACTAAACTATTACTCCCCATTCCCAAACTTATTAATAAAAACCACAAGAGCAATACAGTCCTCTAAATCTCAAGTAGATACAATTAATAGATCCATGAAGTTCGTGGACTGGCCGTCTAGTGTCGCTGTGCCAGTTTTTATAGTCCCAGCAAAAGACAGTTGCTTGCATACAGTAAAACCGTAACTATGGTCTCTGTTATGAAGGGTAATTGAATGTCATCTTCGAAAATTCAGAATGTCGAAGTTCGAGCAAGTTTCAAGTTCTTCCTAAAATTAGGCAAATCCGCTAGAGATACGTTTGGTATGAGAAATTCGAAATCGCCCGGATCACCAAACCAGGAAAAACACCCGAATCGCTAGTCAGAAGATTGTGAGCCTTGAACTGTTAGTGCCAGTCTAGGAAGTTACTGAACGTAGTACATGAGTTTACGCCGTGTTGCCCTACACTATAAGCGCCATTCCACGAACTCAATGACTGCAGTAGTATGTCAAATACTTTGACCAACTCTATTCATTTTTCTGTACCGATTTTCTTCTTAATAGCTCATATTCAACACAATGTTATTCGGCATAATAATATAATATATAAACGAGTAATAAAAACAATAATACTAACCCATGGTTAAACAAAGCTTTGAAAGGGATTTGAAAAAATCGCTAAGATAATTATTAATAATTACCATATTCAGAGGTACGTATTTCCCTAGGAAGAGTACCCACACAATTTAAGTAAACTAAACCCATTACGAAAGTTTGCTCCATTGAGGACGTGAACAGAGCTTTAAATTTTTATCATATATTTCTCCTCAACACCTTGATCCACTTAAATTAGTTTTCCAAGTTCTGATACAGAAGGTGGGAAAATTAAATCCTCTTAAAGAAGTTTCTCCCTAAGACTTTCATTAAATAGCTTAAGCTGTTAGGTTTCAATTAGATACTAAAATAAAGAAGACGTTCCATGAAGTTAATTTTAACCTCTATTCGCTTCAAATTAAGGCCTGTCTTCAAGAAAAGGAATTGAAAATTAGTTTCTCCCTTGTAGAGAATTACTTTCTCTGTTCTAAGAATGCATTCATCATCTTTACAAAGACACTTCACAAACAATCTGCTAGGAGGAAATGAGTTTGTTGTTCACGATGTACAATGGTGACAGTCAGTCAACAGTAATTTACGCAACTGTAATATAAATTAATATCTGTCTTAATGGAACTGTTGATTAATTTACAAAGAATTTAATATTCTTACATGCATTAAATACGGTTATGGCTTTCGGCGTTTAGTCTGCAAGTACCTGTCAATTAACTAAGCGTCTCCACAATCCTCTATTAGTAAATAACACTGTAGTCTGGTTAAGTTACATACATTTCGTCATAAAATCCACAGCTATAGCCATTCAGGCAAACAACTCAAAGTTGAAAACATCTTAGAGGTATGAGCTACGAAATTTGGGTAAATAAAATATAATCGGTTATGAGAATACATTGTCTGTTTATTCCTAAAATTTACAAAGTTTTTTAGGTATCGTTATCCGGTGGATTGGATTAGCAGTTGGCCTTTTTCTACCACTAGGAGTGCTAATGTGAGTGAATATATTATTTCACTTAAACACCACTACAAGCGCTAATGTGAGTCAATGCACACTTTCATTCAAGCCCTTATAATGGCATTAGGTGTGGACATTTTTCAAAAATAAAATATGCAGGAGGGTATTGAACCAAGGATCACATTACAGAAAAATAGCTAAATAAGTTAATTTGGATAGGAATTGAATAAAAAGAAAACGAGTGAAGAGACAAGCGACTTTAGGCTGTTTATCCGGAAATGCATATAGACCGGAAGTGATTTTCAATTTTTTTACTTTGATAGAACTATCCAGGACACAATTTGAAACATTTTCTGGCCCTTTAGCCCTTCACCTTTCGGCACAATTGAGGAAGTTCCTTAATTTTACCTTTTTCGTAGTACGGGAACGCCTACTTTCTCTGCTAAGAATGTATTCAACATTAAAATAATAAGAAATGAGTTTAACTCTTGTCACTTTCGTCCACCCCTACTTTCTACCAAACACGGCCTAGTCCATTTTCTTCCTGGGTAACCTATCATCCTCCAATTGCCTCACAAAACTCGTCTATTGAAACTGGCGTATGCCTTTATTAGTACATCTTCCGTCATTAAATCTATTCTTAACTTAGCAATTATTTCCTCATTCCGAGTACCCTCCTTCCATTGTTCCCATCTATTTATGGAAAATCTTACAAACATCGGTCTGGGAAATATTGTGAGTAAGTAGACGAGCTGATTGACTAAGTAGTATGAGCTGAACTGGGAGTGGAAGGATGGCGTATAAAATCATGAGTAGAATGCAGTTTTTAAAGAAAGAAAAACAAATTGATATCCGTCTTAACTGAACTCCTGATTAATTCACAAAGAATTCAATATTCCTAGATGCATTAAATACTTTTTGCAGTCTCGATCCAGTAAGCAGTGTGAGCGAATGTGCTGAGTGAGTGCTGATGTATTGGGGTAGCGATAGAGCTTTATCGAGTGAGGATTGGAAGTTGGCAGTGCAGGGGAAGGAAGAAATCGGAATCGAGTATGAGGATGAAGGGTGAAAAAGTAGGGAAGACGGCAGGGCTGCTGGTAGCGGTGGTGCTGGTAGCGCTGCTTATAGTAGGTGGAGTAGAGATAAACCCATGGCCATGCCCAAATGGTGCTCTAGGGTGGGAAGAGATTGAGGCGTTAAAATAAGTGGTGAAGGAGTTGTGTCAGATAGACCAATTAAAGTAAATGATAAGAGATCATTCCAGGGAGTTAAAAGACCTAGGGCAGTGAGTTAAGAATGAGGTAGATGAGGTGAACGGAAAAGTGGGAGAAAGGAGGTGGAGATGGAGGAAAAGCGAAGGAAAGTCAGATGCTGGAGGGGGAGGTGGCGAAACTCAAGACAGAAGTTGCAGATGGGAACCATGAACGAAGGAAGGACACTAGTTTCTAAGGTGGTGGAGATGGTACAGAATAGAATGAAGATAAACTTTAGTGAGGTGGATATTGATGAGGTTCAGAGAGTGGGAAGAGTGAAAGTTAAAGGTGGGAGACCAATTAAGCTTACATTGATATCTACCCTGATGGCTGACATTGTCCTAAGGAACGCAGGGAACTTAAAGGAAGAGAAGATATGGTTTAAAAAGGATATAGGTAGTGAAGCGAGCAGAGGGTTTAAAGGGATAAGAGGACACATGTAGAGAGCGAGGCAACAAGGGTTGAGAGCGTTCATTAGGGGAGATAAATTGGTGGTCGGGAATGGTAGATTGGTAAAAGAAATGTTGCAGCAAATGGACAAGAATTATCTGCAAGCAATTATGCAAACGAGAGTGGCAGGTATGACAAGAGAAGAGGAGGGTTCGGCTGATGATGACCGAGTAATGGCTGTTGACGAGGATAGGAGCAAGGCCTAGTGTGAAGCAAGAAGAGGAGGCAACAGTGAAGATTTCCGGGGAGAAGAAGAGGCTGATCAACGTACGGAGTGAGGTTGGGGCAGTCGTCCGACACCGGCAATTGCTGCGGAGGTGGAGGAGGCGAGTAGCAGGAGAAAGGTTACGAGCAGGGTTAGAAGTGTGAGTCTAAAAGTTCTGTGGGAGAAGAAAAGCAATGGGTAGGAAGATAGGGGGTGCAAATAATCTACTAAGACGTCAAACAAGGTAGAGATCAGGGATGAAACAGAAGGAATGCGTTAAACTAGAAGTAAATCTAATAACGCAGCTAATGTAAATAGAAATAAATTGAGCAGGAAAAAGAGGGTAGTAGGTAGCAAGGGTGTACGATAGGCTTTGTAAATACTGAATGCTGTAGGAAGTAAGTTGGGTAATGTAGAAGTTGGTAAGATGGTGGAGAGTTTTGATATAGTGGGCCTCCTAGAGACATGGCTAAAAGAAGGGATAAATCTAACTTGGAAGGGGTTTGTGGTAAGGAATAAAAGGATGAAAAAGCAGGCAAGAATGGAAGGAATCCAGGGGATATTTCCTTATTAGTTAAAGAAGAGTTAAGTGATCAAATTATAGATGTAGAAAATGAGATGGAAGAGGTAATGTGGGTTAGATTTAAGCTGGAGGGAGATGAGAGGAAGAGTGTGTGCTTTGGTTTTAAATATAATCCACCAAGGGGCTCGATATGTGCAAATTAATATTTTTTGATGGCCTGATAGAGGAAATAAATAGTATTAGCGGAAAGTAGGAAGAGGATGGATTGATTTTGTTAGAGGATTTGAACGCGAGAATTGGGTGTTCCAGCGCAGAGTATGGTAAAGAGGTAAAGGGAGTAAAGGTGGGAGGCACGAGAAGTGAAGATAAAGGGAGGAACGGTTACGGGCAGCAGTTGTAGGAATTATGTGGGGTGAGCAACTTGTGCATTCTGAATGGGTGGCGAAAGGGCGATAGGGAAGGAAAAATGACATACATTACAAATGAGGAAGGAAGTGTTATTGATTTGTTTATTAGTTTGGAAGAGATGTTAGATATAATCAACAGGTTGGAGGTGGTTAATTGGGTGTAATCACACCATTCCCCGGTTTATATAATCATGAATAGGAGTGGGAGAGTGGAAGATAGGGATTAGGAAGAGGGTGGGGGGAGATTGGTCCCAGAGTCCCCAAGTATGTTTGGACTGAGGAGGTTAAAGCGACGATAAACAACTACCATTAAATACTTTTGGCTTTCGGAGTTCAGTCTGCAAGCCTCTGTTAATTAACTCTGCGTCTCCACAATCCTCTATTGGTCTTGAAGATAAAGTAGGAATTTGATAGGACAAACTGGCGCAGGTATTCATTCACAGGAAGGAGGGATCAGGATTGGAATAATTTACCAAGATGGATCCTCTATCATTATTCGTTGAAATAATTGACAAAAAACTTAGTTAAAGAACTGACGGGGAATCTGCCACCTGGGCAACAGCCCTATATACAGATCGTAGTTGCAAACATTCTCATCACTGTCATGTCCTTTAGTACCAATTTACAAATAAGATATGTTTGATCAACACATCTTCCATTACCACACCTCGAAGCTGGTCTGAAAATAGACCGATGTAAATACGCAGTAGAGTCATTACGTTCGTGGCTTGGCCATCTAATGTCGCTGTGGTGCACTACAGCGGAGAGTTTGCACCATATGATTTTGTCGTGACAGTTCTTCTCTAGTCTCAGCAAGAGGCAGTTGTTCGATGCAGTATAAACAGAACTATGATCTCTGTTGTGAAGAGTAGTTGAATGTCAGTGGCGGAACTTGAGAATACCGTAGTTTGGACGACGGGCAAATTTCAAGTTTTGCTGAAAATGAGCTAAATCCGCTAGCGAAACTTTTGAGATGATCAAGTTGAAATCACCCGGATCACCACGACAGTAAAAAGACGCGAAAAGACAGGTCAAAAGACTATGTGATCCTTGAACTGTTAGCGCCAATCCACGAACATATTGACTGCAATACGTACATGCCTGTAAGCTGCGTTGCCTACATTATAGGGTGCCAGTCCACCAACTTATTGAGTGTAGTAGTATGTAAGCCTGTCTTCGACACTTGAAATTATTATTTTAATAGGAATTTAAAATTATTAAGCATTATAAACACGATTACCATCGGTATGTGGCTCTTGTAACTAATATCTGATGAGGTTTTTAGACTTCGGAACATTCACGCTTCCTCAGTGCCACCATGGAAGGACACAGAACTCAGGCTTAGATGTAGTCGAAACTCATACTGAACAATGAGCTGTGACCATCTACAAAGTGAATATGACACAATCATGTCGGTGAGAGAAAGCTCTTTTTCTTTGAAAAGTACATAAATTGTGTCGTGTGAGTTCTCTTGTATTTTCCTTGTAAAAGAGAGAAAGCAGTCTTCGCGGTGCCACTTTAAGCCAATGAAAGTTTCAGTTCTCAATATCGCTGTAAAAGACAGATTTTATATGAATTATTTTTTTAAACGTCGTGAAGTTTAAGAAAAGGGATGGAGATACTATAGAAACTTACTTGTGATAGTCCATCAATTTCTGCTTTCTCTACCTGCTCTCTCTCCGAATGGTACTAACAGGTATGAATCTAAAAGCATGTCCCTTACATCCTCCCGTCTGTAATTTTAAGAAGATAGAATTCATTTACCATTCCATTAACTCAAACCTTACATCCAATGAGACAGGACTGAACATCAGAAATGGATTAGAGCTCCTCAAAACAATTAGCAACAGCGGGAAATAAAGTAACCAAGGGTATCATTTTGTATCTAGGCATCACAAAAAAGTGAAATATCTGGTAGAAGCACTCCAGTATTATCATTTATCTTTGTCACTGTCTGTGTTCCGAATTGTTTAACGCACAGTGTAATCTAACGGAGTGAACCGTGTGTAAGTGGATTACTTTCTGCTTGTTACCGTTAGGGAGTACTACATACGCATCATTTCTGTTTGTTAGCAATGCGATTCACTAGATTTCAGGAATTACTTATTACTGAAAAGTGTACTGTATATTCTCTTACCGTTCGATTTGGATGCGAGTTATGCAGCTGTGAACCTGTGTTCGAATCCACCATCGGAAACGATGAAGATGGTTTTCTCTGGTTTCTGATTTCCACACCATACAAAATCTGAATCTGTAACTAAATTTAGGCCTTACCTTTTTCCATCCTATCATCACCTAAACATATCTGAGTTAGCGCGAGTTTGATACGCGTGCTTTAAATTGTTTCCTGTCTAAAGTAGCTTACGTAGGGTTAGTTTAATTTCCGGCCAGGAAAATCACCACCGAAATATTAGTAACACGTAGTCAGCAGATGATTTAGATTCAAGGGGTTAAATGGACTCGATGGTTATTGACCTATCCGTGTTGACGAAAACGGGGACTTGACAAGAGAGGTAAATTTCTACAAACTTGACCTCAAGAGAATTACAGTATGTGGACCATTATCTGATCCCATAACGATTAGAGGAGATCTCGCAGGGTAGTATTATAGGACATTTATTATGTCCTTGCGTACATAAATGATATGACTAAAGAGCTGGGATCAAGGATTCTTTCAGGTGATGTTGCGCTGTATGGGGCAGTAAATAAGTTACACGATTATGACTGATAGCAAAAATAACTTGACAATATTGGGATATGGAGATCAGGCACGGTATGATGTAAATGGGATGGAAAGTCAGGTTGTTTCACGAAGAGAAGAAGTCCTCTCAGTTTTTATTACTGCATTGATTGGGTGAATATACCTCACGGGGATGACTGTAAGTACTTCGGTGCAAATGTAACGAAAGATCTTCATCACGGCTATCATATTAACAAATGGAAAATAATTTCTAAACCTAACTGCGATTCTGTTGCTTCTAATTAGATCTTCCTGCATATTATCACCGAGTGTCCAAAGAATGTACAGTGGCAATGTCAGCGATTTGGTTAAGCATTTCTATAGACAATTAGTTACAGGAACAACCTGGTCATAAAGATAGAGTTTGCTTTCCATAATCATGCTAAATAAGTAAAAACACATTATTTATTTTATGATAAATTTACCTCGGAACGTTATGTGAAAAACAAGCCGCCACAATTTTTATAATGTTGACATACGAAGACTAGCATTATGCTTAAATTCATCAGTCACTGCACGTGTTCAATGAGCGAGTAATTAGTCGGTTACTTTGGTCTACTTGTTCCCTTAAATTCAGTGTCTGTGATATTTATTTGTGGGAAATTTTTAAACAGAAAGTGTGGAAGAAATATCCACGTAACCTTGAAGCCCTGGAGAAGGAAATCAGACGACTGACTCGTGTAATTTCAGAGGCGGAGATACAACGAGTGTTCCTAGGTATTTTACGCTGAACAATGCACATAATTTTCAAATATTACTTTGATGAAAATTAAGATCAACATTATTACTATTATTACATTACTATTCAACTCAATTCATTATTAACTCTTAACTAATAATTTAGGCGCACGAACTGAAACAACATAGTTGCCCGTGCGTCTACAGCTTATCGGTGAGACTAGCAATAGATTGCGAACAATCTGCTCCCCTGACGTCCCCTGCGTAGTGCGATAACTTGACTCTGCCTCTCTCCGCACCTATGTGATACTGAGGAATATTTGGTTACCCCACCACCAAACCGCATGGTACTACACCCCTTGAAGGGCTTTGGCCTACCAGGCGACCGCTGTTCATCCCAAAGGCCCGCAGATTACGAGGTGTGGTGTGGTCAGCACGACGAATCCTCCCGGCCGTTATTCATGGCTTTCTAGACAGAGGCCTCTATCCCACCGTCAGATAGCTCCTCAGATCACGTAGGCTACGTAGACCTCGAACTATCCCTCAGATCCAGGTAAAAATCCCTGACCTAGGTTTACACGGGAAGCTGCGGAAATACGTAAAAGACCTAACAATTTCAACAGGGACACTGGCTATCAATTAAGTAATACGGGGTTACCAGCCATTGAGGATTTATGTAGGTAGTTCTCTGTCCTGTCCTTTCTTGTTATAACGTTTCGGTTTTTTCCAAATCCGTAGGTTCGTCATCACCAGATGGTTCATTCCAAGCCATGTGTTATGTGTTAAGGGTCATACATTCATACGTGTGTAGACCGGTTATGCCCCCACTCTCCCTCACGTTCTCACATCATCATTCATTCTCTCTGGTTTTCTCTACACACTTTCCATCCATTCATCAGCTCAGTTCTATTATATCCTGGTGTATTTCGTTATTTTATTTTATTACTTTCTACTTATTTACTTGCCACATTCGTCCCGGTTTCGTCCATGTCTTCAGTGTTACTTCCCAAGCACACACGATGTGGTAGGAACATCTTAATTGGAACAGGCCGACTGGATCCCTCGCTGCGCTCCTAGCTAGAGCGACACATCAAGTCGGCCGTGTTTGTTGCTTAATGTTGTCGTCAGCTCCCGCTTGGAGCGCTGTGCCAGCATACAGCGAACCACCTGGTGACGAATAAGCGTACCAGTACAGTTCCAACGGTAATGCATTCTTAATTCAAACTCTCATTGATGTAGAAGTCTCCCCCGTGAACAGTCGAGCTTTTCTCCTGAAGACGCAGAGCAGAGTTCTCTGCGAAACGCAAAGAGTTTCGCCTTGTTTTCTTGAAACGGCATAAGCCCACAAGCCCATAATTATCATGTCTACTAAGAGTAATGTTATATTTTTTACGTCCCACTGATTACTTTTAAGTTTTTCTGCCGGTATTTAGTCCCGCAGGAGTTCTTATACGTGATAGTATATCTGTCGACACGAAGCTGAAGTATTTGAGCACTTTCAAACACCACCCGACTGAGCCAGGATTGAACCTTCCAAGTTGAGTTGAGGCCAGCGCCTCAACCACCTGAGCCACTTAGTCCGACATTATTATTATTATTATTATTATTATTATTATTATTATTATTATTATTATTATTATTATTATTGCTACTACCGATGTTAGCAGGTTTACAAAGAGTCAATCATGCCGACGAAGGACTCTAACGTAGCTAATTTCGTTCTCAGGTTGATTTCCAATTCTGTTGCATTCTTTTTCATTCTGTCATGAGAGAGCATCTACTTTAACGAGAAAAAAATGTATATATTAGCTTTCATAAAGCGCACAGAAATAATCTATCTACCAAATAACTAATCGGGGTCATTCGACGTCTTTTTCATGTAGCAAGAGTCTAACATGTATGGAGATTCTCTTAGACATCTCCAGAAGAGGAAAATGAAATGCAATATAGTATCAAATGTTCGTTCGCCGAATAGGAACTGTAATTGGGCCCGTGAGAGTTGGAGTTTTGGCATTTGAGTGGCTAAAGCAGTAACTACGAGGCGTACAGTGTTGCCATAGTTACTCCTGCCTGCGATATATCATCCTTTAATACAAGATGAGCGTTTAATAAAGCAGGTAAGCCTAATGGAACCCTGAAACCGTGCACCTATGTTTCAGGGACACTAAAAGTAGACTGGGTGCCCCACAAGAGTAACACGTATTTTACATCATTCAGGCTTGCGATTTATTTTAAAATGTCATGAAATCAATTAAATGGATTAGTTTCAATACGTGGATATATATTTGCAAATTAGAGAAGCACTGTCAATGCTGATAATAACATTTAAAAAGTCACATTAAAAAATTAAATTTCTACCTTTTGGTTTTTGGTACTATTATAAGGTTCAATTTACAACATTTGGGCGCATATAAATCATATAGTTTCCGCATACGAATGTTTTTCGTTTTTTAATTCCCTGCGGCACTCAGTGCCCCGATGTACGGTTCCAGGGATTACTGAAATCGTGCTAGTAATTTCAGCATTTCAGACAGAAAATTGCATTCCGATAAATACGAGATCTCTTAATCAACAAAAAATTAATCAACTGTTGATGCGTACATCAACAAATTCAGAAAGTATAAAATATTACATTCAAGGAATATTTTATATCTATCATCCAATCATAAGGAAGAGATGTCATAATACAGAATAGAACGCTACGGACATTGGTATTTGTATTACATAACTCCGATTTTTAAAGGTAAACTAGCCACTGATTAATTAACAAGAACAAAAATATTCGGAAGAGGAACACGTCAAACAATAAAACTAATACAGGACCACTCGGAATGATATCACAAAAGTAGCCGAGAGCAAGTCAAGACACGTGGCGATACCATCCCTAAAATCTGGCGTCATTGGTATCGTTGCCATGGAAACAAACCTTTTTTGACCAGCCATAGTTAAGTTTCTGTCGCTACTTGCATTAACGTCATATTCTAATTTCCGTGTGCCCTATTTTAGTTGTACCTATATAAATGGAAATAAGAGAATGTGCTATCTTATACCTTTATTTCAATTTTCTGTCAAGAAGGTAAATTTATCTCTGTGTACACCGTAACGTGCGCCGTATGGGCAAAATAGAAAGATTTCCCTGCACTAACTAAGAGGAATAAAGCGGTTAGTGACATCCTCGGACTCCTCTCCACCCAGCTGTTACGTAGATATTCATTTTCGTTGAAGGCTAGCTGTATGGTAGTGCGTCTATACGATTTTATAAATGTAATGTCTAACACGGTGAACTGAGTTCTACCGCACCTAAACAATCCTATACATGTTTACAGTGATATTTTAAATGCACTTGTCTAAAATTAAAATATATTTACCGGGCGAGTTGGCCGTGCGCGTAGAGGCGCGCGGCTGTGAGCTTGCATCCGGGAGATAGTAGGTTCGAATCCCACTATCGGCAGTCCTGAAGATGGTTTTCCGTGGTTTCCTATTTTCACAGCAGGCAAATGCTGGGGCTGTACCTTAATTAAGGCCACGGCCGCTTCCTTCCAACTCCTAGGCCTTGCCTATTCCATCGTCGCCATAAGACCTATCTGTGTCGGTGCGACGTAATGCCCCTAGCAAATATATATATATATATATATATATTTAGGGTATCTTAGCTGCAGTATCCATCACTGGCGTGTTACTAATGTTTTATTATCAGTGATGCTCACTCGGCAATACGGGTCCCAGTTCCTAAATATTTCCGTTATCATAGTTTTGCAATCAAACTGCGTAGGACAGAAAACATTCAAAATTGTATTTTATATTATTTTCCTAATTTACCTTTGAACAGGTGGTAACAGAACTGATATATGTGGAAATAATTGGATGCATGTGAGAAATTTAATAATAGCACTTACATCTATTATTATTCCTGCCAACCTGGTAGCCATAATCGTTAATGGTCGAAGTCTATATGGTCTGACAACGGTCCGAGTCCCGTTGGTCGAAAAACATTTTACCATCAGAATGTCTGGTGGTAGGAAAGGAGAGGTGATGTTATACAAATGCTAATCACTAGACTGAGTGCCAAAAGCCTGAAGTCATTTCCAAATCTCTCCGCAGTGTTCATATCGAGTGATGGCATTTAACACTGATGATGTTGATTCGTCCGTCGGAAGGAGACGTTAAGCTTAGACCAAACTCCTTGGTGCTATTTGACAGGAGTAGGCTATGTGCTGGCACCGGGTTTCACCCTCTCCTTCCCTCTTATCATAAATATAACACGCCATTCATTTCATATCATTAATACCTCTGATGAGGCTGACGTGAGGAAGGGCATCCGGTCATAAAAATTTGCTGCGAAGATTAATCTCACTTCACACCCAACGCTGCAGAGAAACGGGACAAGGGTGGGACATACAGACCCTACATCCATTGTTACTCCTCATACGGTAAAAGTGCATGACATTCAGCTTCTCGACATGGCTGTATAATCGCATGGCCCTAATTCTGGACATCTCAACACATTGAAATCTCTCTATTAAATATAAATATAAATAATAATGACTAATGGAATTTGGGAGCCATAAATATACAAATAAATAATTCTTAAACTTTGCCGGCTGTTGAAACTCATCTTCAGGGTCGTTGCCTTGTGACAAGGAGATCTGAATCACTTGATACCTAAAAAATTAATATTGGAAAAGGAGTCCATCTGGTAATTTCCCCCACCCATAGAAATTAAACAGAATATATATTAATCTCATACAATTTACTTAGTCAATTAAACCTGTATTTACCTAGAAATCCGAGCAGAGCTCGTCGTGATACACCCTTGAACATATATAACAAAATAAAGAGAATATTGATATAAATAATAAATGTCTTAATTTATGAAATAACTCTCTCTCAATAACTGGTACTCAGTTTATTCCGCAACGCAAAATATTCACACGCAGTCATGACTCATTTTTCAAGAATGGACTCCACTTTGCTGATGGCGTTGGTATAGTTTGAAAAGGCCCAACACGTTACCTTACGTAGACTCTCCGTAGAATTATATATGGCTAACATTCATAACCATAGAATGTTGTTACACTCCAGCATCTTTCTCCCTGGTTCCTTCAACAGCAGATCTCGAACTCCCAACATGGCATGGGACATCTTCCTCACAACTCGTACAAAACACCTCTCAAATTACCACCAGTATCACCTCTGCACACTGCAAGCTGCAACTTCCAACTCTCGACGCGTGCTTGCACCACACTAGCCCAAGCCAACACAACAGCATCTTAAAATAGCTCAGTTCCTGGAATTTTCCACCTCAGTAAACCCCCGCTCGGAGACTCGTCACGTACACAACCGGGAGATAAACTGAGTGATCGAAACACACTAGTCCCAAATAAAATATAGAGAGTATCCATAATAACGAGAGTTCCAAAAAGAGTTACTAAGCCGCGACGGCTAAATACACACATAAATGAAATATACACATGAATAAATAATAATAATAATAATAATAATAATAATAATAATAATAATAATAATAATAATAATAATAATGACAATAATAATAATAATAATAATATCTGACCGGGGTTTGTCAGGTTACAACATAGCACCTCACACGGCCATCCAAATATCCCAACTGCTGTAGCGATTCAAGTGGGAAGTCTGGCAATATCCCCCATAGAGTCGAGAAAGAAAGGATCTCTGAGGACGATGATTCCGAAATGATTAGGAGGTAAAAGCAGCTGCAGGTGATTTCTACGCATCCTGAATCGAAAAGTTGGTTGACGGTTCCGAGAAATATTTACGGTCTCTTGGGGACTATGTGGGACTATGTTGTCATAGCCGTGTTGCCTATGTGTAGGTGGTTTCATAAATACCCATAACTTGGAAGTGTAACTTACTTTTTGATTCAGCCTCGTATTAAACCTAGGAATAGGACCGAGGTGGCGGGGGGGGGGGTACTTTGTACCCACAACCTGCTAAATCTTTTAAGATTTTAAGTAAAAGGCTGTAAAATTTATTTATTGTTACTGATTGACAATTACGCCGAATGGTGTAGTTGGTTTATTAAATGTTACCATCTGTAGGCGGTACAGAGTCATTCAAACATGCGCGGGCATGAAGTATTCCCCCTTCGCCCGCGGCGGTTTTTGATGTAACAAATGATTTATTTAGTATTCTCAGTCTTTATCTTTACTTCCAGCATTGTTGGCCACACAGTAAATAAATAGCGTCTTTGATGTGGAACTTATTGTTGACTGCCACTAGGCATTATTAACTGGATAAAACATGCAGATTTCTCTGTCTACTCCAAAATCATTGACGATGAATAATTTGCACTTGATGAATGCTGAAATATTCTTCAAGCTAGGTGATTCGTCTGAAGATGATGACAGTTCCGAATATGGGTTTTAAATACACACATAGCAAACTTATTTTAAAATGGTCACACATATTTGCACATGCATGTATAAACATTAATACACAATATATCAAAACACACCTAGGTCTACCTTATCATTAATTATTATGTCACTGAGCCCTATAGATGCAGTCGCTTAAGTGCGGACATTATGCAGTATTCGGAAGATAGTGGGTTCGAACCACATTGTCGGTAGCCCTGATGAGGGTTTTCCGTGTTTCCCCCTTTTCACACCAGGCAAATGTTGGGGTTGTACCCCAATTAATGCCACGACCGCTTCTTTCCGACTTCTAGCCCTTTCCTGTCCCATGATTGCCTTAAGACCTATCTGTGTCGGTGCGACGTAAAGCAACTTGTACAAAGAAGAAAAAGTTCTTATGTCACATCCATACTTCTTCCTTTAGCTGTAGCGATACTCTCGTTATAGCCTGCGCATTTTTGCCTTTCAGCTCTCATTGTACTTCCCAGGAATATACAGGGTGTCACCAAAAGTCACCGACAAGGCTTAGTATGTTGTGCGGGATGGCGAACAAATCGTTTTTACAAGAAGGAGTCCCTGTCCGGAAATTGCACGGTTTGGGCGCTGGAGAGCGTCGAAGATTGATAACGGTTCTGACAATTTATTCCGATTTGGTGTCTCGATACGGGAGGTACGCAAATCTTTAGCCATCTGTGTACTGAGGATGGACGACCTCCGCCTAATAACATTCCTGCGCATTCGGTACATTCCACCACACAGTTCTTGGTGCGCGTCCTATCGCGTTACTTGTGTCAGTGTGGTAACGTTGTTAACAGCAGATGCGACATGTACCAGTACACATCTGCGGAAATGACCGCCATGGTGCTTGCATACGGCAAAGCGGATTGTAACAGTAGAACTGCTGCAAGATTGTATGCGGAACGTTTTCCAAACAGACGTACCCCGCATCATTCCACGCTTACCGCCATCGAGAGATAACTAAGAGAAGCCCGCCAGTCCCACGTAGGTACTTTCTGTCTCAGGTGTGTCCATTGTACAGTAAACTAGCAGCACTTTGTTCTTATTGCTTGCTAATACGTATTATCCTCATTCTACTGTTTTGTCCTCTGTTAGGTGCCATAACGCGATGCGTGTCGTCCACACTACAGTCTGAGGAGGACGTGCTGACCATGTTCGAAGAGGATCCATCCACCCATTCACCAGCACTCGGCAAGTGGCACAAGCGCTGCACACAGGTAAAAGTGCGGTGTATCATGTTGTAAATGAACATTAGCTCCATCCATACCATCTGCAGAAAGTCCAGGCATTACAGGAGGAGGAATACCCACGACGAGTAGAGTTTGCGCAGTGGCACTTACAACAATGAATACTCCAGCCACAATTCCCGAGATCGGTGCTATTCACGGATGAATGTACTTTTACTAGAGACGGCGTATTAAACTTGCACAATATGCATTCTTTCGCGGGCACAAATCAGATAATAATAATTTAATATAATAATTTCGTGTGGCTATTTCTAGCCGTGTGCAGCCCTTGTAAGGCAGACCCTCCGATGAGGGTGGGCGGCATCTGCCATATGTAGGTAACTGCGTGTTATTGTGGTGGAGGATAGTGTTATGTGTGGTGTGTGCGTTGCAGAGATGTTGGGGACAGCACAAACGCCCAGCCTCCGGGCCATTGGAATTAACCAATTAAGGTTAAAATCCCCGACCCAGCCGGGAATACAACCCGGGACCCTCTGAACCGAAGGCCAGTACGCTGACCATTCAGCCAACGAGTCGGACGGCACAAATCAGAGAGCGCAGATAATTCGAAGTCACCAACACAGGTGCGGTATTAACATCTGGGCTGGGATAATTGGTGACCATATCATTGGGCAATATCTACTGCCAAACAGAATGACAGGACAGATTTACCTCAAATTTATTAGTGATGTTTTGCCTACCCTACGGGATGAAGTGTCACTAAATGTTCGGCAGGTAATGTGGCTGCAACATGACGGAGCTCCAGCACACTTTGATGTACGGAATGACCTCAACGTCGCATATCGAAACCGATGGGTTGGTAGAGGTGGATCAGTTCCATGGTCAGCACTGTCACAAGATTTGACACATCTCGACTATTTTATATGGGATAGTATGAGGAATATGGTGTATGACACTCCTGTAACATCGGAGGAGGACGTTATTATTCGAGTCCACGGAGCGATTGAAATTCTTCATCCATCATTGTGTCATGTGCGTGGGGCTCAGCACCGCCGATGTAGGCTCTGCAATGACGCAGGTGGTACACAGTTAGAACCCCGTGTTTAATGAGCCCGATGTGCTACTCATGTTGGGTTTATTGACGACATATGAAACGCGTACCCATCTCATACTTCAATGCGCTTCAGCTTAAAAGACGTGCGTTTTCGGATATGGGTTCCTTCTTGAAAACCGATCAGTTTGCCTTTCCGCACAATATACTGAGCGTTGTCGGTGTTTTTGGGAGAGACTTCTACTTATTCTATCTGACGTAGAGAAACACATTTCTCTTTCCACAGTACTCAGTGGCATGGTTGTATCATTATTTTCTACAATAGAACATTCGGAAATACCATTCACGAAGCGCGTAGCATCTTTTTTTCAGAGAACTATCTGCTAACCTTCTCGGTGACTGTTTGCTTGTGTGCGAGGCTGTCTTATCACAGCAGGCCTCTTTTCCAAGACACATAACCAGTGGAGACCATGGACTTTAAACGTCTGCTCTACGGTTACATGCTGATTGTGACAGGAAGCTGATATATACGATTTTACGCTCTATCCTCAAGCCAGAGTCTATAGTTTATAAATAATAGTCACCTTCCTTATGAGCTTAAAATCTGTATCCGCCTGTGTATAATGTACTGAGAAGTAAAAGTTAAGATTAATGTTTAGTGGGAGGGCACGCGACCCTGTAAGATTACGCGTCATCCGCTACTGGATAGAACTGAGATTTTCACAGCTTTATCCCTTTTAAAAATGAAACGTATAACAAAGTTATCTCTTTGCTATTTGCATTATATCGCACCGACAGAGAAATGAGAACGATGGGATAGGAAAAGCCTAGGAGTGGGAAGGAAGCGGCCGTGGCCTTAATTAAGGAACAGCCCCAGAATTTGCCTCGTGTGAAATTGGGAAACCACTGAAAACCATCTTCAGGGCTATCGACAGTGGGGTTCGAACTTACTATACCCGGATGCAAGCTCACAGTGCCCCTAACTTCACAGCCAATTCGCCCGGGTATAACAAAATGAGCAAAACTATAATCGTATGCTCATCATGAAAGAGGTACAGGCAGAAACACAGTTCCAAAACTGGTAACCGCTAGACGTGTGGAAAACGCAGTGAAAGTTATGATTCATCAGAATGAAAATAGAACACTGAAAAGATTTGCATTTTAACAATAGATCAGTCAACTGTTTATTTGTATGAATGTCATTGAAAGGTTGACAGCTGATGAGGTGACCCTGTTCTTTGGTTGTAAGGAATGTAAAATAATTTGCTAATGCATTTTGTATAAGTATATCCAATAATAAACATCATATAGATCCCAAGAAACTTTGACAGTAAGTGGTGGTCGAATATTAAACCCCACCCCGCCTATGGTATGCAATGAAACAAAAAATAGGTTGTCTTTCCTAGAGTTAATGACTGACATTTCAAAACGACGTATAAATGAAAACTTACAATAGGTAATTATCAATTGGTGTTGTACTTTTTGAGCTACTGAGCGATAAAAGTGCGAACGCCATCTCATTAGCTACTACAAGATTTTTGTTAATAATTTCGCAAAATCATTATTTCAGGGTCTACATTTTGAAATATGTTATAGTTAAGCATGTGATAGTTATTTATGAGGACGCTTGTGTTAAATTTAATGAAATTTCGACGAGGAGTTTTGACGTGATGTTTGTTCGTGATACAAACGCACTGAAAGACGTAATTTCTGTTTTAGAGACTGAGATTATGAGGAGGTAAGTACAAAAATCCGGGGATGAGATTTGAAATACACTTAAAGAATTTATCTTCCTTTCTTTGTCCATTTACCGTCCAGGGTTGGTTTACCCCTCGGTATCAGGGAAGGATGCCAAATCTACCGCCTCAAGGGCAGTGTCCTGGAGCGTGAGATTTTGGTTCGGTGGATACAGCAGGGAAGTAGGACCAGCACCTCGCTGAGGGGGCCTTATCTGCTGTGCTGGTCATGGGTCTTGCGGGGGGATGGGAAGATTGGAAGGGGTAGACAAGGCAGAGGGAAGGGAAGAACCACGGAAAATCACCCTGGAATGTGAGTCTTTGGGTCGGGGATACAGCAGGAGAGAAGGGCCAGTACCTCGCCCCGGCAGCCTCAACTGTTATGCTGAACCGGGGCCTTGTGCGGGGATGGGATGATCGAAAAGGATAGACAAGGAAGAGGAATGGAAGCGGCCGTGGCCTCAAGTTAGGTACCATCGCGGCATTTGCCTGGAGAAGAAGTGGAAAACCACGGAAAAACACTTCGAGCACGGCTGAGGCGGGAATCGAATCCCCGTCTACTCAGTAGACCGCCCGAGGCTGAGTGCACCCAGTTCCAGCCCTCGTACCTCTTTTCAAATTTCATGGCAGGGCCGGAAATCGAAACCGGGTCTCTGGGGGTGGCTGCTTATCACAATAACCACTACACCACGGAGGAGGACTTTAAGTATTTATTTGCAGTTAATTTTAAGAAAAATTGGTGAAAGCTACACTCACGCGTTTTGCAGGAAAGCGGCAAAGACCGACGATTAACCAGCAAACTCAGATTTCATTGTTGTCTCAAGTTATGTATTACTGCACGAATGGTAGCCCGTAGAAAAAACAACCTCATGGCACAATAAATCCGGAAAGCTGTAACCTACCAAGCGAACGCTGCTCAGCCTAAAGGCCTGCAGATTACAAGATGTCGCGTGGTCGGCACGGTGAATCCTCTCGGCCGCTATTCTTCGCTTTCTAGACCGGGACCGCTATCTCACCGTCAGATACCTGCTCAATTCTAATCACGCACGCTGAGTGGACTTCGAACCAATCCTCAGATCCAGGTAAAAATCCCTAACCTTGCCGGAAATCGAACCCGGAGACTCCGGTGAAGAGGCAGGCACGTTACATCTTTACTGCTGAGGTCGCCGAATGTTGGCCCAATTGTGATATTTCTATCGATAAATCGATCTACATAACTTTCATTTCTAAATTGCTTTATTTTACAAACCTCTTGCAATCATGGCAATTTAAGTGGTAAACGCAAAATTCCTTTATGCTTTTAATTAGTTCTCTTAGAGATTGTTTGAGGAAAACGATCTTAATTAAATGTCTGCTCAACAGATCGGTTTCCGTAGCACTGAGGCTTCGTACATTATGTTGTCAAACAAAGAGCGTTAAATTATCCAAGGAGTCGGAAGGAGTCTCCAAAGCGGTTCAACGTCCCCCAGTCGTAAAACACTGCATATGAGTTATTTTCTTGGCAAACGAAAGCGCTTCTCACTTAGAAACATAAATCCAAAGTAAATTAAACAAAGGGCGTCTTTTAGCAACAGCTCTCTCTTCCGTGGAATGTTAGAACTGAGATTTCATATTAGCCTACACAACTTTCAAACGAAATTATTATGTAAAACTACCATGTCTCTCAGATGAAATACACATAATAATATCATGAAAGGCATTACCAAATATTCGTTATCCAAAGTGAATCATCAAACTTTTTTATGATAGGCAATTCAGCTCATTTTATGTTATAAACACTCTATGAAACTGTTGCATTTCCCTGTGTAAATTTTAATCGTGTACAATCAGGTTTTTATTTGTGCACACGAAATGTTGTTTTTTGTCAAATTTTAACATTGCGTCTACTGACGTTTTTTTATGATGCATAATCATTATGGTCACGCGCATAACGTGTATTGATGTTCTTATGAAATTGTACTGTACCATATCTATCTATCTATCTGTATATATATTTCTGAGACAATTATGAATGTAATAATTTAATAATATCATAGAGATAGAAATTAAAATATGCAGATTGTATATTGAAATTATTTCTTAACTTAAATTGTTACTAGTGGTTTATATTGCCTCGATTGCACTTCTATTGGCCCTCACTGACACTTACAATAATAATAATAATAATAATAATAATAATAATAATAATAATAATAATAATAATAATAATAATAATAATGTCCTCTTCCGTTGTGTAGTGGTTAGCGTGGTTAGCTGCCACCCACGATGGCCCGAGTTCGATTCCCACCACAGCCTTCCTCGAAGTGCTTTTCCTTGCTTTCTAACTCCTACTCCAGGCAAATGCCGAGATGGTACCTAACTTAAGGCCACGGCCACTTCCTTCCCTCATCCTTGCCTGTCCCTTTCAATCATCCCATCCCTCCACAAGACCCCTGTTCAGCATAGCATGTGAGGCCGCCTGTTCGAGGTATTGGTCCTCGTTCCCTGTTTTATCCCCCCGATCCAAAGTCTCGCGCATCAGGACATTGTCCTTAAGGTGGTAGAGGTGGGATCCCCAGCTAAGTCCGAGGTAAAGCCAACCCTGGAGGGTAAACATTTTAAGAAATAATAATAATAATAATAATAATAATAATAATAATAATAATAATAATAATAATATGAAGGAAGGGGTGTTTATACATAGGAGGAATAACGATCTAACAAGGACGAAGAAAATGAAAGGATGTCAGACAAGATCAGAAAGACGAGAATTAAATTTCTTGGTCACATAATGAGGACGTCAACAGCAAATTGACTAAAACGTGTTTAAAAATGCAACCAGTAGATCCAAGGAGTAAGAAATTATATGGCAGGTATTACAATAATATACAATATAAAACAAGACCGAACAACTTTCAGAAGATGGACACAACATTTCAAGTTTTACCACTAGAAGGAGAAGAGAAAAGGTAATAACAACTGAACACAAGAGATGAGGAAACAGCATAGTGAAAGGGTGAAGAATTACTGGGAGTCAAGAAATGAAGGGTCGGTATGAATGCACGGGGTAATGTAATGTGCCGTGTGATAAGGGAAATTGTCAGTTCTGACCAACGTGGACTTTCGACCTCAAAATGTAGATTTACGTTCAGAGCTTTCCAGTAATTTTAATTATTTTATCGATTCTAGGTCCTTAATATGAAGACGTACATAGCAGACAAGTGATCATAAAATGCTTTGTAGGAAAAAATAGGAATGTCCACTTTTTAATGATTAATTTTATTATTTTGGTATTTTCTTCTGTGTTTGTAAGTTGTCATTTTATGTATTGATGTGACGTGATCGAAAACTCACGTTGAAAGGAATTAGTTTAAATATAAAGTAACGAAGAAGAATAAAGAAGAATGAATGCAACTGTAAATATCTGGTTAACATTTTGTCAGTGTTTGTTCTGACTTATTACAAGAAATGAATTTCATCTTAAGCCCGGATTTACATCATTATACCATTTTTCTTATTAAAAAATTCCACTTTTACGATACTGTTAGTTGTTTTATTCTCCAAGTAAACATAAACTACTCTAATTCAGGATATGTTTCGTCCACCTTGTAGACATCTTCAGGTTTTTTACAAAAGGCAAGTTAAAATACAACGAGGATATCATTAACCCATTAAAATAACAAACTGTGATTCGGTTGTTGAATACGTCAAGTAAACTGCGACATATTTTCAATAAATTATCAAAATAAGAATGTTTAAAATAGTAAAATCCAGTGATGATGTGCACCACTTTTAGGCTGTAAGTTCTTCGCATGAGCGCTGTTATCACACATTTTTTTGTTGTTGTTGAAATTGTGACTGTTGAACTTAACCCTTGATGTGATGGATTCGCTGTTTTTGTGATGTTACAGGCTGATAAACAGGAGGAACGTATGATTAAAAGCGCACATACCAAATTTCAGGTGCCCAAGAGGCACAGTAGAACCACAGAGTACCGCCGATGGCGCCCACCTTACTTCTTGTGACACAACCTCACAACGCTCATGCCAACAACTCCTAGCCTAAAAAGTTGTGCACAGTTTTCACAGTTTTATACATTCTTATTCTGATATTTTCTTGAAAAATTGTCGCAAATAGCTTGACGTGTTCCACAACCGAATCAGATTTTATTCTTTTAATGTGTTAAGAATATCCTTGTTGTATTTGAACTTGTATTTGGTATATCAGTTCAAGATGTTCACATGGTGAACGAAACACGTCCTGAGTTAGCGTATTTTATGCTGACTTGAATATTAAAATAATTAACAGTTTTGTAAAGCTGTAATTTTTATTAAGTACCTTAAGGATTATTGTGATGATTTACTCAATTATTATTATTATTATTATTATTATTATTATTATTATTATTATTATTATTATTATTATTATTATTATTATTATTCGGAATGTCATTTCGTTTTCCACATCATTGTGATGAGCATATATCCGCAGCTAAAAGAAATGGTGAAACTAGCTCAATACAGCAAACAAAAAATGCTAAGTTGTGCTGTTAACTATATCGCTTACTTTCTAACATAAGGCTAAGTAAACCAATCATTTCTTACCGAACGCAAAGAGGCGGAAGATTATTCGTAGAAGATCTGTACGTTGCACGTGGGCGATGGAGTGTTGCTTTCAATCGAGTTGTTTGAAAACACTCGGAGAAGGATGTTCAATTAATTATCACCGATGGTGAGGAATTTGATTGTTATCTTAGTGTGTATCCTCTTCGATTAACGATGATAACTTCACTCCTGGTTCATTAGAACCATCGATAGTGTTTACAGTAAAAATTCGAATGGTCTCGTTTTAATTAGTTTGTAACGTTTTTGGAACAGTTAGTAAATACGAAGAGAAATTCAATTACATTCCATTGAATTGATGTTTTAATAACGTGTCTCCCAACCGTTTCAAATTACCACTATTCAATTACTTCACTGTTGACAAATAATACGCTTGAGTTTAAATGGTATTGGAAAATAACGTATACCCACGCTGATGTTGTTGAGTTACGAGAAAGAGTATATTGTTTCACACTAACAAAAGTACACAATCACTTCAATTCAAACACAACTCTGATACCTGAACAAATACTACTTCAATACAGCAAGCAGAAAATGCTAAGTTGGGATGTTAATTATGACGTGTAATTCATAACGAAAGCTTAAAAACACTATTAAACACTATTTTGTAATCTATCAGCCGATGACGTTATATTACCGAACGCTTTACGAGAAGTAAGGGCAGAGAGGATATGAAAAGCGTTCGGTTGCGAGTGAATCCACAGGCGTTCCGGCGCCGACTGAAAGGCGCGTCGAGCTGCGTCCAACTTTATATACTTCAGGTCGCATGCGCAAGAAACTTCGAAGCTCTCACTGACACTGCCAGTACACGGTCAACTCTAAAGTATGCTAATTCAAACTGTTACACTTTTCAGTCCAATTATAAGTTAATTATTGAGGAATGCTTATTTTAATGAACAACAACATTGTTCCGCTGATAATTGTGATAGAAATACGGAGCAAGTACGTTGGAAACGAAAGTTTCTAGTGTTTC
Source organism: Anabrus simplex (assembly GCF_040414725.1). NCBI lineage: Eukaryota > Metazoa > Arthropoda > Insecta > Orthoptera > Tettigoniidae > Anabrus > Anabrus simplex. Next base: position 290,534,494 of record NC_090270.1, on the reverse strand, counting down.
CATTCTCTTTGGATGGAAGCACTCAGCTGTCAGTTGAATTGCTGTATTAAAAATATCGTGACGGTGTTTAGAAAAGAAAATATGTCTTCTCCATCTTCTTTCTTTAAAGTCATATGCCTGTCGAAACTCTAAAACGTCTTACAATTCTCTCCATTCTTCACTCCTTCCCTTACCTTTTCTCTATCCTTTCTTGCTTTTCTTACAATTTTGTCCTCATGGTGACATAATAATAATAATAATAATAATAATAATAATAATAATAATAATAATAATAATAATAATAATAATAATAATAATAATAATAATAATAATATACCGGGCGAGTTGGCCGTGCGCGTAGAGGCGCGCGGCTGTGAGCTTGGATCCGGGAGAGAGTAGGTTCGAATCCCACTATCGGCAGCCCTGAAAATGGTTTTCCGTGGTTTCCCATTCTCACACCAGGCAAATGCTGGGGCTGTACCTTAATTAAGACCACGGCCGCTTCCTTCCAACTCCTAAGCCTTTCCTATCCCATCGTCGCCATAAGACCTATCTGTGTCGGTGCGACGTAAAGCCCCTAGCAAAATAATAATAATAATAATAATAATAATAATAATAATAATAATAATAATAATAATAATAATAATAATAATAAAAATAATAATAATAAATTATTAATATATATTTTCATTATTCACTGTTATGCCTTTCAGTTTCCAGTCTGCAAGCCTTTATGAATTTACTAACCGCCACCACAATCCACTAGTTGTAACAAGTTCTTCGGCCTCGTTTAGTTTTACATCTCTTAAACTGAGTCTAATAATCGTCATCTTGGTCTCCCTCTACTTCCCTTACCCTCAATAGCAGAGTTCATTTATCTCCTAGGTAACCTATCCTCCTCCATTCGTCTCACATGTCCTATCTCCGAAACCGGTTTACGCGTACAGCGTCATCCATTGAGTTCATTCTTAACTTATCCTTTATCTCCTCATTTCGAGTACCCTCTGCCATTGTTCCCACCTGTTTGTACCAGCAATAATTTTAGCTCCTTTCATGGCTGTTAATTCTAATTCATGAATACGATATATTGAGTCCAGCAGCTTTCACTCCTGTAAAGCAAAGTTGGTCTGAAAACAGATCGATGTACAGATAGTTTTGTCCGGGAGCTCATATCCTTCTCAGAGAATACTGTTGATGGCAACTGCGAGCTCAATGCATTAGCTCTGCTGCAACTTGAATCAATCTCAGTTGCTATATTACTATCTTGAGAGAACACACATCCTAAATACTTGAAATTATCAACATGTTCCGGCTGAATATCCCCAATCTGACATTCAATTTTCTTGGATTTCTCACCTACTGACATTAATTTAGTCTTGGAAAGCCTAATTTTCATACCATACTCACTTCCCGTATTTTCAATTTCAAATTACAATTTTTTTACGTCGCACCGATACAGACAGCTTTTATGGCGACAAAGGGATAGGGAAGGCTTAGGAGTGGGAACGAAGTAGACGTTGCCTTAATTAATGTACAGCCCCAGCATTTGCTTGGTGTGGAAATGGGAAAGCACGGAACATCATATTTAGGGATGCCGACAGTAGGGCTCGAACCCACTATCTCCCGGATGCAAGCTCACATGTGCGGACCCCTACCCGCAAAGCCAACTCGCCCGGTTTTCAGTTTCCAAGATAGCAGACCACAGTGGTTCGGCACAGTCTGCTATTAAGACCAAGTCGTCAGCATAGGCCAGACTGCTTTTTTACAATTCCACCGAAGTGAATCCCTTCCTGCTGGCAGATGATCCATGTAAACTATGAACAACGAAGGTGAAATATTACAGCCTTTTCTAACTCCTGTAAATTCCTTGAACCAAAAGCTCATTCTGCCAACAATTCTCACTGGAGCCCAATTGTCAACATAAATGCCTTTGATTGATTTATTCCATTGTTGTGCCGAAGAAATAACAAATGAGTTTGTGTACCTTGTGGTGCGATGAGGTGAAATAGATCTGTATCTGATTTTGATCGCGTTCCGAAATTGTAATTAGATGGGAGGTGGTGAAATTGACAGTAAAAGTAGGGAGGTGAGTATGAGGAGAATATTCGATGAAGAAGGCATAAAGCATGAAGATTACGGCGCTGTTTCAGTTTTAGCCAACAAAGTTATCCTTAGACAAGTGTAACGAAGTCATAGTAACGTAGGTAACATATGAGGCGTTCAGAATACAAGAAGTGTAAGTCCAGATAAACTGTTTCTATGACAATTGGAGTTAAGGATGTATGGGAATAAAAAAAGTCAAAATGTATGTGTGTATGCTTAGTCCTCAGCCCTAAGGCTGGTTGGATCCTCAACAGCTCTGCCATCAGCTGTCATAGGTGGCCTAGGCATCACCGAAGAGGCGTACTAGGGAAATGAAGAGTGAGGTACTTTCTCGTTGCTTTCCTCACCGATGCAGGAGTTCCGATTACGTATCAGTCTGACAAGCCCACTGAAATGTATCCACCTACTGACCCTATGAGCAACATTTTCACACCATTCATAGCAGGGACTGGTTGCATAGGAAATAGCATTACTAGCATCGCTCATACTTCAATCACTTTCATATTGTCAAAGCCAAGGATAAGAGAGAGACTGATCAATTAAAGTAAAGTAAGTAAAGTAAAGTTTGCAAATCAAAATGTCATGTATTTGCAAAGAGAAAATAGTACCTCACTCGTTCTATGTGAATTTCAGTATACAGAATAATTATTTGAAATTATAGTAATTTTAAAAATAGAAATTATGGACTTAATTCAGTTGTCTACCGAAAATTATAACAAAACTTTCAGTACACAACATAACATTTTCATTTGAAATTTGAAATTTGACAAAATGCATCTTAAAACTAGATCATTCCAATGTTTTCATTCGCAGTTCTTGTATTGATCATATTTCTTTACACATTCACACATAGGACAATCCGCAATTGTCTTCAGCATCTACGTCTTTTTGAGCAAGCTTAACATTCATTTATACAAAATTAGTTGCATTTAATTTTAAATTTTCCCCAGCCTGAGCAGTTCTTATTAAGTGCACTTCTCGTTCCTTCTTCAGGGACATCATTTTAGCTTCATTCTGTTCCACTGAAATCTTTATGTTAATGGGGATTAAATTTGGTCGAGAAAACATTGTAATAGGATTTCCTTTTCTCTGGCGTTTTCTATTCTCCTTTACATTCCTTCACGAACATATTGTCCATGTTGCAGATAAACAAATCTGCGTTTAAATTTGTTTGTTTTTTAGGATGCTTTCTTTTTGGTGTGATGACTCAGATAGCCAGGAAACAGTGTCGTATGATTAATAATATCAGTTTTAAAACTTACCTTTATTTACTTCCGAAACCTCTTCCCAGTCCATAGTAATGATTAGCTGGTGTTATAGCAACAAAACATTAAAACACAACTCAGGGCGTGGACTTGTTTCACTTGTATTCAGAAATAATAAACACCTGATACAGCGGTCATGTTAAGTGCTGCCACCTGGGGAAAGACAGCTCAACTATGGACTTCGTTCACTAGTCCACTGAAAAAGCCCCATTCTGGAGAGTATATATGCCTCTGTTCTAAAAAAAAACAATAATTTTTGGAGTTACACCACTTGTATTCCGAGCACCTCATATTTACCGAACACAGGCGTTTTAAGCCTTTTGTAGTTGTACACGGCGTTAAAGTAGTTGAAATGTAATATCAGAGTGGATGCGAGGCTCTCCTTTAACACTCGAGAATACAGTATATGTTGCGGAATCTTCTAAAGAGAGTTAAGTGCCGCAAATGCTTTCCTGGAGACGCGTGTAATGCACTGCTTCCAAGAAAGAAGTTCGTCTGTGATAACTAAGGTGAGGATTTCGTCAAAAATTTTCATTTTTATCCCCGACCCAAACTTATCGGCTCATAACTATAAAATCTGTTTCAGTGGATTTGGGAAGGAAATACATGGGTTTCATAGTGCCAACAAATACCTACTTCGTACATTAATGCCTATTTTTAGGATATTTGCATGTTGAATGCCTAAAACAATAAATATTATGTTTTAAAATCGTATTGTTTTCCACCCATCTCAACTTTGTTCGTTTTTTTAGCAGATAGGCCGTAAAAGCAGGCATTCTTTGGAGGTAGCTACCGGTCAGGCAATTAAATGTGATTAAAGGACGGCAGCGTTCTCTCTGTCCTCTAATTCTGTTTGGAACAATCTGGCCTTTAGTTTGCACCTTGTACTGGCCAACCCCATTTGCAGGGGTCTCAGGTACATTTCTTCAAAGTTTGAACACATACGTTTCGAAATTAAGCAACTGGAAGAGAGAGAATTACCTTCTGTGAAGGCTGTAGTGATTGTTCGTGAGGTGGAGGTGACCATTACTAACCTTAATAGAGCGATAGGAGATGAGATCTGTGTCAAATGTCGCAGTATAATGCAGAGGAATCCCTGCTGGAGGGATGCTTGGCCATTGCAGCAGTTCTCGAATGAAAAGACGTAGCACCACCACCAGGTTTCACCCTAGTAGACTTAGCTAATCTAACATACTGGCCTCCCACACTTGAAGTGCCTTGTTGACGTTATTATTGTCTGAAATACATAACAATGTCGTCAATTGTATTATTATTATTAATAATAATAATAATCATTATCATCATCGTAATAATAATAACAGTTTCCTTTTCCTGATTTTGGTACTCCCTTGATCCTTGGTGTAAAACCTTTATCTGAGAATGAAGTGGTATGATTCACACATGCTGAGTAAATTTAAATGCAAGGTCATGGTATATACAGGTTGCTTTTTAATGCCTATTTTTGGCATTTAAGTGCCTATTTTGCGATATTTTTGACATTTTCCTGCCTATTTTGAGTATGTTAATGCCCATAAATCACCTCCCTAGTGATAACACTGAGACCTCTGACATATCTACTGAAATTATTCGAGTGTAAATGAGTTTGAGAAGTGTGCTAGACAATATTACACTGAGATGTATCTGCAGTCTATATTGCACAGAACACAGAGTACAATGAACTGTGCTCTCCGAATAAATGACGCTACTGTAGAGATAAAACTCGCAGAGAACCGTGATGAAACAATCGTTAGCTTCAAGGAGTAGGGTGAGGATCTGGAGGGGGAATGGGAGAAGTCTTAAAACTTTGAGGAAGAGAGGTATCCACAAAAGGAATGGATGAACGAAGAGGAGCGTGAATATGAAAATCCCCACTCCTGACGAAATTTCCAAGCCTACCATGAGGGTCGGAAGAGAATAAGACTTGACCTAGGAGACTTGAAAAGTGAACACGACGAACTAGTATGTGGAAACAGTGTCAGACACAGCTAAGGAAACAATGGTCGCCAAACTATGCTGTTCCTTTAAAAGAGTCCCTGGGGTCACACGTTTTATTGCCTCTTAGGACTGGTAGGGAATGCACAGCAGTTGGACCCACTAATTATCTATATTCAAAATTGTTACTTTATATGCTGCTGAAATAGTCATACGTTTGCCGCTGGAAGTTCAAATTCTAAGGGTATATGTGTGTCATCCCAGTCACGAAATCCAAGAAATACGGCACTCCAGTGTCTGCAGGACATGTTGTTGGGCAGCAGTCCTCCTGGTTGGCCAGGATTCTTAAAGGACTCTTGTGCTAGGATTTCAGTGTAATTGCATCATAAGAGTTAGTAATAATAATAAAGAGATGAAACCAGATACGCCGTACAGAGGTTACACAATAAAGCATCAAATGCAGGCCTACAGATATCATACGAAAAACCCAGTACTTGGAAAAATCTACATTAACATAGCAATAAAACCTCGCTAGAGATTGAAAACGGCACAATTTCATAGGTGACCTCCTTCAAATACCTTCGAGAAATCATACTACCATTGAGACTAGACAGTAGGGACAACATAGAAAGAGTGATTAAACTACGTAAAGCGTAAAGACTAACGTGGAATTACAGTACAGTCGTATCGCGTAACGCAAAATTACGACAGTTATTTTGCCTGAAACTCTATAGTCCTCAGAAACCATATTCCTTCAAGATCACACTAAAATGGAAAAGCAAGAATTGAAAATTCTCCGGAAAATGTATGATCCCACGGGAGAAAATAGAATGTGGTTTAAGGGGAGAACGGTAGGCCTCTATTCATTAACTGACCAGTCACTGATGCCGTACGCAAGAGACGCCTGAAATTCTATAGTCATATCTATAGAATGGACAGCGACAGACTCGCCAAGTAATCAACTCAAGGAAGGTCAAACTAAACTGGCTAGAAGAAACCAAGGCGGACCTCCGAGAGAGGAATATCACGGGAGACACCATAGAAGATTGTAGAGCCTTTATTACAGTATTAGACAAGCAAAACTTCCTGGAGGAACCTAAAACGAAAACTTGTAAGAAGTGTTCTACAGGACGCAAGATGCAACAGAGTGCGTTCATGAAGAGATTTTGTGAGGATAAGAGGGTGAAAACCATCAGGCCAACGAACAAGTTCAAACGCGGTCTTTGAATGGGCATAACAGAAGAAGAAGAAGAATTAATAGTTACTTCTTCCTGAACTCTCCCAGTTACTTTGGGTTCGCACTTTGTATGGAATCTGGCCTAGATTCACGACTGGATTCTTTCCGTGTCGCCAACGCTATATCGACGGATGCATTCACTGTAGTGAGTTTTTATGGTGTTGTAGTGTGATGTGTTGTTTCTAAACGAAGATGAGTGTCAATGTGAAAACAAACACGAAAGCTCCAAAGACTTGACCTAGGAGTGCAGTCACAATCGTCAAACCGGACGTGAATCGAACCCAGAACCCTCTGATGCGAATGCCACCATGCTGACAATTCAACGAATGATCAATAATAATAATAATAATAATAATAATAATAATAATAATAATAATAATACACCATCACTTGGAATATGCACAATAAAAAATCGCTTTCCGCCAAAACCAAACTCCGCCACTACCACACAGTTGTTCTCCCAGAAGCGCTCTATACAATTGAGACGACATGTTTAATGATCAACATCAAGGACATAGAGAAAATATAACTGCAGATACTCAGAAAGATCTTTGGACCCAAGATTCAAGACAGTATCTGCACGTGTAAAAGCTCAGCAGAACTGTATTCTATGACAGAACGATTCTCCCCGGTTACACTGAAGAGGCGTATGACATTTTACGGACACATAGCACGAACGGATGATTCTCGACTGACCAAACGGAACTTTTTCATCGTTAACCGAACCCGATAAACGAAATCACGCTGGTTCGGAGGCAGTCATAGCAACCTTGCATAAATTAATATTTATCAACTGGCAACTACACGGACCACATTCAGACAAAAAATGATTTCACATAAGTTCACATCCAAGGACCCAGGAACTTGAAACTCATAAATGCTCAGGAGAGAAGACAAGCTCATAGTAAAAGTATGAGGATGTTTTAGTAAGGTAAGAATAACAAGAAGTGCAATGCTAAATAATGGTTCTATGTGTTCCTTAGAGGACAAAACGAATTATATAATAATGATAATAATAATAATAATAATAATAATAATAATAATAATAATAATAATAATAATAATAATAATAATAATAATAATATAGTTAAAGTTGGAGGATTTTCAGTTCTTACTTGTTATTTCTAGAGTTCTGAAACCTCCCTAAGACTGGTTCGTTTTGGGTTTAGTTCGGTGCTGAAAGTAATGGATGTATCTATGGACATCACGTGATGATTCGTGTGTAAATTTCACTCTAGAATCCATCCAATTCGAATTTTCGTCATATGCGTGAAAACCAAGACTAACCACACCTTCAATCAGAAGAATCAGTGCGCTGAATGTTTATGTTTTCGCTACTCTTGTTGCTCAAGAGTAGAGTCCGGATTATTAGGTGCTGATAGGTTAGAATGCAAACTTACTTAAGCCAGTAACAAGTATACCCTACACTGTACACGGTTATGTTATGAGGTTTGCATAGATATTAGGGGTACAGCCTATAGAACTCCTTGAATTATTCTACTCTTCCTACGTTAGGGTACACCGGGTTGCATAACACTTCCTACAAACCAAATTACTTTGCATTCTAACCTATTACCACCCAAAAATCCGAGGTATACTCATGAGATACTGAAGATGTAGAATTTGACCCAGAAACAGGATATTTTAAGGTCCAGTATTATATAGAGTATAACAGTGCGGTGTGGTCAAGACACGTTCCTCATACATAGAAGAATAGAATATGCTTTATGTACATGGTTTAGAAAATGCTTTATTTCCATGTGATATCTAATTTTCGAAAACTCTAATTACTACATTAATCATAGTAAACACACAGGAACAGAACGTAACAACATACCGCACACATGAAATGTTAAATGCCCTCCTTTAGCATTGAAACACACACATGAACCCGCTGTCGCGCTAAATCCTAAGTGCGCTAACGACAATGTGGAAGAAATCGTTTCATGTGGTATGTTGTTATATTCTGTACCTGTGTGTTTCCCATGTTTAATGTACTATTATAATTGTATAAACTGAGATTTAACATGGAAATAAAGCGTTTCTAGACCCATGCCCACATAACATGTTTTCTTCTTCTACGTGTGACGAATCTGTCCTGAAAATTTGCCCTGTTACACCCTGTACATCTGTATGTAAGATAGGCTACCTCTCCGTAGACTAACTGTGCTGAGGATTGAGACAGTAACTTTTGAATGCATTGCAGGCAAATACCAACGAGCAAGAGTGTTCAGATACAAAGTTATCTGTTAAACTACCGCGATCAGAGATAAGGAGTATTAGCGAGGCTTTTGTCAGTTGGCCACGGATTAAGATAATGTCGTACCTCCATACATTTCTCCCCGGTGCACAAAGTCTGTAATATGTGGCATACAATTAAGTCATATTATAAGTCAGAAGATAGCCTAAAATAAGTATGAAAGCACATTTACTTTTTACAGTATATCATGTTATTTAGTAAAATTCTTGTATCGTAACATATTTTCTCAGGAAAAATGCACTGCGCAATGGTTCGTTTATGCAAACAAAAACGAATATGGATTATTTTGTAATGAGCTGAAAAAAGGCAGAGCTAATCCCATCATTTTCTTATTTGTGAAAACCCTTTATATATAGTTTTCAGTATGAAGGCTGGTTTCATCCCAAACAGCTCCATCACTAGTAGCTGTCTGAGTTTGCCTACACTTCACCGACGAGCCGTACTGAGGAAGTGAGGAATGAGGTTGTTTCCTCATTGAACCAAAATGTGCTGATACATACGCTTTGAGAAAGCTCACTGAACATCACACATAAACTGACCCTTTGAACAAGACTTTCACACCATGCATCACAAGGAATGGCTGCGTAAGAAATGGCATTACTAGCATCGCTCATACGCTTTCACATTGCCAAGACCAAGGTTGGGATTGAGCGCCTGAATGGTCAGCGTAGTGCTCTTCGGTTCAGGGGGCCCAGGGTTCGATTCCCGGCCGGCTTGAGGATTCAAATATTGGGTCGAGAGCTGGGTGTTTGTGCTGTCTCCAACATCCCCACAAATCAAACATCGCACACAGCACTACCCTCAATTACAATAACACGCACTTCCCATACACGCGGCCCACCCTCGCCGGAGAATTTGCCTTAACATGGCTGCGATTGTCTTCTGATGTGAAACGAGTTTAGGATAAGATATTATTGCACGTGTTATGACGGTTAATCTGTAAATCAAACGGAAGAAGTATTAACTGCAATATTTTACTGCAAATTTCCCACTATTCTCAATTTCATTTCTGTTCTACTGGAATGCCTCAGGAACTATTTTGAAGTTCTAGTTATTACATCTCAGCCCATTGTTTTCCAGTCAGAGATTTCAGGCGATACGTGCTTCATTAGCTAGCGTTTAATAGCTAGAAATCACGCCAAGTGCACGTAGACCTACATAATTTATCTGAGAATTCCAACTTCCGGGTTGTGATTTTCCAGGATGACCTCAATTTTTTTATGGTCTAATTTGATTAGAAGAAACTTTGATAACATTCGTATGCGAACATAACGACAGAGTTTGTGGTTCTGTAACTTGTATTTTCAGTCATCTAAAAATCAGAATGGAAAACGTTCACTGCTCAGTTATACTCACAACTGAGTGATGGCCTATAGTGTTGACAATGATGACAGCACTTGAATCACGTTTATCATGGTTTACAGTTGTCAGTGGCTGCGAAAATCAGAAGATAAACACGGCATAATTAATTAACACTCGTCTTTCAGAATCACCACATTCAGCAGTGCACAGAGCAAGTTAATGTATTCGCACAGACCCATCCGGCTTGGAACCATTTATTTTCTGCTATTAGCACTCTAGTAACATTCTCTTTGATCATGTTATGCAGTAGATAATTGTTCGGCTGTGCTTATTAAAAGTACGCTTCACTGATTTATCAGGCTGCTCAGTGAATATTTTAAAGTGTCGATTTTATAAGACACCACATTCATCTCGCCAACAATGCAATCAAACTGTTTTCAACTGCTAATTGAAGGAATTGAAGGATGACCTTATGGTGTGGGGTCATAATTCTCTTCCAGAAAAGCAAACGCGATTTCATGCCAACATAAAAAAATCACAGTTCTAGATCTTTAGGCAAGCAACTCAGTGTTGAAAACATCATAGGGATATGAGCTACGAATTTTAGGTAAATCATAAATATATAATAAAGCATGGGATTATGTTCTTTATTTATTCCTTAAGACTGCAATCCTTTCCTTAGTCATCGTTATCTGGTCAATTAAATCACGCATCAAGTCGGCCGTGATTAAATTAGCAGTTCGTCTTTTTCTATCACTACGAGCGCTAATGTGAGGCAATGCATTGTTTCACTTAAGCACCACTACGAGCGCTAATGTGAGGCAATGCATTGTTTCACTTAAGCACCACTACGAGCGCTAATGTGAGTCAATGCTGAGTTTCACTATATTCGGTGTGGCCATTTTTCTAAAAATAGAAAAAACTACCGGAGGTATTGAAACAAGTTACATATTACAGAAGGAATTATGTAAATAGGTTAGTTGGACTAAGATTTGAGTGAAAAAGAATACGAGTAAAGAAATAAGCGATTTTAGGCTACCGAGCTCGATAGCTGCAGTCGCTTAAGTGCGGCCAGTATCCAGTATTCGGGAGATAGTAGGTTCGAACCCCACTGTTGGCAGCCCTGAGGATGGTTATCCGTGGTTTCCCATTTTCACACCAGGCAAATGCTGGGGCTGTACCTTAATTAAGGCCGCTTCCTTCCCAGTCCTAGCCCTTTACTGTCCCATCGTCGCCATAAGACACATCTCTGTCGATACGACGTAAAGCCAATATCAAGAAATAAAGTAGGCTATCTTTCCAGAACTGCTCACTTCCTGAACCTCGGAAGACGATTGACTTATTCCCCTACTGGACCTGAACCACTTTTGCACATCGACTTGGAACGAAAATTCAGACTTCCGCAACAGGCAACAGACTACCTTATGAAAAGATGGACGAAAAAATATTTATTGGAACAAGAAATTACCATCATGTCAGGCAGGCATATGAAGGAGTAGTTCCCTTAAGAGTGGGAGATGTAATTCTTCTACAAAGCGACTCACACACTCATATGTAGGAGAAAACACTCATCCAAGAGTTACGAGAATTTCATTTAGGCCGGAAGTGATTTTTCGAAAAAAAATTCTTGTCAGTTTGATGGAGCTATTCAAGACTCACACTTGGAAACATTTCAGAACCCATTAGCCCTTCAACTTTCGTCACAATTTAGGAAATTGCTTAAGTTTACGCTTGTCGAAGAATGGGGACTTCCAACTTTCTCTGCTAAGAAATGCTTTCAACATTGAAAATTTGCAGAAAAATCCGCGACAAATGAAGGCAGTGATTCTTTTTGTTCAAGGGCAAAATAACTCGATTATCTCTGGGCCATGTTAAGTGCTTCGGCATCGGTATTCCAATATTACGGGTTTAAATCTGGCAGGGGTAGACGAGGGAGGAGAAAGTTCATTCGGCACTCCGTGTCATACGATAACAACATGTCAAAGATCTTTGGTAACAAATGTCGTGTTCACCCGACAAAATTAATTAAAAATCAACCCCAAAACGCTGTACAGCGATCCAGTTTACCATGACCTCTGTCAGAGCAAAATGGAACTTCGAAACAGTGTCCTTAAGGCAGCCTAAATTGTGTCCAACTACAATGCCTGCACAAGGTAGCCGACGCAATACGATTATTATTATTATTATTATTATTATTATTATTATTATTATTATTATTATGTAATTACCTGCCACCCCCGGAGGCCCGCGTTCGATTCCCGGCTTTGCCATGAAATTTGAAATGTGGTACGAGGGCTGGAACGGGGTCCACTAAGCCTCGGGAGATCAATCGGGTAGACGGGGATTCGATTCCCGCCTCAGCCGTGCTCGAAGTGTTTTTCCGTGGTTTTCCACTTCTCCTCCAGGCAAATGCCGCAATGGTACCTAACTTGAGGCCACGGCCGCTTCCATCCCTCTTCCTTGTCTATTTTTTTCGATCTTCCCATCCCTGCACAAGGCTCTGGTTGAGCATAGCAGTTGAGGCTGCCGGGGTGAGGTACTGGTCCTTCTCTCCTGTTGTATCCACGACCCAAAGTCTCACGTTCCAGAACCCTGCCCTTGAGGCGGTTGAGATGGGATCCCTCGCTGAGTCCGAGTGAAAAACCAACCTTGGTGGGTAAACGGATTAAGAAAGAAAGAAAGAAGAGAAGAAAGAAAGAAGGAAGGAAGGAAAGAAATTAGAATTATACGAGTTTGCTACTCGGTTTGATTCATGTAGCCGTCATCTTGCATTTGGGAGAGTAGATTCGAACACAACATTATGGACAGCTCTGATGATGGTTTACCGTGGTCTCCCATTCTCTCACGAAGCAAGTGCTGGGGCTTCCTTTCTAGTCCTTCATTTTTCCTATCTCATCACCGCCGTAAGACCTGCCATTTTCGGTGGAACATTATCATTATTATTATTATTATTATTATTATTATTATTATTATTATTATTATTATTATTATTATTATTATTATTATTATGCCTTTTTCTGGCGATATGCCGTGTTTACAGTGCACTATGTCTTCTGGTATGGGCTAGAATAAATTTGTTACTATCATTGACCTGTCTCAGTCTCATCCTTGGCTTTGACAACATCGAAGTTACTGAGGTGTAAGCAATACTAGTTATACCATTCCTTATGCAGCCAGTCCCTCGTATTAATAGTGTGAACATATTTCTCATAGTGTCGGCTGATGCATGCATTTCAGTGGGCTTGGCAGACTGATATGTAATAGCAACTTCTGGCACAGTGAGGAAAGTAACGGGACACTACCTCACTCCTCATTTTCCTAGTATGACTCTTCAGTGATACCTAGGCAAACTATGACAGCTGTTGTTGGAGCCGTGGAGGAGGATCACACCAGGCTTCGGGCTGAATACCGAACATACACATTATTATTATTATTATTATTATTATTATTATTATTATTATTATTATTATTATTATTATTATTATTATTATTATTATTATTATTATTATTATTATTATTATTAATATTATTTGCGAACTACTAAAACGGGGAAAGAGCCATGAAAGATTGGAGAATTAAATGAACTAGTCTTGAAAACCCTGTACCAGGTATCGTTAATAATGGAAGAGAGCAATTGTTGACTTACGGTTGTCAGGTTTTTGAAATGCCAAGAAGAGACAGGTTATGTCGATACGACATAACGAAATTTCCTCTAGAAAACACTACTGAGATTTAATTAACAGAAAACCTTCAATGTCACACGGAAATAAAAACACGAATAGCAATAACAAAGCAGTCTTCAGAGATAAGCAGGCCCTTCTAGGTCAAAAAACAATATCCTTCATCTTACGTAAAATAACAATGAAATCTTATGTTTGTCTGTTGCTGTGCATTTAGCTGAGATCTGGACGTTAACCAAAAGTGATATTAAGAGGCTAGAAGCCTTTGAGGTGTAGTGTTGGCGTCAGCTGCAACGGATAAATTGGGTAGAGATGATTAGGAAGACGCGACTTCTTTGGGTGGAATATAGGCTTCGACATATGAATGTCTTGATAGAAATTTTGAAAGGTAAAATACCAGGGAAACACCCTCGTGGAGGACCAAGGAAGATATTCATGATGACATTTCTTGTGAACTCAAGATACAGGAGCTATGCAGGAGTAAAACGTACTGCATAGGATCGACCCACTTGGAGAAGACTCATCGCAGGGGCAAACCCGTCAATAGACTGAATTACTCAAAGAAGACCAGGTATTATTAAATGGTTAGCATAAACATTATTCCAGTATTTTTCTGTTTCAATTTTTACATAAGAAGTTTAAAAAACCCAAGCAAGTGGCAGAGCGCCTAGGTCGCACGGCTGTGGAATTGCAGTCGGAAGATAGTGCGTTCAGACCCACTGTCGGCAGCTGTGAAGATGTTTTTCCGTGGTTTCCCATTTTCACACGACGCAAATGCTGTGGCGGTGCGACGTAAGGCAACATTGATGAAAAATGCCAGCTATAACAGTACATGTTAAAAGCATTTGAAAATGAAAGAATGCAGTGTTTCGTTGGTTGTTTCGTTGAGATAAACCAGATACCGCTGTGTCTTTCCCCATGTTAAAAGCATTTGAAAATGAAAGAATGCAGTGTTTCGTTGGTTGTTTCGTTGAGATAAACCAGATACCGCTGTGTCTTTCCCCTGCGAGTTCTGTGCTTGGGCTGGGCACCGGTGGTTCGCTCGCCTCCTACACGTTTTAATCATAGTGCAGGAGCGCTAGATCAAGTCCTCTCAGAGTTCATGCACTGGTGCATTGCGCGGCGCAAGGTGCATAAGACGACTGACAAGAGTGCAGAATCTCGCTCTTCAATTTTGAGCAATAGAACTGTCTCTCTCTCTTTTCCTTCGGCCAGTCTCCCCGTTCCTCATTTGCTCTGCAGCGCTTCATCATCCGAGCAAAGTTGAGCCGACCATAACCGACCTTAGCCGAGCCACCCCGAGACAAACTACTGGTCCTAACCGACCCGAGTTTTACCGATGCATGGTGCACAGAACCCCTAAATAGATAATTTTAATTGTGGCAGAAGTGAGTTGTTTAAATATGGCGTCCCGTGTACTGTTAAAATGGCACAGTACTTCAGACCTTCGAAAACGGAAAAACCCGTATAATACAGGAGACCTGTATTACTACTCCATTCTCAAGGACGACTTGTTATCCCTTAAATACATAGTATGCTGTACAGAGTCCGTGGAATGTGTTGGTTTGACATCACGAGTAGCTATATGTGGTTTGTTTGGCTTTGTATTCGGAAGGAGTGAGTTCCATTTTTCGTTCAACTCAAAATCAGTAACAACTGATAGCCCGAACACAAGATGATATAAAATATTATGGCTTGTAAGAAGAACAACTAATGTCATTTTAGTATGGTTATTCTTGCTGGAAACCCTACTGGCATTGATCTTTTTCTACCAATGATCCATTCCCCTCTAACTCGGCAACTGTGGCTGATTTTGTAGAATATGTATTGTACATAGAGGCATGGTCGTACTGTTATTCCCATTCTACTATTACCTCATTTTTGGAATTTTTTATCGTAGGTTGCTTTTGCGAGAAATAATTCAATTATCTCTTTGTAATCAATCATCCCGCAAATTACGACGGTAAATAGTATGCGACAAAACTCTGTAATCCTCTTTACCTGCCGGAAAGTGTTGAGAGCAGAACATTATTAACAGCATTATTGGTGACATGCAACTTAAATTAGTTTAGTATGTTGATAAAAGCATGATACCGTAACAGTGATCGGTGTTGTATTGCAGGATTTTTAACATTAATGCTTCCCTTGAGTTTACAACGGTCACACCAGACTCTCGCTTCTACTGCGTCGGGGACACATACTATATCTCAAGCTTTCGCGAAGAAACTCTACGAGGATACAAAATCAAAACCTATTTGACAATAATCTAAAATGAGCATTAATTTTCCAATTTTACTTTAATAATATATGTCACTGAGATGTTTAATCACAATATTATGTCCATTAGGAGAATTTTTTTATATGTGCTTTTTATAGAAAGTGATGTTATGATTAATTCCAATGATCATTGACTTGCATTTAGCACAGTCGCCCAGGTGTCAGATTTCCTATCAGTCGTTTACCTAGTTGTCTCGTAAATGATTTCAAGGAATTTGGAAACAATTTCATTCCCAAATTCCTCTTCCTATGAATGAATATTTATCCCAGTTTGTTCTTTAGCTTTATATTCCAATTTTTCCTTCATAAAGTTAAATATTGGAACGAAATAAATTATCAACAAATGGAAGTATGTGGAACCAAACGAGGTCGCAGAGCTAGTTGCAAATAGAGGATCGTGCAGATACTTCATCAATTCACAGAAGCCTAGAGATAAAATGCTCAAAGGCAACACGTCCATAAGGAAGACGTGTCATGAAAAACGGCAGAGAACGAAATTAAATTTGAATTTAAATTAAAAAGACAAAGAGAACCTGCATATCTTCTATTTCTGAGCAAGCGCCTTGGCTACTCTACTGGGAGAATACTTTCTAAAACGCTGCCTTACATGACAGGTTATAACTTGCGTAAGGAAGTGTAATCTTGAGGATTTAATCCCAATTAGGTATATTGATTTTGAAAGTCATAGACTTTCACGAAAGTTTGACATAAATCGTTTTCCATAACTCAAATTATCCTGTTATTAGGCTTGCTGCTGATAATTAGCCGATGAAAGCACAGGAAAGTAAGACAATCGAAATGAGCTTCATGCCTTTAACTATAGATATCATCTCAGTGGAAAGCGAGAAGTCACTGAAAATCATTCTAACCAACCCCGTGCATCGGTGTCTAGCTACGGTTAGCTACCTAGCGCTTACACGGAGGTCGTAGCACGCAGGCCTAAGTATCAGCTGACTTACACCCCCCCGGGTAGTTTACCTCCCGTGTAGCTGCCATTATGGTATCATGGTGTGGTGGTAGGTAGTTGTGTGGCGGTGAAGCTCCCTCAAACTGTGTAATTTCAGTGTGTTATACCTTGTGTATGCAGCTAGAAAGGTATGTACGATTAACAATTAGCATTTTACTATCAGACTGATAAATACGTGTGCATCGAAATTCTGAAAGAACAGTAAAATTCCAAATAAAGTGAGTACGGATTGTGTAGGTTAGATGTAAACAAAGAGTAGTGAATGCACTGTTACCAACAGACAATATCAAACTAAGGGAGTACTATCGCCGTTGAACTATCGATTCACCGTTTCGCAAGTTCTCCGCTATGAATTCATGTGTAAAATGTGGTAAAACTATTGGCAAACGGAATAGTTCACAGAAAATTAAGTGCAGAGCATGTCAGGGTTGGTACCACAGCAAATGTGTTGATTTAACAGAACAGGATGTGGACATTATAGAATCGGAGGGACGGTTATGGAAGTGTAAGACATGTCAGGTTGTAGCCAGTGGTGATAAAGCCCAGGCGCCATCTGTTAGTGATATCTACCAACTACTAGCTGAGTTGAAGAATGAAGTAGCAAAAGTAAAAACAGAGATGAAAAGTGTAAAGACGGAACTAGAGAACGTGAAAATAAAGAACCTGGAAACAGAACGGGAACTGGGCAAGAGTTTAGAATTAACTCATGAGAAAGTTGACACCGCCGCGGAGCTAATTAAGCAACAATCCAAAGAAATAGCGCTGTGCTTAGAAAACATTGACAAACTGAAAGAGGAGAACCTTCAACTGAAAACCCAGCTTAATGATGTAACATTGCAGCTTGACGATTTAGACCAGTATGGTAGGAGGAATTCCATCGAAATTCATGGAATTCCTGAAACGAAAACCGAAGACACGCTGGAATTAGTGAAGGTGTTAGGTCGAGCATTGGACATTGAAGTGAATAACGAAATGATCGACACCTGCCACAGATTAAAGAAACAACCCCATCAGTCTTCAGCGGGAATCATTGTGAAGTTTGTGCGGAGAACAGATAAAGAAAACTTTATTCGGAGACGTAAAGTGAAGAGGAATCTGTACGCATCCCAGCTTGGCTTTCCAAGTAATGGAATAATCTACATAAACCAGAACTTAACTCCTTATCGTAAGAAGATTCTTGGACATGCGCGCAGATTGAAGAATGAGAAGAACTACGCGTATTTGTGGGTTGATCCTTCAGGCAACATAAAGCTTCGCAAGCGGGAAGAGGACCAGTACGTGTATAATCTGAAAACACTTGAAGACGTCAGCAGGTTAAACTAAAATGACTTATCTCTCAAACTCATAATGGACTCTAATATAATTTCTATTTATTATCAGAATGTGAGAGGACTCAACACCAAACTAAATGAATTTTGCGTAAATAGTACCGATTCAGAACATGATATATTGTTAATTTCCGAGACATGGTTGAGTAGTGACGTCAGCAATAGTGAACTCTTGGATAATAGGTATAATGTTTATCGTAGAGATAGAATGGGTACCAAGAGGGGAGGAGGGGTACTTATTGCTGTCAATCAGGAGATCATGTCACAGCAACTAGATGTAAAATTTAAGGATATTGAGGCAGTATGTGTTAAAATAGTGTTGCACCATCATACATACTACATTGTATCTGTATACTTTCCACCTGCCAGTGATCTAGAAACATACTTAACATTTTATAATTTATTTGAATCTAATGAAAAACTTCAAAGGCAGGATATCATACTTGTAGGCGATTTCAACCTTCCACTAATAGTTAGTTCAGATTATAATATGTTAAATGGTGGAATCGCATACAAGTCCCTAGCTAATTTTATGTCTCTGTATCAATTGAAATCTCTCAATAATGTTTTGAATGTTAATGATAGAACTCTTGATCTCGTTTTAACTAATGTAAGTGGTGTTACTGTGAGTAGAGAGCAATATCCGTTAGTCCCAGAAGATCCACACCACCCTGCACTAACAATTCTTCTAGAACCAAGAGGTGAACGTGATCGAATAAAGCAAACTCGTACTATAGCGTATGATTTTCAGAAAGCAAATTTTCTTGGTATATATAACATGTTTCGAGAAACGGACTGGTCTGAGTTGGAAAAAATCGAAGATGTAGATGAAGCAGTAGAACATTTTTACGTGAAAGTAAATTCTGTATTTGAAGCCACGGTCCCCAAAAGAGCATTTTTTTGTAGAACTAAATACCCGGTTTGGTTTACTTCGGAAATAATCCGTAATATTAAGTTGAAAGAATTGCATAGAAGACAAAAATCTGATCATAGTAAACAAATATATAAACAACTCAGGAAATATGTTAAAACCTTTATCAACAAAGCGTACAATCGTTATATCTCTGAAATTCAAAACAACATCACCAAAGATACTAAATCATTCTAGAATTTTATTAAAAATAAGCGAACTCAAAAAGATCCACCCTTACAGAGTATGAAACTTAATAATATAACGCTAGATAATAGTCAATGTATCTCCAATGGTTTTGCAACGTTCTTTAAATCTGTTTACTCTTCTTCTCCACCTTCTTACGCTATTCCTGATACACCGCGATTACTGGTAAACGATTCCCTAGGAGTAGAATTTATAACCACAAGTGAATATAAAGCAGCTATTATGAAATTAAAGTCCAAAAAATCATGTGGCCCAGATGGGATAACTCCCTACATCCTAAAAGCATGTTCTGAAGTGTTACTCATTCCTCTTCTGAGACTGTATAATTTGATACATAAGAAGCAGACATTTCCCAAAGCCTGGAAAATATCGAGAGTTTGTCCAATCTTTAAATCTGGGGACAATAAGATGATTGAGAATTATCGACCTGTCTGTATTTTATGCGCTCCGTGCAAAATCCTAGAACAAATTTTATATTGTCGTATTTTCGCTCATGTAAAGAGGTCTATAAGTGAATATCAGCATGGCTTTATGCCTGGTAGATCAACAATAAGCAATCTTGTTAATTTTGCGCAGTATTCTTTTAATGTTCTACATAGGCAGGGAAATGTTGATGTAATTTACTTGGATTTTTCGAAAGCCTTTGACAAAATTGATCACGATATTTTATTGAAAAAGCTCTCTGAATTTGGAATGACTTCGCCAATGCTATCACTGATTTCATCTTACCTTAGAGACAGGCAACAGTATGTAGCATATCGCAATTGTAATTCAGACATTTTTTCTGTCTATTTTGGTGTTCCACAGGGTTCAAACCTGGGTCCATTGCTGTTTAACGTTTTTGTCAACGATCTCCCATCTAAGGTTAAGTTTTCAAACTGCCTTTTATATGCGGATGATGTAAAACTTTACAAAGAAATAAAATGTGATGGAGACATCGACAAACTTCAAAGCGATTTAAATCAATTATACGAATGGAGTATAGAAAATAATTTACATTTCAATATAAAGAAATGTTGCTTCATGAAAATTACACACGGAAAATTCCCTAAAGAACACGTGTACTCTATCAACAACGAATTACTGACGCAGGTTAATTCAATTAATGATCTAGGAGTACGCATCACAAACAATTTGTCGTTTAACTCACACATTTATGACACAATTAATGAAGCCTACAAAAAACTGGGCTTCTTAATCCGACACACCAGAGAGCTGAATAATATCCAAGCCCTCACACTTTTGTTCAACACACTTGTGAGGTCCAAACTTGAGTACGCGTCGGTAATTTGGTCTCCCATTTACAAATCTTATCAAAACCATGTGGAGAAAGTTCAAAAACGTTTCTTACGTTATCTTTACTTTAAAAAATATAACAGGTTTGTTCCTAGCGGCATAATTCACTATAAAGATCTCCTGAAAGAATTTAACATCACTTCATTTTTAAACAGACGTATAATAAATGATCAAAAATACCTCCATAGAGTTATCAATAATGTGGTAGATAACAGTTACTTTCTACAACAATTATCGTTCAATACCCGGAAAGGAAGTTTAAGACACAGACATCTCTTGTTTCTTCCGATTTCTAAAACAGTATTTTATAGAAGCTCACCACTGTTCAGAATGTGCACTACTTATAACGTCACAGTTCAAAAATTTCCTGATCTTGATCTAGACTTTGCTGTTAGATACAATTATTATGTAAAATTATTGAAGAAGGCACACAGTTGAAGTAATGGTCACACTATGCTGGGCACTTTGAGTTCAGTTCACTATTTCTGAAGGTTTACCCTATAGGTGTATATATGTACTATATTTATACTTATTTCTTGGTTAATTTGTGTTTCATTTTTGTGTTTTATTTTATTTAAATTCATATAATTTTATATAGATGAAGAAAATGTAAGGAAAACTGCAAACAAATTATCATTACTAATGTCTATTTGCACTTAAGATTTAATGTGCTGTTCATACCTATTGCTACAAATCATCTCTCACCAAACCACATATATTTCATGCCTTACTTTCTATGATTTTCTTTTTGTATGTCAGTTTCTTTAACTGGCGTCAGTCTAAGATTGGAGTTATTTCTTTTGTAGATCCTAATTCCTAATTTATTTTATGTTTCTGTTTTTCTAATTTTTAATTCATTTTTAGATATTAAGTATTTTAGGTCATAAGTCCACTTCGAACCTGAAAAAGTCTACTTTTTAAATTAATTTTTAGATATTACAGTAAGTATATTTAAACTTGAAAAGGTATTAATGTGCTGTAAATTCTGTTTGCTACTCTACTTGTTAATAATGTTGTATATTTTTATTTTTAGATATTAAGTTCTTTCTAACAATTGTTATTTTTAATAATTAATGCATAATGACTAAGCCACCTGTAATTGGAGAAACATCTCTGTTGGTGGTATGAAATAAATAAATGAAATTAAATGAAATCCATTTTACAAGCAGATGATTGAACCTGCGCTACGTAGGTATGTTCCGAGCTGTCAGTGGTGAAAGGGCATGGAATGACATTAGTAGACGAATAAGTTTGAGATAAAGTCGGAATTCAAGAGGAAAATTGGGGCAAATATTCTTTTATAGGAATAGAAGTGAGGGATTGGAATAATTTACCAAGGGAGATGTTCTATAAATTTTCAAATTCTTTTCAATTATTTAAGGAAATACTAGTTAAAAGACCAGATAGGAAATCTGCCACTTCGGCAACTGCCCTATACGCAGATAAGTGGTGATCGGTTGAAGAAATTGTTACTGGCAAAAATTTGGCTACTAAGGATCAGCTCAGTTGAATTTTAAAATTGTTCCTATAATTTAAGGAAATGAAAAAGGAAGCTGTCTGGATCATAAGGTCATTCGCGTATTCGATTCCTCGTATCAGGTTCATCCCCTACACTTCCTACCAAAACTAACTGACAAATTGTAGGCCTGAAAACGTGTCCAAACCGTTCATTTTCTTCTTCTCTCAGATTCCTCTGAATCATTTTCCTTTCGGTAACTATATTCAGTAGCGTGCCACAAAGCGATCTTGAGCATGCAGATCTTTAAATCTAGTCACCGAATTCCTTCTAATATTTCAATCTAGTAAACCAATTGGCATAGTAACGATAACTTCATTTCTCTCTCCGCTTGTGTATGTTGCTAGGTCTAAGGCAAAGTATGTCGTCCAAAATAGCACAATATTTTTAGTTAAATCAATGTTTAAAGCGTTGTATTAAGACAAAGCAGCTGCAACTTCCATTTCATTCAAAACTTGTGTCTGCAGCAGGGTAAAGATGCCTCAGAATTTGTAATTAATGCAAAGCATTGCCATCATTCACCAAGTAAAACTTTATTAAGAAGTTGGGCAATTTTATTAAACCATTTGAAAGGGTAGTTTCAAACTTTGTTTCAAAGTGGATGTTGAAGTTGCCTGTATACGATGGCATCCGCCTGCAGTGTTATCAGGAGTTGAACTTCCTTCTTTGTATAGAACGGGAGAAAATGTCAATACATTCTTTGAGAGCTTGTGAATGAACCCATAGGGAAAGGAATTTCAGACATTAATTTTCCGCGTGTTGCTATCTTGTCTGCTTGTACGTATGGAACGCGTGAGTGGTTGCAAATATTATTGATGAACTACGAGTTTCGAGAGTTATTAGTTCAAATACAGTATCCATATTGAGGCGCGTCGGTTCAAAAGGCGCTATCTCCACTATAGCAAAGTTGAGGAAAGACACAAGAATGAGTATTATAAAAGGCTCATGGAGTATATCCATGATCGGGTATGGAACAACGTTTAACCCGCGAGTGGTCGCTATATGAGATTTTCTCTCACATTATTTTTTATTGTGATATTACTTCACAGTGCTGAAAGGGAGGTGACTGTTCCCTCTTCTAGCTGAGTTTATAACTGTCGTGAGTAGAGCGATTCACATTTGAAGGGTAAGCACCCCCTCCCCTAGGCAGAACAAAGGTTCCTATGTGTCCTTGCACGCTGCACGAGAGTTTCTCTCATCGCGCGACCAATGACGTTGGTGTTATGTTGAAGTGGAGCGGGAAACGTACTCCTGTTGTACGCGTTGGTATTTGCTGGCCTTTGGTCACAGGGGTCCTGGGTTCGATTCCCGGCAGGGTCAGGAAATTTAACCTTAATTGGTTAATTTCGCTGGCGCGGGGCTGGGTGTATGTGAGTGTATGTGTCGTTTTCATCATCATTTCATCCTCATCACGACGCACAGGTCGCCTACGGACGTCAAATCGAAAGACCTGCATCTGGCGAGCCGAACTTGTCCTCGGACACTCCCGGCACTAAAAGATATACGCCATTTCATTTCATTTATCTAAAATATATAAGGTATAACTTGCGTTTCATTTCAGTAGTAAATTTCAGCCTTACGCCCCACATAACTGTGAAAAATGTCATATTTATTTTAATGTGAGAGAAAGTCTCACGCGCGACCACTCACGTTACATTTCGGCTAGCGACCACTCGCGGGTTAAGGATTTACATTTACATCCTTCTTGTCTGGATTGCTCAATGCATTCGATATTATTCAACTACTGAAATTCATGGGCATGAAATACTGATTTTTTTCTTTCAGTGGAAATAATAACTGTTGAACAGACGCTTTTCATTATGCAATTATGGTCACTTACTGAAATTCTGTATGTAAAGGAAGAACTCCAAGCTGTGGACAAATATAAGTGGAGTATAGATGTTAATTCTCTATAATCC
Organism: Anabrus simplex; assembly: GCF_040414725.1. Classification (NCBI taxonomy): domain Eukaryota; kingdom Metazoa; phylum Arthropoda; class Insecta; order Orthoptera; family Tettigoniidae; genus Anabrus; species Anabrus simplex. The sequence continues at coordinate 290,510,316 of NC_090270.1, read as the reverse complement.
AACACACACACATCAACAGCACTTTAGAATAACGGAGATCTGACTGTATTGACTTCATACAGTAAAGTCTTTACTGCTTTAAATTTTAGTCGTTCAATAATTTAAGCACACATTCCTCTGAACCATTTTGACAGCTTACATAATACTACTTGATAACCTAATTACATAGCAGTATATAAGCCGTGAACGAAAAGGTTCCGCGTTGCTGCAGCGGACATGCTGGGCGAGACACATTGTTCATTCTCCGATGGATTTACACCGGTGTTTATCCTTCAGCTGTCAAGAACAGAATAACAGCACATTGGTCCTGTTTGGACGCACTTAGTAATAACGTCGCCATAGTTCACGTGGCAGCATTTAACGCACTCAACTCGGCTCGCCACGACTGCTACACTAACCTCTTTGCCTACATGTCCGTGTTTATAAACTCGCATTGGATGCCTCTTATATGTCTATCTGTTTATACTTCTGCTGAAATTTCGGTTACGATTTGGACTCAAAACAAAATGTTTGAAATCCTTTACTTCATGGTGGTTGTTACCACAATTAGTAATATGTATGATAGAAGATCATTTTGGCTTCAGGAGGATTGTAAGAGCACGAAATGCAATCCTGAAATTAAGTATGATCTTAGACGATTGAATTAAGGAGGAAAAGCCCACGTTTGTAGATATGGACCAAACTACTTGAGATTCTGAAGTTGATTGGGATCAGATACCGAGAAAGGAGAATTATCTACAATCCGTACATTAATCAGTCTGCAGTGATCAGAATTGATTAATAGCAACGATACGGATATATTGGAACATGGATTATGGCGTGTGGCGTAGGCGTGCTGAAGATCGGGACGACTGGAGAGCTGTGGTCAAGGAGGCCAAGGTCCTTAAAGGACCGTAGAGTCATGAAGTAAATAAGTAAGTAATAAGAATGTATTCTTTATTTATTTCTGGCTTGGCTGAATTGCCCAAACGGTTGTGGCGCTGACTCTTTGACCTCTCGGCGTCTTTGAAAAGCGTAAAAGTGGTTAGTGGCACCTAAAGCAAATAGCGTTATTATTATTATATATTCCTAAAAATTACAATAATTTTCTTAATCATCATTATCCGGTCGATTAGATTAGCAATTTGCCTATTTTACCACTACGAGCGCTAATGTGAGCCAATGCAGAGTTTCACTTAAGCCCTTCGGTGTGGACATTTTGCGAAAAATCAAAAACCCCTGAGGGTATTGAACCAAGGAGCACATTACAGAAAAAATTATGTAAATGAGTTAATGTTGACTAGGATTTGAATCGAAAAGAAGGCGAGTGAAGAAACAAGCAATTTTAGTTTTTTTCGGAACTGCATTTGTGCCGGAAGTGATTTGCTAAATTTGGCTTTTTGGTTTGATAGAGCTATCCAAGACTCACAATTTAAAATATTTCAGGGCTCTTTAGCACTTCAACGTTCAGCATTATAAAGAAAATTGCTTAATTTTATGATTTTCGTAGTATGGTGACCCTTATGCCGACCCCGTGGTGTAGGGGTAGCTTGCCTGCCTCTTACCCGGAGGCCCCGGGTTCGATTCCCGGCCAGGTCAGGGATTTCTACCTGGATCTGAGGGCTGATTCGAGGTCCACTCAGCCTACGTGATTAGAATTGAGGAGGTATCTGACGGTGAGATGGCGGCCCCGGTCTAGAAAGCCAAGGATAACGGCCGAGAGGATTCGTTGTGCTGACCACACGACACCTCGTAATCTGCAGGCCTTCGGACTGAGCAGCGGTCGCTTGGTAGGCCAAGGCCCTTCAAGGGCTGTAGTGCCATGGGGTTTGGTTTTGGTTTGGTATGGTGACCCTTATCTTTCAGCTAAGAAATGTCTTCAACACTATACTAAAGCAAGGGATGTGAGTTATAATAGCGAAGTTACATGTTCCTTATCTTGAAGAGTGAAGACAAATGGGTTGGCAGTGTTGCCCAGTGGTCTACCATTTCGAGTCACGTCACCGCATCATTGAGGGTGAGGTCAAGGCAGGGATCGGACGAGCTTCCAATTGATTGCGTTCTGTGTGTGTATGTGATTTGTTCCCTGGAGGGTTGAGTTATAGAGACAGGAAATTAAGCTTTCCGGTTCACTGGAACCCTGACATGATGCCTTCGTTCAATAGTTCTTCACTCTGTCCACGTACAAAGCGACTACAACGCTCGTCCAACTACAGTGGAAGTGGACTAGTGCGATTCTCCAGCGTACTAAGAGCGGTAAACGTCAGTAATGGTGCCACCATCAATTAAATAATTTCATAAATTTTAATACATAAATTTTCTACCTGTTTTTATACTGTATAAATCAAGTGAAACAGACACAAAACACAATCTAGTCCCTCACAATGATGCTCAAAACCAAAACCGGTGTTCGTATTTAAATGGGAAACACAGTGCTGTGTCTCGACTTAATTCGACTGTCATTTTCCAGGTCAGTACTAGGTTCACGGGTAACTCTAGTGAATGTATTGTTCATGTTGTTATTCGAGGCTACATTTCCACGTGTTGTTCAATACAATTACAAAAACAATGCCCGTTTTTTACAACGCATATCACCAATATAATAAACATAATAATGATAATAATAATAATACCAATAATAATAATTGAAGATACGTGAAATATATTATAATCACGAAGAAGAAACAAAAGGATATCAATTTTTCCTTCGTGATGAAAACGATGGAGATCCATCAGAAACATCTAATAAGGTGTTGAGCAGTCATGACGTGGCCGTTCTCCGCATTCGAACACGAACACTACTAAGCATGTTTTCATTCCTTCCCTGAAGGCGGAGGTGAGCCTCCTAGACGGTAGCGCCGTCTCTCAGGCCAGATTTGTATCAGAGCGAGAGATGTGTGGAGAAGTTGAGAGTGCTGGTGGCCGTGGAGCTGTCCCTGCATTCGCCTTAGTGCAGGAGAAAGGAAAACAACGGAAAACCATTATCAGGACAGCCAACACTGGTGACATGCTCCTATTCATCTCCCGAATACAGAGGCGCAGAACCGCGGTTGAACCGTGGCCACCCTTCCACTGCTCGGTTGGCAAACGGAGTGCAGAGCTGTCGGACCGAGATCCTCTCTGCATCCGCCTCCGTGCCCTTTTTTGTATGCCTAATAAAACTTCAGTGTAAGGAAATAACCTGAGATGTAAACCCAGTGCTGAGGATGCAACGTTCATAAGATATACTCGTATTAATCAGCGCATTTTGAAGAGCAATAATTGAATACAAATTGTCTGTAGAAGAAGAGGATGGTGTTACCCATCACTTCACAAAGTGCGAAAACTGACTTTTTTAGAGTATTGCTCCATATGGTAGCTAAAAATGTAAATATTATATAGTTTATTGTTCGCATTTGTGTTCTCAAAATGGCTTTGCTGGAAATGTATTCTGACCAAGCTCCAACCCCTCAATCATTAAATTTATGTTTTACATAAAGTGACTGACTGCCATTTCTGAGTCTGAATTACGCATCATTTCATGTTGTATGCTATTACAATGTTGTTCTGGAACATTTTATATGGGCAACTTTATTCATGGCGTAATACTAACTTTTAAAACCTTCTGTTTTATTAAAACGTAAAATTGCAGGCATTTGTAATAGAGAACTTTCGATGAATATGATCAATATAACACAGGATGTGATATTTGGCAAAATATAATCCTGTACTTAAATAGGCAAAAAAAGTGTTAAGAACTTTTTTAAAGTCAAATCGAATCAGTAAATGCCAATGTTGTTGGTTAAAGTGTTCAAAGCAAAGGAACCGCAATAGAGCACCAAACGCCCAAGTGCCATTATCTCAGATTACGATAATATATTTAAAATATTACTCATTTTGGTATATTAAGAAGAAAATCGTCGTTTCCGGGACAAAACCTCCTATGTGATAATACACTGACTGACAGAGCAAATGCAACACCAAGAAGGAGTGGTCAGAACTTTATGCCAATTGCAGGGTAGACTGACGTCACTGAGGTATGCTCATGATGTGAAATGCGTCGCTGTGCTGCGCACATAGCGAACGATAAATGGGACACGGCGTTGGCGAATGGCCCACTTCGTACCGTGATTTCTCAGCCGACAGTCATTGTAGAACGTGTTGTCGTGTGCCACAGGACACGTGTATACCTAAGAATGCCAGGCCACCGTCAACGGAGGCATTTCCAGCAGACAGACGACTTTACGAGGGGTATGGTGATCGGGCTGAGAAGGGCAGGTTGGTCGCTTCGTCAAATCGCAGCCGATACCCATAGGGATGTGTCCACGGTGCAGCGCCTGTGGCGAAGATGGTTGGCGCAGGGACATGTGGCACGTGCGAGAGGTCCAGGCGCAGCCTGAGTGACGTCAGCACGCGAGGATCGGCGCATCCGCCGCCAAGCGGTGGCAGCCCCGCACGCCACGTCAACCGCCATTCTTCAGCATGTGCAAGACACCCTGGCTGTTCCAATATCGACCAGAACAATTTCCCGTCGATTGGTTGAAGGAGGCCTGCACTCCCGGCGTCCGCTCAGAAGACTACCATTGACTCCACAGCATCGACGTGCACGCCTGGCATGGTGCCGGGCTAGAGCGACTTGGATGAGGGAATGGCGGAACGTCGTGTTCTCCGATGAGTCACGCTCACCGCAGACGAGTGTGGCGTCGGCGTGGAGAAAGGTCAAATCCGGCAGTAACTGTGGAGCGCCCTACCGCTAGACAACGCGGCATCATGGTTTGGAGCGCTATTGCGTATGATTCCACGTCACCTCTAGTGCGTATTCAAGGCACGTTAAATGCCCACCGCTACGTGCAGCATGTGCTGCGGCCGGTGGCACTCCCGTACCTTCAGGGGCTGCCCAATGCTCTGTTTCAGCAGGATAATGCCCGCCCACACACTGCTCGCATCTCCCAACAGGCTCTACGAGGTGTACAGATGCTTCCGTGGCCAGCGTACTCTCCGGATCTCTCAGCAATCGAACACGTGTGGGACCTCATTGGACGCCGTTTGCAAAATCTGCCCCAGCCTCGTACGGACGACCAGCTGTGGCAAATGGTTGACAGAGAATGGAGAACCATCCCTCAGGACACCATCCGCACTCTTATTGACTCTGTACCTCGACGTGTTTCTGCGTGCATCGCCGCTCGCGGTGGTCCTACATCCTACTGACTCGATGCCGTGCGCATTGTTTAACCTGCATATCGGTTTGAAATAAACATCAATTATTCGTCCGTGCCGTCTCTGTTTTTTCCCCAACTTTCATCCTTTTCGAACCACTCCTCCTTGGTGTTGCATTGTCACTGTCAGTCAGTGTATGTTTTGGAGATATACAGACCCGCAGCACATACACTGTGAAGAGCGAGAATGCCTTGACAATATGCACACGATATTGCACCTTAGATGACAGAACCTTACCAGCCAAAGTTCTAAGCTAAAATTATTTCACATAGGAGGTTTTGTCCCGGCGGCGACGAAAAACATGTTTTTATTTTCGTTTTCTTAGACAGTACTTCACATTTCACTGGAATTTCACAGCTCTCACTCTGGCCTACCAACCGAGCAGAGGAGGGGTGGCCACGGATGTAGTGCGGCTCTACACCTATATATTTGGGAGACAGAGAGGCTTGGTCCCCACCGTCGACTGTCCTGAAAATATTTTCAGTGGATTTTCATGCTCCTGCACTTAGCGAATGTCGGTACAATTCCTAGTATAGGCCACAGACGCATACAAACCTCTTGGCCTGAGAAGCAGCGTCTCTGGCTAGGATTCCAGCCTCCCCCTTCAGGGCAGAATTTTGCGTTTGTGTAAATATCTCAAAATCTATTTTTGGTGTAATGCAAAACACCATCCTATTGATTTAGTACTTCCATGGTTTACTTCACGCCTTATTTATAGGCATGATTTATTTCGGGTTTTCAGAGTGAGGAACAGGCAAGCAGGATGTATTTTGCTTCCACGAAGACCTCATGTCATCAGAAAAGAAACTCGAAAGACCACGGATGCGATTGCTGTAGCAAGTGTTGTAAATAGTATGGAATTATTCACCTCTGTTGCCACCATACTCCCGTATCTTTTTCAGGCACGCGATCAGCTGGCACGACTTCACGTACCTATCAATATTGAACCCATGAATTTTGTGTCATAAGGAACCAGAGTCCTAAAGTCATTACATGAGGTCCCACATAAATTTCAAGTCATGAGTTCTAGCTACATTTTTTATCTCTGACCTGAGACGGCACGTGGAGGAACAGGTGGTGATTTTAATTGTCACGCTAAAGAAATTACGTCCCCTGCACGTGTAAAAGGAGCATGGATATGATGGACTATCTGTTCTAATAAAAAGTACATTTTAAGAAGAATTGGCGACGAAACTGCCGTAGGGAAATTTTATGTGAAACAGTTTGGCCATTAATGGTAAAGATTTTAGACCGCTAAATAGCTCCAGAAGGAAATTTGTCAAAAGACGCGCCTGCTCGATCGAACTCTGTTACATCGACCAAATATAGTGCCTACATTATGAGGTAATTTAGCAATTCAATTGGTTAAGAGAAATCCTTCAATGCTTATCATTAACACCGCTACTAAACCAAATAAATATGCGTTACATCGTGACCTGCCATCAGTACATGTTATGAGTTAGAAAAACTTGTCTGTAACATTTTTGGCGGTAAATGCAAATGGCATGAGAATAGGAGTAAATAGTGTAAAGCAACGGTGCGCCATTTGCAATATCGCATTGTGTCCAGTGAATTCGAGGCTACTCTACGCATTTCAGAGAACATTGCAAGCCAGCGTTTGGGAGACTAAGTCACGAAAGGGAAGATAGGGTTTGGCCGAAGTTGGCTGTAATATCATCTCCAATAGTGGAGATAGATTTTAAAATACGGAGTCACAAACGTTTTATGAACTACGATTTAAACTGTTGTGTTATAGGTTTGAGGTCGGCAATTGCCGAAAGTTGTATAACATTGTAAATCAGTGATTTCTTCCGGTATTCTGAATCAGGAATCATCACGTAAATTCAGGGACAGGCAACAGACCGTCATTATAATTCCACGATCCTGATATTCCTGCAAATGAAGCTGTAAATAGAGTTGTACTATTCTAAAGTATTGCGTGTGCGGATCGGTGTTTGATGACCGTGTTCTGCCCGCAAGCAAGAGAACATGAGAAGGGCATTTTTTGTTTATGCCATTATTTTCAGGTGAATGGAAATGAAAAAAAAAATGTTTTTAAAGCCACTGTCTGTAGAGATGGCTAAATAAAGTTTGATATGCTGGTGGATTTGTAATGATGGGAGACGGCGTACGACTAGAGGTATGTGAATGATCACATTTGTAGAATGCTTTTATTTATTTCATGATGTCACCATTTTGTGTGTGTGTGTATCTGTGACGCATTTTGGTCACCCCTTTATTTCATCAAAATGTCAGAGGAATATGTCAAAGGGTCATGTTATGTTATGTTATGTTTCTTGGATAATCGGGAAAGTCACGAAACTAGCGTGTGAAGTGTTGTAGAGCAGTAGAGTTGACGGTTGAGAAACGAATATAATGTCTAAAGCAAAGTATCATTTCCGTACGTTTATATTCTGTATTTGTGGTTTGTCAAATTTAAGATATTAAATTATCATACAATTCCGCTCGGTGTAAAGATTGTGACAGTACATATATCACACCCCCGAATTATATGTAGAAGTTAGAGATATTATCGTCAGTATTCGATTTATTATTATTATTATTATTATTACTATTATTATTATTATTATTATTAGTATTATTAGTATTTCATTTATATATTTTTCCATTTATATTGGTAAGCTGGAAGATATCCACATATGTAGGTATGAGTAATTTGTTTTGCACGAGTGGGAAAACATTGCTGTAATAACTCTGGTAATTCGAATGAGTCATATGGCTACCCCAGTGTCTGTTGTGATGTACTTGTGTCGGGAAATTCATGAGTCATGTATATATCCCAGCCTGATGAGATGAGCTTGTTGTTGTATTAGGAAAATTTGGTGATTTATGTAAAACTCCCGAGAGTTTGTTATTGTCTTGGGAGGAAGAAGTAGTTCAGGGCTTGGTCTTGACAAGAGGTTCACTCATGATTGGTGGGCAAGCACCAATCAAGACGTCTCATCTGAGAGGAGGGGGATGTTGATGTCTATAAAGGATTGTATGGGACATTGTAAGAAACATTGTAAGGGTGATGGTAAAGGTGAAGGTAAAGGAACGAGAAGGAAGATAAAGACAACTACAACTACAACTGACGCACTGTACGGGAAGGAAGTGGTGCTGATACACGGTACTGGAGTGACACGGCTGCAATGGACTGGACTTCAAACGTTCGTGGAGCGTAGTTTTGTTATGTTCGTGGAAAGCGGCTGATTGTGGAGAGTGCTTGCGCATTAAGTATTGTAGCACTTGTGGCGGCCTAGCATTATATGTTGGTGAAAGCTATCTCAGACTTTCCATAAATTTATATGTTGAGGATCGACAGACGTGTGTATATATCTCTACAACAAGTGTTAAATTATGTGAACACAGAAGTACAAGGTACAGTATCTGTGTGATGTGATAACTGCCGATTATGAGAATCGATAAGTCGAATTGATATAGAGACAGTGAAGGGTATTTATCTTCATACATGTACATTGTTCATCGGACTATCTACAAATGGTAGCTTAGTTCTCGCTTTCGTTTTCCCACGATTTTCATTATTGTTGTTGTTGTAAATATGGAGTCTTCCAGCAATATCTTATGTGTGTATTATATGTATAATGTTGTATGTTAATGAGGTGCTCATGCACGGAATTTGTTCAGAATATAGTTAGCTATTTTAGAATCAGTGTTATCGATGAACCTAGGTGCAGTTCCTACCCAATTAGTCGTTTTCAGGAGGTTAGGTAAGGCCTGCAGCAGATGTACCAGTACGCAGCATTGTGTACATGCCCTGGGATATAAAGTTTATCATGCTCTTATCTAAATTCGAGGGATCCATTCTGGTGAACTCTGGCGCCCATACTACGGACATTTCGGTTAATTATGCTTATTAATTTTATTAAGTTTTTGAGTAATTTTATTTATATATTTTTATTCATGATTTTATTTATTATTATCATCAAAAAATGTTACAATTGGCTTCCCAACGTGTTGCTGAATGATTGGTACATCTGTTAGGCTTATAAGCGTAGGTGCACTTGTCAGGTGTGGTTGGAATTCTGCGAACTATGTCAGTGAAGTGTTTTATATGTACGTGATATGTATGTTGGAGTATGAAGAAAGGTTGTAGCGAGTCCAGTATTATAAAATTGAGAAGTAGAGAGGTTTTTAAAGTTGCTGGTACTAAGAATCAGGAGAAGAGAAGGCAAAAGAATTCCACCACATTGAGTTTATCTAATTTAAGTGAGAATAGCGAAATGGCTGATAGTAGGTAAGATCAATCGGTAACGATAGGTGAGGAACCGAGTAACCCGTCTCAAACTCAGAATGTAGGGGATTTAGAGGAGGCCTCCATTCGTAGTTTGCTACAGTTGATTCTTATCCAAAATAAAGAGTTCAAGGATGAATTAAATGTTGTTAACAATAAGATTGATAGAGTGTTGAACTATCCAGCAAAATCGATAATCAAAGTGTTGAATTAAATAGTAAGAGTGATGAAGTGTCCAGTAAGATTGATAGTCAAAGTAAGGAGTTAAATTCAGTGAGTGTTGAATTGTCCAGTAAGATTGATGGTCAGAGTAAAGAGTTGAAGAGTGAATTGAGTTTTTTAAGCAATGAAATATACAGTATTAATAGTGAATTAAATTCAGTTAGTACGGAACTATCCAGTAAGATTGATAGTCAAAGTAAGGAGTTAAATTCAGTGAGTGCTGAATTGTCTAGTAAAATTGATAGTTTAAGCAGTGCTGTGAATAGCAGAATAGATAAATTAAACCCGAAGTTTGACCATCAAAGCAGGGAAATTCAGGAAGTCAATAATAAGGTAGAAGCTCAATGCTTGGAATTGACTGAGAAAATTGAATGTCGATTTAATGTAGTTAGGAAGGAATTTGTGGAAAACAGCAGGGAATGTGATAAGAGAATAAAAATAGTGGAAGATAAAGTCGAAGAAATAGATAGAATTAAATCCAATCAGAACGTTTTAGCGAAGCGTATAGATGAAAAGAATGAGAAATTGGAGAAAAACCTTAAGTCGGTAAAAGATGACCTCAAGTCAATAGAAGGAAATGCCAGAATGGTAGTGGAAGAAGGAATTAAATCATGTCATGTGAAATTAAGGCAGGAGATCAGTCAAATCCAAGTAGGTAGTAGTATATGTAATAGGTACGTATCTTGTACGAAGGACTCTGAATTACCCAAGTTTAATGGTCGGCTGTTTAATCCGATGGAATTCTTGAAAACGGTGGAGAAACGGTTTTCCAAGAATCTTGACGATGGTTTGATCGAGTGGAGTATGGTTGATAAGATGTTGGATATTGCATTTGTTGGAGAAGCGAGATCCTGGTTTCAAGTTTATAGACAGGGTATTTCGAGTCTGGAGGAATTTAGGGAGAAATTTAGTTCTAAATTTTGGAGTGAAGCTATTCAGGGAAAGGAAAGAGATCGCGTGCTATTTGGCAAATATAGATCTCAGGAAGGTGTATCTATGACGGAGTATTTCTTGGCGCATGTTCTGATCAGCCAGAATATTGAAGGTCTAGCATCGGAGAGAGATACAATCCGCCAGATGTTGAGGCATTTTCCTGAGAAGGTCGGATTAGCTGCATGTATGCAGAATATTGTTACGATTAAGGAATTAGAGCAGCTGTTAGAGAGGTTTGATGCTTTGGAAGGGCAGGGGAGGACTAGGCAAAGTGAAGGTAGAAATTACGGGGATAATGGGAGACAATGTAATCAGGTAGCGGGAGATAGGAATAATCGGAATTTCAGTCATTCTAGGCAAGGGAATCAGGGTGGTAATTCCGGAAGGGGAAACAGACACTCTAATCAAGGAGGTAATCACCAGGAATATTATGGCAGAAGACCTAATCAAGGGGAATCAGAAAGTAGGGGGCGTACGGATCAAAGACCGCCAGATCAAGTGCCGAGAAATGATAACAGCGAACAGTCCACGTCAAGTAATTTAAACCGGAATCGGACTTCCTAGTTGGGTCAGATAGGCAGTCCGATACCGAAATTCCTATTCACGCGATGAAACAGGTAAGTTATGATTTAGACGTGAAAGAGGAGTTATTGTATGACCATGTGTTTTGTGTTCAGGGAGATTTTGAGAATAGGGGGCGTGATGAAAGTAAGAAAGATGTGTCGGATGTCTTACTTTGTGCTAGTGGTGATGGTAATAGCGGTGTTGCGATCGATAATCTTGTGGAAGTTTCTGAAATTGAAAGTGAAGTTTTTTGTGAAGTTGATGAAGGTTGTTTTGTGAGTGAAGTGTGTTTACAGAGTATACATCATGAGGATGTTTGTGTTAATTTAAGTGTACGTGAGGAGAGTAAAGTTAGGTCCATTATGTGTGAAAATGGTGACTTTGAGATTAATGAAACTTCTGATAAGAGAGTCGAAAGTAGCAGTGTTGTTGGCATGAAAGTGGTGCAAGTAGGAGCTGATATGGAAGGTGGTGAAGATGACTTGATTGTTGAGTCATTATGTAGTAATGACAGCAATTTCAAAGTGTATTATGGTAAGAATTTCAGTAATAGAGTGAGCGTGTGTGAGAATGGAAGTGTGCGTGAGATGAAAGAAAGTCTATCCAAGCGTGTTTCATTTAAGACTGAGAGTTGTGTGAATGATTTGAACGACGTTCTGAGTGATAGCGATGTGGAATGTGTGAAAAAGTATGTGATCTGTTTGCTTGCATTGATTATGGTTTTGTGGAAGAGTAAACATTGTGAGATTCCCGCGCATTTCAGAAATAGGGATTTCTTTGTTATGAATGTCCTGAATGAAAACTTGTATGATTCTTGTGTGACTGGATGGGATGAATGTTTGTGTGTGAGATAGATTGTATTAGAGATGTATTCGGATTTTATTGCGGTACGCATTCCTCGTCTATCGATGCCAATGTTAAGTTTATGTATAGTTTTTTTCATTTATATCAGGGTCCGTATACTGTGGACAGTAGAATAGGCAAGTGTGCTTATAGGCTCCTAACCGCTGAAAATAAGGTTCTTGGGACATTTAATATCTATAGCCTTCGCAGATATAAGAGATAGGATCTGCACCTTGGATGTATATATTATCAATTTTAATGTATGTGTACAGTGGCAAGAAGGGATTGTGTTCAATGGTATAAGAAACAATCAGAGTTGTGTGTATATAGCCATATTATTATTATTACTGTTTGGACAAATTGTATTTCGTGTGTGCGAATACAATGCAGTAGACGCAATGTATATATCATTATTACAGTAAATTATGTGTTCAGTTATGCCATTATAAGGTTATGTATGAAGTTCTGTTTTATGGTGAATCATAATATGTGATATCATCGATCCACCAAGGGGGCGTTATGTGATAGTACATATATCACACCCCCGAATTATATGTAGAAGTTAGAGATATTATCGTCAGTATTCGATTTATTATTATTATTATTATTACTATTATTATTAGTATTAGTATTATTATTAGTATTTCATTTATATATTTTTCCATTTATATTGGTAAGCTGGAAGATATCCACATATGTAGGTATGAGTAATTTGTTTTGCACGAGTGGGAAAACATTGCTGTAATAACTCTGGTAATTCGAATGAGTCATATGGCTACCCCAGTGTCTGTTGTGATGTACTTGTGTCGGGAAATTCATGAGTCATGTATATATCCCAGCCTGATGAGATGAGCTTGTTGTTGTATTAGGAAAATTTGGTGATTCATGTAAAACTCCCGAGAGTTTGTTATTGTCTTGGGAGGAAGAAGTAGTTCAGGGCTTGGTCTTGACAAGAGGTTCACTCATGATTGGTGGGCAAGCACCAATCAAGACGTCTCATCTGAGAGGAGGGGGATGTTGATGTCTATAAAGGATTGTATGGGACATTGTAAGAAACATTGTAAGGGTGATGGTAAAGGTGAAGGTAAAGGAACGAGAAGGAAGATAAAGACAACTACAACTACAACTGACGCACTGTACGGGAAGGAAGTGGTGCTGATACACGGTACTGGAGTGACACGGCTGCAATGGACTGGACTTCAAACGTTCGTGGAGCGTAGTTTTGTTATGTTCGTGGAAAGTGGCTGATTGTGGAGAGTGCTTGCGCATTAAGTATTGTAGCACTTGTGGCGGCCTAGCATTATATGTTGGTGAAAGCTATCTCAGACTTTCCATAAATTTATATGTTGAGGATCGACAGACGTGTGTATATATCTCTACAACAAGTGTTAAAATATGTGAACACAGAAGTACAAGGTACAGTATCTGTGTGATGTGATAACTGCCGATTATGAGAATCGATAAGTCGAATTGATATAGAGACAGTGAAGGGTATTTATCTTCATACATGTACATTGTTCATCGGACTATCTACAAATGGTAGCTTAGTTCTCGCTTTCGTTTTCCCACGATTTTCATTATTGTTGTTGTTGTAAATATGGAGTCTTCCAGCAATATCTTATGTGTGTATTATATGTATAATGTTGTATGTTGATGAGGTGCTCATGCACGGAATTTGTTCAGAATATAGTTAGCTATTTTAGAATCAGTGTTATTGATGAACCTAGGTGCAGTTCCTACCCAATTAGTCGTTTTCAGGAGGTTAGGTAAGGCCTGCAGCAGATGTACCAGTACGCAGCATTGTGCACATGCCCTGGGATATAAAGTTTATCATGCTCTTATCTAAATTCGAGGGATCCATTCTGGTGAACTCTGGCGCCCATACTACGGACATTTCGATTAATTATGCTTATTAATTTTATTAAGTTTTTGAGTAATTTTATTTATATATTTTTATTCATGATTTTATTTATTATTATCATCAAAAAAAGTTGGTCACCCCTTTATTTCATCAAAATGTCAGAGGAATATGTCAAAGGGTCATGTTATGTTATGTTTCTTGGATAATCGGGAAAGTCACGAAACTAGCGTGTGAAGTGTTGTAGAGCAGTAGAGTTGACGGTTGAGAAACGAATATAATGTCTGAAGCAAAGTATCATTTCCGTACGTTTATATTCTGTATTTGTGGTTTGTCAAATTTAAGATATTAAATTATCATAAAATTCCGCTCGGTGTAAAGATGAAGTTTATAAAAGCGTCATCCGTGGTTATTCAGTTAGAGTTGGCATAAAGGCACACCGTTGTGTTAAGCGGTGTAAAATTTTATTGAAGGAAAGTTACGAGGTGGGACCGATAAAATTTGTTACAGAGATTGCTGTTCCAAAGTCTGTTGAAATCTGTGATGAATTGATGAGAGGAAAATAACGGAGCATGTACAGTAATTTACTTCGATATCTGTATACAATGTAGAATACCTCAGCGAAGGACGGGTACATTTGCTATCATGGAATATCTCTCTTAGGTGACCCACAATGCTGTTACACAAAACACTCCGTGACAACTAACGATCTCTCCCCGCATATTTGAGCTAATTTCAAAAACCGAAGCTCACAACTTGACTTAGAAAATTGTTACCGTTATATTCCTGTCACCATTTTTACACAGATTTCAACAGCCTTTGGAACAGCAATCCCTGAACTGTGACACTCTGAATGCCGGATTAGTAGTACTTCAGTCGCAGTGGGAACTGAGGTTGAGAAGGGATGATAAAAGAATATAAATTTTACAGAGATTTTGGACGTATGTGGGTATGCTGCAGTATACCTCTTAACCAAACTTGGTTCACATATGACTTACTAGGTCTATTTGGAAACAAGTACTGTTGGGGTTAGACACCACTAGCACTCCTAGCGGTTGGAGTTTAATTTAAAATTAATCGAAAACTATCTATACTTTTGTCGAATCCAAATTTATCGGGTTGATGAGATGAATAACGACACTCCAGTCACCGTTTAAGTCAAAGATCAGTCCCCATAGGCATGTGTGTTGAGAAGAAAAAGAATGACGAGAATGTCCGAGATTATGGATGTATGTGTGTTCCAGCATAGTTCTAAAGCTAACTTGCCACACATATTCGTTATTATCCGGAAAAAAATACTGTGGGTGTGAGACATCCCTATCACCCCAAGGTGTACAGTTTGGAAGGAGATGACATGCAAGAATTATTTAAAACGACCAATATTATTTTCGAACCCATATTTTCGGGGTCGTTGGGAAGAGCAATGTCATTCCGGATGTTGTCTAAGTCCGAGTGTAGTCCCAAAGGCGTGGGGAGTGATAACTGACGAGGCAGAAAACACCAAAAATAATCAACATTATGGGTATATGTCCCAGCATAGCTCACAACCAAACATGGTACACATATGGCTTACTATCTGGAAAAAAAAATTTAAAATATTATGGAGGTGGGAAATTCCTCCCCCCGCTAAGGGTGAGGAATGGCAGGGGATGGCATGTAATACTAACGAAAAATAACTGATAACAATGTCGAATCCATTGTGTATGTGTCGCTGAGATGAATTGTGACGCGCTAGATACCGTTTAAGATGACGTGAAAAGTTAATAGTCTAAAGAAGTTAATAGGTTTTTACAAGTTTAAAGGTAGATTTCAAGGTAGAAATTTGAATTTACGCGGGGCTTGAGGAAGAGATATGAAGCTTTGAGGCTGACTGGTGACCATCTTAAGGACAGGTGGTATCGTGTACACCACATTTGTAGCACGACGGGTAAATACATACATACCTTTTTTTTTGAATGGATCAAATATTACCCAGTCAATTTTGGCTTCCATGAGGACAATGATTTACTCAAAAATGAAATAATCTAAAACTAAAAATCGAAACATATAAATAACTCTAAAGCTACATAGTAGATGGTAAAACATCAATCATTGTCTCAATAAGGCATTCTGCAAAAATTCACTTCACGTATAATTAACGACAATACTAAAGATAAACATTCGGAAAATATTCGGGAAACGCCGGGTACTACAGCTAGAAATTAATAAGAGCATCCATGGCTCAGGTGGCTGCACGCCGACCTCTCAACGCTGAGTTTTGTGGTTCACATCCCGGTCACTCCATGTGATACTTGTGCTGGACAAAGCGGAGGCGGGACAGGCTCTTCTCCGGATACTCCGGTTTTACCTGTCATCTTTCATTCGATCAACACTCTTCAAAATCATTTTAGCTATCAATCATCAATAATTACCCCAGAGCCATGAGACAGGCTTCGGCAGCCGGCACAGTTCCTATTCCTATTCTCGCCGCTGGATGGGGGCTTTACTTATTCCATTCCTGACCCAGTCGAATGAATGGAAACAGTCTGTGGATTTCATACCTTTCGTTAAGATTTTTAATTTAATTTTTGAATTTTTAATATTCGAATTTTGTTTGAGGCTTGTTTAATTTTTTTCGAGTTTCATTTGCAAAGATATTAAAAACGGCTCGTATCTTTTAAGGCGTGAGAAATGTAAGGGTGTGTTTAATGAAGGTTAATGGGGTTAGTGTTTGTCTTTAAACTTTGAATTTGTAATAGGCTACTAGACATTTTTCGAGAGTGAGGTTTGTGTACTTTTCACCGAGAATTGTTTGCAGAGGCAGTAAAACAGCTCTTATCAATTGGGAAGTGAGTATTGTAAGGAGGATTTGGTGGGGTACAAACACTGATGTGTCGAATTGTGGCCGTCTGGGTTGCGTGGTATGTCTTTAATCGGGAAAGTGTGTTTAGGTAAGTGATTTCGTTTGCCCCACCTGTCCGTATTATTCTGGCCGAGTTTTCACGGTGTTGGGCCTGGCTGTATAAATTGGTTGTTAATTTTAGGGAGTATTATAATATGTAGGGGACTTCAGTATACCGGCCCCACATAGGAGTAGCGTGCCTGTCTGTTACTAGGAGGCCCTGGGTTCGATTCAAGGCCAGGTCAGGGATTTTTGCCTAGATCTTTGGGCTGATTCGACGTCCAATAAGCCCACGAGATTACCATTGAGGAACTATCTGACGGTGAGCTGGCAGCCCCTGTATAGAAGTCCAAGAAAGAATTCGTTGTGCCTACCGCACGACACCTCGTAATCTGCAGGTCTTCGGGCTGAGAAGTGCTTGGTAGGCCATGGCCTTTCAAGGCTGTTGCGCCATGGACTTTAGTTTGGTTTAGGGGACTTTAGTAATTTTGTGGAGTCGAACCATCGGTGCCATTTAATCCTTGACGGCCACGTGTAGTACCCGGTTTTACATGCGTTGGAATTTTTGTTGTGTCGATCTGGATAGCAAGCCTACGGTTGGTATAGAATAGTTGAGTGTCTGTCATATAAATGCGTAGGTAAGCTGTACGCTTTGTCGTGATAGTGTGCTGCGTGTGTGGATTAGTTGATGGAGCCTGGGTATTTGTGTTTATGCCCTGTGGATGGTTTGCTGCACGTGTTCCCTGTTGGATTAATCCAACATTGAGTGTGATCCCAATGTATCAAGACAGGAACAATTGCACTTACTATAGGGTGTGCAGAAAGTGACCCTACAGTTTTGACAAATGTTGAAAATGACTAACGTGTGGGTATGACAGTCTGAACTCGTTTCAATTTACTGGAAGATATTTCTCGCAGTTTTGCTTGTAGTATTTTTTGATGTTTGCAGTTAGTGCAGATTTTTAAGTCACTAAGGGTGCGTTGGCTAATGAAAGTGCTGCCCTTCACTGATGAAAGTCACATGAAGTTAACCTGTCGAGCGAATGGGCCACGAGCTACTGGAGACGATACATTGGCCAAGTGACTCATCCACAACTTGCATAGTACTGTTAGCTGTGTGCGCATTAGCGCTATCGTTTTGAACACATCAGTACTTAAACTCGTCTTCCTCTAGTTGGTTCATGAAATCTTCGAGCATGTTCACTGTTCCCGGAATTTTCAATGAACAAAGGGTCAACAGTGTGCCGTCCGAATATTGCAACCCACAATCCAAATATGTGATCATAAAAGTGTTTTCCTGTTAACCCAAGCCTCCTGTGTTTAACAATGGCACACCTTTGAATAAAAATGCTAAACCACTCACAGTAACTGATACCTTTCATGTATTGCATTTTTAAACTCTTGCATCACCATTCTACACCTCTGTGATATAGTGATTAGTGTGATTAGCTGCCGTCCCCGGAAGTCCGGGTTCAATTCCCGGCTCTGCCAAGAAATTTGAAAAGTGGTACAAGGGCTGGAATGGGATCCACTCAGCCTCGGGAAGTCAGCTGTGTAAAGGGGAGGTTCGAATCCCACCTTAGCCATCCTCGAAGTGGTTTTCCCCAGTTTCCCAATTCTCCTCCAGGCAAATGCCGGGATTGTGCCTAACTTAAGGCCACGGCCACTCCATTCCCTCTTCCTAATCTGCCCCTTCCGATCTTCCCACCTCCTACAAGGGCCCTGTTCAGCTTAGCAGGTGAGGCCATCTGGGAGAGGCACTGGTCCTCCTCCCCAGTTTCATCCCCGACCCAAAGTCTCACGCGCCAGGACACTGCCCTTTAGGCGATAGAGGTGGGATCCCTCGCTGATACCAAGGGAGAAACCAACCCTGGAGGATAAACGGATTAAGAAGGAAAGAAAGAAAGAAAGAAAGAAAGAAAGAACATTACCATGAATTTGTACTGAAACGGCCAATAATTTCCAAATCACTTCATGCGTACTTACAAGCCCGTTGTCTTCCTCTTGTGTTAACCTGCGCAATGATTTTGATGGACACCGAAGCATAGAGTCAGAAATATTCAACAATTTATCTTCAACCTTCACTTCGTTCGCTATGTAACAGTAGGTCTACCTCTCGAAATTTGTTGACAGTTTGCAGTGCAAAACATAGTCATCTCCATACAGACCATGAATGCCCTTGGGGGGTGGAAGATAAAGACTTTCACTATCCGTAACCTTGGTACTCGGTGGGGTAGAGTGGTTAGCTCAAGGCCCGGCCAACATTGCCTCTAAGAATTAAACTGGTAGTCATTTTTGGTGTAGGCTGAGTGAATCGCAGGGCTATGTGCAAATCCTGAAGTATAAATCTTTCTTCTGAATTTTTTCGACTTCCCGACGAGGGATCGAACCCACATCATTCAGGGTGAACCGAGCATGCCTTTAGCGGCTCGGATAGGCAACGCCGAACTGCATTACAATAAGGTACAACTGTTTCAGGAATTTTTTCAACAAATGCCTGTTGCATTAAATCCGTGTACAAGTTCGTCTTGTAAAAGACGTGTTCAAAACGAAAAACTACGTCTCTCAATATCTCCAGTGAAAATCCACCGATCTCTCTGTAGAAGCGTACACAGTAAGTTACTCCCACCAACATCATCTGCAGGGGCAGTTCGTTCTATGTGTTCATGAGTTCTACGAACCTCTGATAAAATTAGCATCGTAATTTCATTTTTAAAGTCAATATGTTTGTCCAAGCTTGAGTAAAACTGAGATCCTCTGCCCCCACCACTACTATATTTAAATACTTCGAATGTAACACTAATTTTGGGCCTATTCATTTCGTTACTTCCTTGGTGGACTCTGCCTCTTGTCTGAACACTATCAAGCGGAGAACTATGGGCCAGTTGAGGTAGAGATGCGGGAGGGTGGAGGCGACCGAATATGATTTCTCCTCTAAAACTGAAACTAGCGGAGAGTTCATCTTTTGCGATCGCTCATGACAATCTCATACCCGGGACTGAAACTAACGAGAAGATTCACTGTCACGTACGAGAGTGCATCCTACCGTGCCATGTTCTTTTTATATTTTGAGTGAATATAATTGTATTGTCCGATTCACCGGCTGAATGATCAGCGTTAAGGCCTTACGTTCATAGAGCCCGGGGTTTGATTACCGGCCGGGTCGTGGATTTTATAAGCGTCTGATTAATTCTTCTGTGTCCGACTCGTCGGCTGAATGGTCAGCGTACTGGCCTTCTGTTCAGAGGGTCCCGGGTTCGATTCCCGCCCGGGTCAGGGATTTAAACCTTCATTGGTTAATTCCAATGTTCCGGGGGATGGGTGTTTGTGCTGTCCCCAACATCTCTGCAACTCACACACCACACATAACACTATCCCCCACCACAATAACACGCAGTTACCTACACATGGCAGATGCCGCCCACCCTAATCGGAGGGTCTGCCTTACAAGGGCTGCACTCGGCTAGAAATAGCCACACGAAATTATTAATTCTTCTGTCTCGGACACTGGGTGTTTGTGTTTGTCCGGACACTTTCCTCTTCATATTCAGACAACACACTACGCTACCAACCAGCGCACCAACTACGTAATAGTCATCATATCCCTCCACATATTTTTTGAGTCAGAAACGGCATCCGGCCGTAAAACAGGGCCAAATCCATATGATCGACGCAGTTCGCACCCACAATTTAACAGAAAATTTAATGTAGTTGCATTTAAATATTTTATGTCGTAAAATGTGTGCTCTTCTGGCATGTAACTACCCTTTATGAAACAAAATGAACAGCGTGAAGATTCTTCTGGAGACTGACTTAACTAAACTTCTACTCGAGAATCGGTGCCAAATAAAAGAGTTAGATCGTTCAAAACCCCTACTTTCCCTAAACGTGGAAGCAGTCTGTTAACGGGAAACAGTATATGCATAAGTCACATTAATATTAGGCTGCCGTGTGGTTGAGGGCACGTAGCTGTGAGCTCGCGCCGGGAGATAGTAGGTTCGAATCCCACTGTCGGCATTCCTGAAGATGGTTTTCCGTGGTTTCCCATTTTCACACCAGGCAAGTGCTGGGGCTGTACCTTAATTAAGGCTACGGCCGCTTCTTTCCCATTCCTAGGCAGTTCCTGTCCCATCGTCGCCATAAGACTTTTCTTTGTCTGTGCAAAGTTAAGCAAATAGCAAAAAAAAAAAAAAAAAAAAAAAGATGTCATGGCATAACGATTGGCCGGATGTGATCAAAAACATTATTTGGAGTGATCAGGCGGTTCTTCACGTTGGGGGGCTCTTCCCAATCGATACAACTGCCATTATTGGGCAGAAAAAATTCAGGAATGACAGTTTAAAGTTCCAAAGTCGACCAAAATTGACAGACTGGTGCGGCATGAGCGGATCGTATCATTGGTCCATTCATACTACGAGGCATCATGAACAGCGATCGGTATTGCCCGATGCTGAATGAATATGTGTGGTCAGTGTTAAACACAGGTGGACAATTTTACTGATATATTTTTTCCGGAAGATCGAGCACCACCTCATTTTTCCTTATCGTTCGAGACTGCCTTGATGAACACTTTCCAGGACGTTGGCTAGGACGGCGAGGATCACACGAATGGCCTACTAGAAGTCCCGACCTCACCCCCTGTGACTTCCTTTTGTGGGGTTGGGCCAAGGAACAGGTGTACCGAACAAACCCACACACTCTGGACGAATTAGAAGAGAGAATCGGAGTTGTCCTGGAAAATTTACCTCAGGATTTCCTGCAGAAGTCAATTGATGACATTCCTGTACGTTTACGTCGTTTGGTCGAACAACGTAGAATCATAGTATGGTACACACATTCTCATGGTTTTAGAACCGACTACAACTTGTTCCGCATTAAAATATTAGGGACATTTAAAATTAGGAAGCTACACTGCACCCACCTGTATATGAGTGAAAAACAGTTATTGCGAATTGTATCATAAGTAGAGTCCGGATTTTGATGCATTAATTGGCTAGAATGCAAACTTATTGAAGCGAGTAACAAGTATAGTGTACCTTCACAACAATTAAGCTATGGGGTTTGCATAAAAATAAGGGGTACGGCCAGTCAGAACCCCTACAATTTATGTTACTCTTGCTACACTATGGAAGAGCGGGTGGCCGACACTTCCTACTAAACAAATTAGTTTGCAATCTAACCTGTTACTGCATAAAAGTCCGAGCTGTAATCATAAGGAATAGACTATGATCCATTCACTAAGGAGAATGACAGCAGTCGCGCCAAAACCAGAATAGCATATTTTGTAACCCCTTGATTGCATCCCTAGTCTCAAAGATCACGAGCCGCAACGGATTATTTGAATTGCCTAATGGCACCTTCTTTGCTAAAGAAATATATCACGTTCCTGGGAGTAAAGTATAGATTGGAGTTGCCGAGGTCAGCTCTCCCGTAGACTAGCGAGAATCGACATCTACTCGACGGTGACAAATGGTGTGTCTCTGTTGCTTTGTAAGTGTTAATGACTTGTCGTAGAGAACGTGCTCTCTATCGGTCTCAAGTGGAAATGCAGTAGCTCCGAAATAAATTGATGATCACAAACAATGAACACCAGTTCTAGAACCACAATAATAATAAATTTTCTACAGTGCGGTAGTATTTCTAAAATCTATACTTGTATGCACCCTACTCCTTCATAATTATCAATCTCCTGCATCTTTCTCACATAAATCTTTTCTAATAATGCTTTTTGTCACACCATCTGACCACGGCTTCGTATGTTTTCCACTCTTCTTGCTTTCAGCTTTCCAGTTTAGCTCCATCTTGTGATTTCTTCTTCTGTCGTCTGTCATAATTTACGTATCCGAACGATTTCAATTATCCTTCTTCAATCACGTTCAATACATTCTTCTCTACCAATATAACTTTCCTGATTTTAGTATTTCTTATTTTATTCAACCTCTGTGAATTATAATTAGATTGTCCATGTCTCTGCTATACACTGAAAACTATTCTGCACCACAGAATTGCGTATACCGTTGTTTAGTTTAAAATCCTTTTCTTATTCGTAATATTCGGTTTATTCCGTTATCTTGTCCTCCCCTAGAGTTCTCTCAACTTCAAATGACTCTTAACCATCAGCCTCAACTATTGATCCCAAATATTTGAGTTTACTGGCTGCCTTAATTTCCAGTTTTTCGATCTGCTACTATGTGTCAGCATTTATGACATATTCCGGTTTACTGGAACTCACTTTCAAAACATGTATATTGTATTTCACCATTAATTTCCACATCACATATGTATCGTGTTCGTTGTTTAGAAATTAGTTCTGGTTCACCGAAATTCCCATGGAGGCACATTTCTTTGGCCATTGCCGTAAGTGGGCACCATAATTATTGCTCGTATTAGATGATAGTGACGGTATTCAATAACCCTGCAACAAACTTAATAATAATAATACTAATACTAATAATAATAATAATAATAATAATAATAATAATAATAATAATAATAATAATAATAATAATCGGAGCGAGGTGGCCATGCGGTTTGCGTCACCTAGCTGTGAGCTTGCATTCGGGAGATGGTGGCTCCAAACCCGACTATCGGCAACCCTCAATATGGCTTTCTATCCTCCCCTATTTTCACACAAGGGAAATGCTGGGGATGTACCTTACTTTTGGCCAGGGTCGTTTCCTTTCCTTGTGGTTACATTATTCTGCGTCACATTCGTAAGACCTGTCTATGTTAGTGCGACGAAATACAATTAACAATAGCACTAATGATGACGATAATAATAATAATAATAATAATAATAATAATAATAATAATAATAATAATAATAATAACAATAATAATATGGGCTCAAATACCATGTTCAAGCAATTTGCTTTAGTGCCATTTAAGCAGCCTGCGTTTCAGTGTCAGCGATCCATTTACTCCAATCTGTTGTGCGGTAAAAGGCTGAGTTTTAATTAATATTGTCAGATAGGCATTAAGCGTTTAACCGGAGGTACATACTACATACTCTATATTCATGGCACGACTTGGAATTCCAAATGGACATTTTCAAATCTTTAAAATTCGGACTACCTTTGTCAGATACGAGAAAAATAACGATGAAGTAACCCAAAAAGAAATCAATGGAGTGTACTTCGCTGATGCTTGCTAACTTGATCAACAACGTAATCTACTGAATTAATTGTGATCGTTAACGTGTATTTCTTGGAGGATTTAATCTGATTCCCATTATTGTGTATTATTGTAGATGTAAATTCAGAGCGTCTGTGGCTCAGGCGGCAACGCGCCGACCTCTCACCGCTGGGTTCCGTGGTTTAAATCCCGGTTACTTCATGTGAGATTTATGCTGGGCAAAGCAGAGGCGGGACAAGATTTTCTACGGGTATTCCGGATTTCCCTGCCATCCTTCATTCCAGCAACACTCTCCAATATTAGTCTATTTCATTTCATCTCTCCTTAATTAATCATTTCTCCACAGGAATACGACAGGCATCGGCAGCCGGCACAATTCCTAGCCTCGCCGCCAGATTCCGTTGCTGACCCGGTCGAATGACCGGAAACAGTCTGAGTATTTTCATATCATTGTAGATATAAATTCACTGCAAACCGCCTGAAGGAAAATAATTCTGTCGTCACTTTTGTTCGAAATGAATACATCACACATACCAGATCAGTTTCACCAATATCCGAGATCAGATTTAGTTCCATTTTCGAGGGGTACATAATGGAAATTAAATGTTAATATTTATTAAATAATAAAGTTGTGTATTACCAGCAGAACGTATAAATGAATGCTCATTGAGTATGAATATCAGAGAACGGAAGTTTTATATAAATGGAGTGCAAATAGAACAGTAATTACTGGGTGTTTTTTCAGCTTTACTGCTATCGTTATCCGAACAGAGAGCTGCTCGCTCCAATATTGTATAACGAATTACAAATGAGGCTGGAGGTTATGCATCCAGTTTTTTAACTGAAAAGCTTTATGAATTCCAGTTCGGAAGATCTCTATTCCAGGACAAAGTGCTTTTTCTTGTTTTTATAAATCTTATTCCTTTTCCTATTGCTGAATTTTTTTCCAATTTATTGTAGTCGGCACTCGGTGTATATTTGGCCAAATTTTATTGGAGGATAGATAGATAGAAAAATAGATTGATGTATAGATAGACAGATATGGTCTATTTGAACTTGCAATGATAGGGACACACGTCCCTGTCTTATACTTAAACCTTGAATCCATGAACAGTATAAAATAAAGATCTGTATAAGTAAAATCGTAACAACCGTGTGTCTGTACATTGAATATTTTGCCGAAATGTTTTACTGTTATTCGTTTCAGGTATAATAATGTCCATCTGCATATTGTTTGCTTTGGTGTCTCATTGTCTGTTTTTCAGTTTGTCTGTTTTACCGTTTACCTGACTTCTTATAACTTTTCAGGAAGGAATGTAAAATAAATATCACCCACCTCTTCGTTTCAATATTATTTTACCATGCAATGTGAAATGGGGAAACTCCTGTAACCTTTTAATTAAAGACGACTTGCAATATGGCACTCACTCGTGACAGAGATTACGGCCGTGTACTTCGAGAGGTTCTTAAGCAATGGAATTCAGGAATGTACGGTTTGCATATTCCAGATTTTAAGTTTTGGTTGAAAAGTATTTCAAGATAGTGTAAACTCGTCGGTAAATATTTTAGTTCCTCGAAATAAATTAAAAGTCTTCTTAATAGATTTAGGGATTAAAAAATAGCATTTACTCTTGGATCTGACGAGCTCGTTGTTAATATTTTCATGATAATTAATGGAAATTCATGTATTTTTGGCACAAGAGGGCCACCGTTTTTAACATTATAAACACAAGAAACCTTAAAATACAACTTCATTTTAAGTTACCTATTCTCGAAAAATAGGTTTTTTTGCGTAAAATCCCAGGCCTAATTATAATATTAATAATAATAATAATAATACATTGGGTGCACCTTCGCCGGATACTTAAACTGCGCTCTTTCTCCATGGCCACCTATGTCAGTGATCAAGAACTTTCCAAAACATCCTTCTCCCATGTTTAGATAGCTCTGACAGCTATTTCCTACCGACCTCCTATGGCTAAACCCAAAGTAATTGCTGAAGAAAATTGTGTTGTTGTAGTTGGTAAACCTTTTCCTGATGATTTTGTATGTACAAAAGTTGTCAACACTTCACCTGGTTCCTCCTCTATTGTAATCTGCCTATCACATGCTTGTAACAATGTTCTCTAGCCAATCCAACCCGGGAGTGTGTATGGAAATTCAGCCTATCAGAGTATTGTATATTAATTTAGTCTGGAACTTCCCCTACATAACTATTTAAAGACAGCACCTTAGGACCGCCTTGTGTGAATTGCTCCAGTTCTTTAGAGTGCGAATTGCGGAGGGCTGATAGGGCCAGGGGCAGGGTTCGGCCGGCTTAAAGAAGGACCAGTGCTATAAGGTAATGGCAGAATTTACCTAAACATATGATCGTGTCTGCGGCTAGCCCGAGGGGAAGTTTTCAGCAGTTTTTTAAATATTTAACATGAAATCTTTCCTTTTGGGTTCAAATGTAGGACTTTCTGCGCAGTGTTGCGACTCGATTTTTATTCCCTATTGGAAAAATATTTAATGTAAGGGAACACGAGTGGTGACAATCAGTTGTCTCCCCCTCAACTTTTGTCACCCTGTTTAGTATGGGATTAGCCCCTGTGTCGCTGTGCCTTAAGCCCACTGAGGTTCTCGCATATTCCGGAATGTTCGCTAAGGAGTGCTGGTGCTTCATCTCCTTGCCTTTTGTTAATGGCCTGTTGTGTGTAAGCTTTTCTGTTTTTATAAAGCCTTGTAGTATGGGCAAGTATGCACCTGTTTATTCTTTATAGACCAAGTCGTCAGCATAGGCCAGACTGCTTACTAAATTTCCACCTAACTGAATCCCTCCCTGCCACTTTATACCTTTCAACAGATGATCCGTGTAACTGTAAACTACGAAGAACAACAAGGATGAAAGATTACAGCCTCATCTAATCGCTGTAGGAACCCTGAACCAAGAACTCATTCTTCCATTAATTCTCACTGCAGCCCAATTGTCAGCATAAACGCCTTTGATTGATTTTAATAATCTACCTTAATCCCATAGTTCGCAAGTATGGTGAACAACTTTTCCCTCATATGCTTTCTCTATTCCTCACAGATGTAGATCTGTCCCACAAAACTTGAATTTTCACATTTTTTCGTTGCATCCTTCTTTATTTTTTGATCAGCTATTCTGAAAAAATGAAAGTAATTACTAGTGTAAAAAAACTCATGAGTAGCTATACAACATGTTCTACCCTTATTGGTGAACTATACATTACTTAAGTCGTTGCTTCGAATATACTGTTACCTAATTACAACATCGTATTTATGAATTTCATATTGCTGGGCTGAATAACTCGGGCGGTAGGGGGCTGGCATTCTGAGTCTAACTTAGCAGGTTCGATCCTGTTTCAGGCCGAAGTTATTTGGAGGTACTCATATAATTCAGCATCTTGTCAGTAGATTTACTGGCACGTAAATAAACTCCGGCGAGAAGTAAAATTCTGGCACCTAGGCATCTCCAAACACAATAAAAATAGTTAGTGGGACGTAAAAAAATCACATCTATATATATAAAACCCTAATGTGTATGTTTCACAAAACTCAAGGTATTAAACCTGAGGTAGTTGAAAGATGCGATTTGTACCAAAATCTTCAAAATAAGCTGAACTATATTTATTTTCATGATTAAATCGTTAAATGATCACAGCAATAATAGCAGGCGAAGGCTTACCTTCCCCCCAATATATTATGTACTTACAAGGTTGCTAAGCGACTAGCACTTTCGTTAATGAAAAATGCCTCTAAAGCCAATGAGTACACATTTCCTGTGATCACGGAAGAATATTATTCTCTGCTAGATACTCTTTGATTCTCTGCCCTTCCCCAGCTTCTCTATATACTCAACAGATGGCAGATCGAATAACTTACATGCTGTTATGAGAAAACAGTCGACGAACGCACAGACGGAAGGCTTTGTTTTTTTTTCTATTTGCTTTACGTCGCCCCGATCAGACAGGTGTTGTGACGACATGGAAGAAATCAAGCCGTCTAGCCTTCTGCATGACCATTAATAAAACGCAAGAAAAAACTCTTGAAAAAGTGGGTAGTCTACTTACTTACCCTACGTTATGGGAAGACTTGTATATAAATATTTGTAAATAGACACTTAAAGCCAAGCATGCAGTATGTACAACATCCGAAAAAAACTTGAAATGTTAATATCACAAACTATCTACACTGAAAAAAACTACAAAATAAAAGAGAAAGGAAAAAAGAACAAATGCGATTAGCCATATGCCAAACGCCTCCCATCTCCTTATTTCCACACATCCAGTACCCACCTCCTAAATCCCTCACATCAGCTTCAACCCGCCTGCATCTCTTGCCCAGAGAAGGCGTTACCTTGTAGGTGGCTTGCCTTCCCCTTCAGGGGAGAAATGAAGGCATGCTTAAAAGAACTTACCCTTATCAATATCCATCCACTACACTACACTATTTCGGGCAAGATTTTTTGAAAATGTCAAGATCCAGTTAGGCCGGAATGGTCGAAGCATACAGAATATTGTATGGAAAGAAGTGTTTTAAACTGAATTACGAACGAATTTATTATGTACCAGTATTAAATTTCCATACAACTATTAAAAAGGGCAGGCAAAACAATATGATTGCGATAGGCATATCAAGACGAGTTTGCTGACTAATTTATGAGAAATGCTGCAGAGCAGGACGAGTTCACTCGTTGTTACGAATTGCACGTCGATGAATGGGTGTACTGAAACCGATCAAATGCTGCAATATAAGAAGCAATCACGCTGTACGCTGTAAGAAAGCTTATCGTAGGCTACTGAGATAATGATATCACTGGATAAGGTACATGGTAAGGTGGCTATTGCGTTACCCACCCGCCCAGACACTGCTCAGGGAATAACCAGCAACTCGACTGAGCAACACCCTCTAGAAAACAGTGACCCTACTATTAATCTATCATTTTCGGCAGCTGTTATTACTTTGATTTCTCCCAATAAACCCGACACATTAATTACACGTAAAGTTAGTATAGTACCTTATTTACGTTCTTTTTCCACCGTGTTCTCTCCTTAACGGCCGGATTCCACATCGGTAGGCTGAGAGCATTCATTGCATTCACTTCATTCAACACTCATTCAATAAATCAATCACTCATTCATTAACGAATGCTCTGTCCTCAGTTGGTGGCCATCCATGACTGGGTGATAAGAGTGTTTATTCATTCATTCATTCATGCACGAACACAATTCAATGATGAAATCGTGCATTCACCATTTAATGTATTCATTCCTTCCTTCCTTCCTTCATTCCTTCCTTCCTTCCTTCATTCATTCATTCATTCATTCATTCATTCATTCATTCATTCATTCAGTTCATTCAAAATATATGTTATAATTGTAGGATAACTCTATAAAGACATTTGATATAAAAGTAAGCACTAGTACAACTTAGGGAGACTAAGCTACATGTTTGTCATAGATTTTATAACTACAGTATGTTAACGTCTAGAACAAAAATAAATAAATAAATAAATAAATAAATAAATAAATAAATAAATAAATAAATAAATAAATAAATAAATAAATAAATAAATAAAATACTTAAGAAGACTTGTACGTGAACATCATATAAAATGCTCCAATATTTGCTTATATTCATGGTACTACTGCTACTGATGTTAACAATTAACAAGGTTATAATTAATATGATAACATCAATATGTCTTTGAAAGTATTTTAAACCCATGAAAGTTGTGCTTTCTAAAAAAATTAATTATTTATAAATATTTTAATGAGCTTTTGTAACATTAAATAAATGTTCTCACTTCATGCGTTGGTACATGTAACTCAGAAACTATTGAATATAGAGACCATTTTTAGGATTCTAAGTGAAATACTTCTTTTTTTTAAATTTCGTTTGGCTATTACTAGCCGAGTGCAGCCCTTGTAAGGCAGACCCTCCGATGAGGATGGGCGGCATCTGCCATGTGTAGGTAACTGCGTGTTATTGTGGTGGAGGATAGTGTTATGTGTGGTATGTGTGTTTCAGGGATGTTGGGGACAGCACAAATACCCAGCCCCCGGGCCATTGGAATTAAATATTAAAATCCCAGACCCGGCCGGGACCCTGTGAACCGAAGGCCAGTACTCTGACCATTCAGCCAACGAGTCGGGCAATACTTTCTAAACTTAGTTAGGACCAACCACTGAAAATTTTCAATAAGTTATACAAATAATTATACAAATTTAGGTTGAAGAATTATAAATGCAATAATGGTCTACTTTAAAGACCATATTACGATAAAAATCTATGAAAATTTTTATTTCAGTAGAGTTGCTGGTTCTGAGATACATGTACACACACATAAAGTGACACAATTTACTGAATGTTACAAAAACTCATTACAAATTATGACAACAGTAATTTTTGGGAAATCACTCTTTTATGGGTATAACATGCTTCTAAAGGTAAAGTGAAATCATATTGTGAATTCTAAACTTCTGTAGCACGAATATCATGAATATAAGCATATATTGGAGCATTTTCTATGATTTTTTCGTAGAAGTCCCCTTAAAAATTACAAGTCAGCAATTGGGTTTGAAATGGTTCATAAGTTTAAGAAATACATGTATCAAAACACATTTCGGATTGCAGTAAATGAATACCTCCTCCCAAGTTTCAGATGATCCGATACTGGGGAATTAGAGTATTCTATTATATTGTGTTCGATTCTTATTCCACCACTTTTGACAACATTTATAGGATCGGGGTCCAAACACTATCGCACATTCGGACTTGTGTATGTGCTGCGGTTGGGAGACCTTCCTGATTCCAACCATCAGTGAAGGAACGCATTCACTATCGCATGTTTCTGTGGTGCTTTGTAAAGTGCTGTACTGTGAAGAGAAGCGCATGAAGACGAGCACAAAACCCAGTCTCGGAGTCAGTGGAATTAACCACATGCAGTTAAAATCCGCGACCTAGACGGGAATCGAATCCAGGTCCTCTCAACCGAAGGCAAGTACACTGGTCATTCACACAAAGATCTGTACAGTATCTCATTTAGGTTACCAGCGCCAATTCTAGGACACAAACAACCACAATTACACGGCTACTGATAGCGTAACATCACAGTATTAAAGGTAATATTTGTACTTTCCTTCGTAATGAATCATAATGGAACATACCAGAGGAGTAGCGCTCAACCTGAAAGACTTTCCCTTCATTAACATAACTTCTTAAGTAAATATTAGTATCTTAACCAACTAGCACGTAAGGTAAGCAGTGCAAGTACATATGAAGGTTTACAGCCATAACATACGTTACTTTTGGAAACAGTAAATATGTATTTGTAAACACTTTACGTATGTTAAGTTCTGTACATGACAAAATAATTGTGAAGTCCTGCCATTCTCCTTGAAGTAAATATGAAGGTTTGTTCCGACTGACCAAACACATTTACTGTATTTACAAAGTTATTGAGAAAACAAAAATAAAGCAAAGTCACCTCCATACAGGCCATGAAGGCCCTTGGAGGAGTGGAAGTTAAAGGTTTCCACCATTATTAACCTCGACACGTGATGGGGTATAGTGGTTAGCCCTACGCCCGGCCACCTTTGTCCCCAGGAATTAACCTGGTACTCATTTTAGCTGTAGGTGAGTGCACGTTGGGAAGTGGAAATCTCGTTTCTTAAATTTTACGACCTTCTGACGAGGATTCAAACCCACGTCCTTCCGGGCGAAATGAGCACGCTTTTACTGCCTCGACCAGGCAGCCCCTATTGAAGAAACATATAAAGAAAACATTAACAATATTTGTTATCTTGTTGGTATGTAGAAACTTACGAAGTAAGTGATAAATATTCATGAAATAATTCACTGCAAACTCATCTTCACTATTATTATAAAAAATGAAACTCATCACCACTCCATAAAACATGACAAATATTGTGAAAATGCAGCCTTAGAGTGTATGTTGGGGCCAGGGGTGCGTCAGATGACCGGGCAGATCCGACAGTGTAGGTGGAGCTAGCGTCGAGAAAAACAAGAGACTCAACAAACTGTTAAGGTAAACGATGAAGAAGGTGGCCAAACTCTCTCGAACATGGTGTAAATCTGGCTAGTAATGAGTGGATGTTCGAAATTATCTGAAAGTGTAAACTGCAAGATTATTTATATGGAATTGCCTGTTGGTCTATTGAAAAGAGCAATGCTGCGGAGCGTGAGACAGTCTTTAGTCAGTCGTGAGTTAGTGTGAATTGTACACGTAACAGTCATTCAACATCATTCGGGACTGCTTTATCGACAAGAAAGTCAGTCAGATGGTCATAGTTACGTGAAATTCAACAGCGCGTGGGTCCAGCTCTTAGGTTTAGATGTGCTGGGGAGTGAACCGCTCTGTGGACGACAGGACGGCAGAACGACACTATGCTGAGAGAGCCTCTATTGGAGAGATTGAGTTTGACGCTCCCAAGTGTTGTATAGTCGGTCAAGTTTGTTTAAGTTAGTAGGCACAAACTAACTGAAATGGGACGCTCAAGTTCTAGTGTACTTGTGATTAATTGCAAATAGCAGCTTCATAAATTTAGTCAGAATTGCATGGATGAAAACTATAGCGGTATAAGTAGCATTTCTTTCATTCAGAGAAAAAGGCATTTAAACATCTTGACATTCATATAAAGCATGCTATTTGTAGTTATACCACCCATCACTAGAGCGCACAATATTACCGCTATCACTTGTATCTCTTTGCTGGTGAAAGGATACATCCTCCCGGAGTTACATCCTTCACTTAACTCATTTATTTAAATATCACTTATACCCTTCTGGTTTTCATCCAGATTTACAATCTTACTTCTGAGCAATCGTCAGAACCAGGGTCCTTGTCTGTCGCAACTTGAGAACTAACCAAGTACTTGCGAAACTAAACCTCTAAACTATTTCTGCTGGAAGGAGAGTAGCTGACATAAAGCTGCTATACAAAACAGTTACTGATTTATTAATAACACCGGAATTATTTCCCTTAATTCCAATCAATGTTCCTTCCTGTAGTACCAGAATTAAGAGCCTTTTCCATATTCCTTACTCCCGGATTTCTCTTATTCAAAGGTTCATCTCTACGCGTATTCCAGCCGTGATTAATACCTTACCTGTAAACAGGAGCCTAGATATATTCCTATCGTATCCTTCCTACTGTCATATATATCTAACATACCTCAATTTTCCTTCTGGTTATTTCCTGTCTCTTCTTATGTATTAAATGAATTTTTCTTTGTTTAAGTCGTTATTTATGTAAGTATAATGTTGTAAAAATATTATTATGTATATGTGTGTCCTTTGCAAATGTTTATATATTAATTTTAGATTAATAACTATTGTACATATTACGGGATTTTGTAATTTGGTGTTATGTTGTTGCTGATCCCAATTAAATAAATATTTAGGTAAATAAATAAATAAATAAAGGAAGAAAGAAACAAAGAAATGAATGGTCGAAATTAAAACACACTCCCTCTATGGGTAGTCATCTTGGTTTAAGGGTGAAGATAACCCACCACAATATCATATTTTGTAAAATTTTCTTTATACCTGGTCTCTGTACATAAGAGAAGACAGCTGTTAAATCAAAACAAAGGCACATAATAATATATTCTTGTTTTTTGGAAAAATCCAACTAAGGTAGCCCCCATAGGACTCAGTATGCTCCCTAACAAAAATATTACCGTATATAACAGCTATTGCAAAAAAGTACTTAGATATTTGGAATAAGATGATAATTTGAGATTTGCCAGAATTTCTTCTGCACCATCACTACAATATCGCTAAGACTGGAAGGTAACCCGAATCGCTTTCTAAATTGTTCAGACAATCATGGTATGGCACTTCAAGCTCAAGTAAAATACTATAAACCTCGACCGACTCCAAGTGTTACTCATAAAGACTCTTCTTTCCTTCATGTACCTCTCTATCCTATTCATTTCCCAACTAAAATCTAACTGTGGGATACAAATGTGTATGTTTTGTTACAAGTTGCTTTCGTCACACCGACACAGATAGGTCTTGCGGTAACGATGGGATATCAATGGTCTAGGAGTGGGAAGGGGGTGACCGTGGCCTGCTGTGAAAATGGGAAACCACTGAAAACTATCTTCAGTGCCGCCGACAGTGGGGTTCGAATCCACTATCTCCCAAATGTAAGCTGACAGCTGCGGGAACGCACTTCCACAATATTATACCTCGCTTTGTATTAGTAGAGTACGCTATCACGTCACACCTCAGTGTTTGTGCTTTCAATAAGCGTTGCAACGAATCATTCGTAGGGCACTGCCATATGATATCACATTGTGTCGACAACAGTATCACAATATCAGGCGTTGCGAGAACCGTCACAGTAGTTACATGGACGTGAAACCAATAACCTTATCACATCAGACTGAACTGGAGAGAGAGTGCGTATATGAAATTCAAGTTAAGTCGTGGTTGCGACAGTCGAAGGCGTGTGTTGACTTGCAAGCTAACTCCGGTGAGGTTTAGAGAAAGTTAAATACGTTTCATCCATTCAAGTGCAGATCATCAATTTTCTCAAACTACGTCAAAAATGATCAGATTGAAAAATTAGCATTGTTCTTCTTCCGGCACTGCACACTCACAAAGCGCTATTGATCATCATGGAGTATTTTTCTCTTTTATCAGTTTCCCGCGTCGGAGCTCTAGTAACGTAGATGCCCATTCACTGTCAGACGTTGTCACCACACACGTATCCGTTTCCCTTCTATCTTGTCTTCAAACACTCAATTGTATCAAACTGTACTTGTCACTTATTAACAAAATAGGCTGCGTTTCGGTGTTCTGCGATGGTCAGGGCTTCTTATGATTTCGTGGCATGACGTGGTGTAATCATGTGATTGCGAACGTTCTGCGATACGCCCACATTTAAAAAGCTTGCAGTCGGTTCATTGTAAGTTCCTAGGTGTTAATACAAGGAAAGATCAGCATTGGGGTAATCACATAAATATGATTTTAAATAAAGGATACAGATCTCTGTATGGTTATGAGGGTATTTAGGGGTTGTAGTAAGGATGTAAAGGAGAGGGCATATAAGTCTCTGGTAAGACTCAAACTAGAGTATGGATTCAGTGTATGGGATCTTCACCAGGATTACTTGATTCAAGAACTGGAGAATTTCCAAAGAAAAACAGCTGTATTTGTTCTGGGTGATTTCCGACTAAAGAGTAGCGTTACAAAAATGTTGCCAAGTTTGGGCTGGAAAGACTTGGGAGTAAGGAGACGAGCGGCTCGTTTAAGTGGTATGTTCCGAGCTGTCAGCGGAATGACATCAGTAGACGAGTAAGTTTGAGTGGTGTTTTTAAAATAGGAAATATTACAATATGAAGATAAAGATTGAATTCAAGATACAATTTGGGGCAATTATTCGTTTATAGGAAGGGGAGTTAGGGACTGGAATAACTTACCGAGGGAAATGTTTAATAAATTTCCAGTTTCTTTGTAATCATTTAAGAAAAGGCTAGGAAAACAACAGATAGGAATCTGCCACCTGGGCGACTGCCCTGAATGAAGATCAGGATTGATTGATTGATTGATTGATTGATTGATTGATTGATTGATTGATTGATTGGTTGATTGATTGATTGATTGATTGATTGATTGATTGATTGATTGATTGATTGATTGATTGATTGATTGATTGATTGATTGATTGATTGATTGATTGATTGATTGATTGATTGATTGATTGATTGATTGATTGATTGATTGACAATGTCTTTAGTGTTTCATTCTTTGATGACGTAAAGAAGTGGCGTATGGCTTTTAGAGCCGGGAGTGTCCGAAGACAGGTTCGGCTCGCCAGATGCAGGTCTTTTTATTTGACACCCCTAGGCGACCTGCGCGTCGGGATGAGGATGAAATGATTATGAAGACGACACATACACGCAGCCCCGATGCCAGCAAAATTAACCAATGATGGTTAAAAGTCCCGACCCTGCCGGGAATCGAACCCGGGATCCGTGTGACCAAAGGCCAGCGCGCTAGCCATTTAGCCATGGAGCAGGACTTCGACGACGTAATAACATGTGTACGATTTTTCAAATGTGGTATCAGTTCACGGATTGTGAGTGAGCACCAGAATCCTGAATTCAAAATGAAAGGCAAATTATTAGAAACATGCTACTCCATAGAATAAAATGACCCGTAACTGTATTGTGAATAGCACATGTCGGGAAGCGTAAAATGGTGTGACCTTCAGCATGTGTAATAGAGACGATGACATAAGACGCTGACTGAGTCTTTTATGATATTTATTATGATTTCTCTGAGCCTCAGTGACTCACCGCTGGATTCCGTGGTTTAAATCCTGGTTACTCCATGTGAGAATTGTGCTGGACAAAGCGAAAGCGGGACTGGTTTTTCTCCGGGTACTCCGGTTTACCTTGCCATATTTAATCCAGAAACACTTTCCAATATCATTTTATTTCATCTTCCAGTCATTAATCATTGACCCAGTGGAGTGCGAAAGGCTTCGGCAGCTGACTTAGTTCCTATCCTCGCCTCAAGATGAAGGGCTTCATTCATTCCATTCCTACCCTGTTGAAGCAGGAAATAGGCCCGCGGATTTTCACTATGATGTTCTCTAACGTAGGGTGATGAATACCCGAGCCCTTCGTGAGACTCCATGTGTGCTTGGTTACACTGCCTCTGCAACTGAAGAACAAGCCTGCTATAGACCATCTGTCTGGTGTAGTGTTTACTGAGATACGCGAAGCAGGATTCATAGATGTTCTTCTTTTCAGAGTCGGTCTGATTAGCTAGTTTAAATATCTCTATTTTGATCTACCATAAGGGCTCGATGCGTTTGACAATGGATGCAGTAGAAGACAGAGAGTGAACTTCTATATGGACTTGTTAATTGATTCCGGTATTGCAGAGGCCAAAGCTCTTCCTTTGGAGGCCTCCCTTAAGACAGAATCCAAGCACACGTCCTACAGTTTCGATCTCACCACATTCTGAATGACGGCAGTGGGTTGTTCATGGGCATCTGCCGTATACGGCTCGAACCACCGAAATATTGCAGGTCATTCGCACGTCATTTGTACATTCAGGACACACCAGTTATTATCGAATAGGTGGTCACGGTTGTACAGAACGCGGTTTAGTTTTAGAAAAAAATATTTTTCAGTGCCATTTCTGGTTTAGATTTTTACATTCTTGTGTTAGTTAGCTCCAAGTACTTGAAATTTGGCACGGACTGGCTGTGTAAGGAAAGATGTTACCTCCGCTGCTCGCCCCTTAGCTACTTTTACATTTCCAATGTCAAGGAAGAGATTGAGAAAAACTGATGAATATAACAAAGTTCTTCCATCTTATACCGGAAGATATAGTTCACTCTAGTAATAGTGCTATTAGTTTGGGTCATCAATGTTCTGTACCACCCTATCACTACTAATCTTTACATATATTTTACGTGGTGTTAAATCTACTGATGAAAGGCTTGCGTACTTGAACACTTGCATATAATATGGACTGTGACGAGATCGATCCTCTTAACTTGGGCGCAGAAGACCAGAATTCTACCATCTGTAGAACATGAATATAACCAGGGGCGTCCGTACCTTATGTGCTGAAGTGCTGCAGCAAATTGTCTATTTGAAAATTAAATTCATTTAATAATATTGTCTACAATCAAGTACAGTACTTAGAAAAAGATGTCAGCCAAAGAATAGGAAGTCATTCAACTCCCCTCACAACCAGATAACTAGTCATGCCCTCCACGCCGGGTGCTGTTTAGATCATAGCTCAGTGATAATTTTGAAGCTTTTCGCCAGAAAGCAGGAACTCCGCCTTTTGCGCATGCGTGCTCAACTTTTGCGATGTGCTGTCGAAACAACAGCTAAGACAACACTTCACAGCGATTCGTTCGACCACAGAGAGGCAACACTGGTCAGTCTTGCATTTCGTTTGCTAAAAGCTGTAGGGGAAGCGATCAGGTGTTCCCGCCAGGTCCTTTAATACTGCGAACTTGCGTATTGCATAGCCACATTTTTAAATCGATGAACTATACGAATTGTACTTCTCACGTTGTCAAAATAAGGACATGACACTGTGCCTTCATTTGATTACAAAATGTCTAGTTTATACATTCCACTAGTGTATAACAACATAACATGTAATTTTGCTTTACGGCGTTGCTAGTTTTATTTCAATGATTTTGGAAACATTGAGAAGTTCTGTTTTCTCATACCAAGTGTTCCTAAGTTCGTGACTGTTTTGTCATTGAACGTGTTATTATGTGTTTAATGAGTTTTATATGAGAAATGTGTATATTTGTTGCGGTTGTTTGCGTATTTTTTCAATATTTAAAACTCAGTGGAGAGCCCCTTGAAAACCGAATATGTTTAAAAATGTTATTACTTTTTGGAGGGGGGATGGGTTACAGCACACAATTTATTTTCCACACCAGCAGCCACTGAATGTGATACTAGGAAAACTATAAAATACGTGAAATGACTTGTTTCGTTCTTCAATAACATCCTCAGATTCTAACAAATCACTTTAAACCGTGCATATACAGCATACACTGCCTGACAATCAAACTGAAGCACTCCTAAGGGAAGGAGGAAACAAATATGAATTTTCACGTGTTGAGAGGGTATGTGGTGTTATTTTAGTGACTGAAAAGTTGAGTCAGAGTTACAAAGAACTTAACCGTATGATTAACATGACGTTTCACGCCCTCTGGCCTGGATTCATGCACTGATTCGGTTGGGAAGGGTGTCATAAAGCCGTTGTATCCTCTCCTGAGGCAAGCTAGCCCACAACTGTTGTAACTGTTCCTAGATATCCTGAATACTGTCACTGAGACGTCCGAGCTGGTCCCAGATATGTTCTATCAGAGAGAGATCTGGGGTTCTTGATTGCCACCGGAGTACCTCAAATTCATGCAGACAGTTCATAGAAACATGTTCCGTGTGTGCACGATCATGGCACCACGATACTGTCGCATGAGGACGCAGGGTGTCTATGACGTACCGTCGTGCCGTCCGAGTTCCCTAAATTTCTACTAGTCATGACCTGAAATCATACCAGATGGCTCCTCGCCAGAATTAACACCGCTGTGACTCTCCAAAAACACTGGAAGAATAGGACCTGTCCCCAGGTCATCGTCATACTTGCAGACGATGCTCATCCGGGGTAGCGCAGAACCAAAACTGAACACAATGCAACACCATTCATCAGCACTCCACGCTTGCCGGTCACGGCACCACCCCAGTCGAAGACGTTTGTGTTGTGGTATTAACGGCAACCTACCATGGAATGGTAACTCCCTAGTCCGGCTGCTGCTAGTTTCCGACCAATTTTGCGTAATACCACAGAATGTTTCAAGGACTCCATTATTTGTTCTCGGATGCAGGCGCAGATATGAAGGGATTATGATGTTCCTGGTGCACAATACGGCGACTCTCCCTTTTAGTATTCAGACGTGGTCGAGCGGAACCTTGACGACGAGTATGCCTGCCCTCACGTTCCCAAGCAGCCCAACATCGCGCCACTGTCACATTCAAATGCCCCACAAATGTGGACATTGCACCATTCGACCAGCCGGACAAATAGAAACCCACAACAAGGCCGTTTTCAAACTGTGGTGATAACGCTAACTCACACGAGTACAGTACGCGGCATCTCCGTGTCCTTCACAGTGATCACTCAACAACTGATGCCCCTTATATAGGGTACCAGGTCTGGTAACAACACTAATGAACTCTGGTGGCCGTTCTACCTATCACAGCGAATTGCGACTCCAATCATTCACATAACCACCGATTGTGTTTACGTGAGCAAAGTCACATTGACATCCGAGCAATTATTCTGGGTGCTTCAATTCCTTGTCAGGCAGTGTATTTATTTGCGAACATTTACGTTAATTACTACGTTTAAGTGATTTATTGCAATCCGAGAATGTTCTTGTAGAACAAAACATGCAATTCCACTTTAAACTATGATTTCTACAGGTATTTTATAGTGCTAAGTGTAATATTCGTATTCAACACACTGTATCTTATAACATTATTTTTATCTGAGTGGGCATTGAAAAAAGAATGGCCTTTTTCATAAAAACTGTTCAGTTAGGCTTAAAATACTAAGTGCCGAATCTGAGGCAGATATTTAATTTGTTGTGTTCCTTAAAACACCACTACCACTGGGATCGAGTATGAAATGCATATTGAAACTCACATAGAAATAATGAAATGAGCATTGTGAGTCGATATGATTAAGAAAATGAGGAATATTTACGTTAGATTGAAAAACATTTCGCAAATTAAAGGGACAAATTGCCATAAAGCATTGCATTCCACCTTTTAATAATTTGGTTCCAGTCATTAGGTTTCGAGGTAACTAGAATTCACAGCAGAAACCCGTTTTTTCGCATTCCGTTCACCCGAGTACCCGACCTAACTGGACTCATTGTGTAGGTAATATTTCTAAATTAACCTCACTATTAGAAGTGTTTCAAGCCTAGGTTGAATAACAGCATAAATTTCAGACAATTTCATTGACGAAACAAAAATAGTTTAATTCTGAATGATTTACGCTCTCAAGTGACAGGAGAAGTCATTATGGCGGCTTGCTCCGTTAAAGATAATGTGGATACTGATGATGACGCAGGTACAGAGCTTCACAAAGATCTTTCAACGATAGTCGAAAAAATGTTAACATAACATTACATATTTCAGTGTCCGGCTCCGTGGCTAAATGATTAGCGTGCTGGCCTTTGGCTCAAGGAGCCCCGGGTTCGAATCCCGACCGGGTAGGGGATTTTTAACCTTAATTGGTTATTTCCACTGGCCCGGGGACTGGGTGTTTGTGTCGTCCTTAACCGAAAAATACAAGACAAACAAATAGAGAATTAGAAAAATAAGAAAAATATGTCAGTAAAAAAGTCTAAAAAATACATATATGAAAAATATTTTTTTAAAAAAGTACACTCCTATTCATACGAACACAACGCCCCACACTACAAACAAACACAAAAACGCTCAATACTAAATAAATCCCTTCTGGTAGGTTGGCGTCAGGAAAGACATCCGGCATTATTTCAGGTCCAGTTCTACATGTGTGACAAAGTTTGCTCCCGCGACCTCACTTTCCTAAGACTTCAAAAGGTTATAATTTAATGAAAATTAATAACTTCTATTTTGTCTAGTCAAGTAACAACGCAAACGTCTTAACATGCATGTCGGAATACAAACACTTGCCCCAGGATGTTGAAATATAAGAAAATATTTCACAGTATGTCTCTGGGGTCGTCTGAGAGGCAATCGGAATAAGCAAACATACTAATAACATCTACAGAGATTGCAACTAAAAACTTTTCCAATCTTGGCTGTCCCTGACAACCAGAGCAATAAAACAGGTCATGGCTTGACGTCACGTTCTGTAACACTACGTGTAAGTTTCACACCGAGCACCAGCTGCTGTATATAATTCGAGTCGTTTATTTGCAAAACCAACCCCCTACAAACGGCTAAACTTTACGAGACATTAAAATATCTTATAAAACCTAGGTAATGGATTTTAACACATGTTTCGTTGACTTCATGATTTATGTACAGCTATTTGATGAGTGTTACACAAAATCGAACTTTCAAACATTACTTCGGTACTTGGAATATTAAAATCTCAATTTGGAGACGAACATTGTGCAGCGGCTAGTTTGAGGTAGTCGGGTTTGCAGCATATTGAAGCAAAAATGATTTATTTAAACCTTAACTTCTAGGCTAGCAAGGTAGGGAATTTGACATCCCAGTCCAGTCTGGAATATTTTTTTGGACAATTTTCTATACGTCGCACCCACACTGACAACTCTTATGGCGACGATGGGATACGAAAGGCCTAAGAACGGAAAGGAAGCTGCCGTGGCCTTAATTAAGGTACAGCCTGGTGTACATTTGTCTGGTGGGAAAATTGGAAAACCCGGTAAACCATCTTCAGGGCTAACGACAGTGGGATTCGAACCCACTATCTACCGAGTGCAAGCAGCTGCGTGCCCCTAACCGCACGGCCAACTCGCCCGGTATATCTATAAAAATAATTCTTAAAAATTACGGTAGTTATTTTTATTTTTATGAATTATTGACCCGTGCGACATTTTAAAATGTACTTCTCTTTGTTCGCGTGCCAGTTTATTGAAACATCTCTCATGCCTGTTGCCCAAAGGGGAAATCTATCCCAAGATTTATTCATTTTTTACAAGTTGCTCTAAGTGGTATTGACATAGATAGGTTTTACAGCGACGACGGGAAAGGAAGGGCTAGGTGTGGGAAGGGAGTGGACGTGGACTTAATACTTAAGAT
Organism: Anabrus simplex; assembly: GCF_040414725.1. Taxonomy (NCBI): domain Eukaryota; kingdom Metazoa; phylum Arthropoda; class Insecta; order Orthoptera; family Tettigoniidae; genus Anabrus; species Anabrus simplex. The sequence goes on along the minus strand of NC_090270.1, from coordinate 290,468,095 downwards.
ACAGCCCCATTATTTGCCTGGTGTGATAATAGGAAACCACAGAAACCTATCTTCAGGGCTGCCGACAGTGGGATTCGAACCCACTATCTCTCGAATACTGGGTAATGGCCACAAATTATAATGCCCACATTTACCGACCGACTAACGATTCATTTGCCATGCACAGAACCAGCTCGCGTACTTACGAGTAAATTAGCTTTTGGATTCATAGAAAATCTACTTTTAATATAGATTGCTAAAAAACCAATGATATACCTTGAAAAAATCGTGTGCAGTTCACCTTACATAGTGTCTTATAATTTCAATAAATATAACTTAGCGTTGGTCTTAATTTCTTTACTCAGTTGAGGCATATAATAAATTGTCCAATTAGAGAATAAGTGTACATAGGAACAAATAAGAGGACGGCAGGAGCAAAATTTCATAGTTCATTGCCTTCAACTGAGGCACTGAGATCAAAAACGGGACTACTCATAATTTTGGTGGTATTTGAGCTATTACTGTGGTTTTTGTGGTTTATGATTCCACACTTGTTGATGCTAAACTGGGAATCGTTAAGTAACTCTTTCCCTGTCTTAACCAGTGTTGAAATTTTCTGTCACGCGAAAGTGAAATTTAGGACAGTGATCAGGAGTGAAATCCGGCGTACAGATCGAATATGAACATAGTTGTCTGACTTAATAACCTGGGATGATCAGTAAGGAAATCTTTAATTTTTCCTTCCATGTTACATGATAGGTTATTGATTTACCTTTCCATGGCTGCCTCGATTTTGATACGTATGTTTTGTTATATGACGCATGTTTATACACTTATTCGGAATGTGTATTAATGTTATTAAATTATTAAAACATATTTTCCTACCCAATAGTATGAATTTTTGAGTGAAACTGCATTTTTGGTAAAATGAGTGTTTAAATCTAAAACGGGACTTGTCAGTCATTCTCTATACCAGTTTCCTAGAATTTGTCGTTGTTATATGATTACATATTTTGGTATATGAATTTAATCATCCTAATGAGCATATAGGGTCAATTACAGGGTGTAAGAATATTATTATACAGAATTATATACAAAAATTGGTATATCTCCAAACTACTATTCAGTGACATATCCCGTTTTCGATCCCAGTAACTCAATCACTATGCTTACGCTATCAGAAAACCACGCCCATCTGCCACCACTTATTGTAACATCCGAAAGTCAAACTATGTTCTAGCTGCTACAGAATGTAACAGCAATCACATAGCTCCTTGCCGGAATAGCAAGCAGTTACGGTCTTCCCAATAATAACTGTAACATCCCTTATATCAAACATAATACCAGATAGAATCAATCAAAAGAAGGGGAATAGGTACATAAAATACGAAGGCCACAACATATAGCAGACCGCTAAAACACATGACCTGTTATTGGAAGCCGCCCATCACTATTTGAAGACCTTCTAAACGAAATGAAGGGCTAGGCTATAAGAGCATAGGGTTTCTTTATGGTGCTCATGTTCTACAAATACGGTATAATAGCAATAAGAAATTTTAAAATTAGGGATATTTAAATATCATCACCATCATCAAAATCATCAAAATCATAGGACGGAAGTAATTCTAAACTGATGTGTACGATATTAACACATGAATATTATCCAATTCCTGTCACAAGAGGTAACAAATATAGCCCTTTGAGTGCCAAAAGTACAGAAAATTAAAAAAAGAGTCATTTTTGTCCTTAATGGCTTTAAATGCCATTCAGATAAAAAACACAAGGAGTATTTTCAAAATGTAACAATTCTAAGTACCCATTTTTTCACGGTATTCAGAAGTACCCTCAGTCCACTAGTGATTGGGAACACAATCTAGCAGTTGTACTTTTAGTACCGTCAGTTCTCAAATCACACCTTGCATCCAAATACAGTACATCAGAACTGCAAAGGTCAAACATTTTTACTAACAATATTCTCAAAGTGAATGGGAATCAATACTAGTGGTGTAAAATTCACAAAGCATTGTAAAATGAACATAATAAAGAAGTAAAATGGAAAGCAATCAATCGTCTTATAAAAATGCCAAATGGGAATGTTCAAAGTGTTCGTCACGTCTACTTGATGATATTCCACAAAGCAAACAGACACCTCGTTGACACCTTGCAGTGGCTTCACTGAGAATGTGGACGTGACCGAAACTTCTTGTTCCTGCGCACCTCACATCGCCCACAAACCTTCACATATTTAGGCCAATTAATACCCCTGTTTCCTCTTCCGACATCTTTTGTTACAGAATGCTCCGTCTTCCTTCTTTTTTGCAGACAGGTATGGAGGTGACCTAAGTATGTTCAATGAATTCCTCTTTCTTTCGGGGTTTTTCATTGCCAAAGTTCATGTGCCACCATCCTTCGAAACTGGAGGACCTTCATCTTACCGAACATTTCACAGTAAATTACATAGGCATTTACTAATATAATATAAAAGAAAATAAGAAAAACAGAAGAGTTTCAGCCACCGTCTCTTAGAATTCCTGTCAACATCATATAGGGATCTAAAATGGCTAGCAAGGTCAACTTCTCCCATGTACTGATTGTAATCATATACAACTACAGGGCATGCTGCACTTGATTTCGATCCATCTTTCTGAGTTCGTTGCACATAGGTTGGTTCTCACCCATGGTGATTGGATGAAAAATGTACAGTTTTGTTGTGTTGTCACTTGAGGAAGCCCAAACCAGTATTGGAAAATCTATAATCATACTCTCCGCTTATCAGGCTTTTCTCAGTTTTTAGGTTTTCCGGATAACCCTGCCTGTCAGGTCTTATTGTGCCACATGCTAAAGTCTTTTATAGTTTCAGCCTTTCTAAAGTTCGAAGAGAGGTAAAATAACTGTCAAAATTAAAATTTTGTTCTTCCCCACAGATGTTTTGTCAGAGATAAAACCACTCTCTCACCTAACCCATGCGCTCCAAACTCTTCCTCAAGATTCTCATGCTTCCCCTGATACATTTGAAATACCTGAATGAATCCCTTCTGGTTAACTACACACCACAGTTTTTAACCTCGCTTGATGGGCTTGGCAGGATTGCAATGCTTTAAAGAACTGAGTGTTTTGAATAGAACAAAAGACCTCGTCCACACTTACTTCCTGAATCCCTTCACGAAACTTCTTATTACTATGAAAGGTCTTACTTTGTGTAACCTGCCTGGCTTCTCTTTCGATACTACACTGTTATCATTCACATGAATATATGATATGATCTCTTGAAATCTTGCTCTCGCCATGGTGTCCGCAACTAAATGCACACCAAGGTCTCTAGCAAATGACCAAAATTTTTTAAAGATGTAATCTGTGGTAACCCATCATACAATTAAGATCAATAAACGCCTAGAGCTCCCTGTCCTCATCTCTTCTGTCTAGTCCGACTCGTTGGCTGAATGGTCAGCGTATTGGCCTTCGGTTCAGAGGGTCCCGGGTTCGAATCCCGGCCGGGTCGGGGATTTTAACCTTCATTGGTTAAATCCAGTGGCCGGGGGCTGGGTGTTTGTGTTGTCCCCAACATCCCTGCAACTCACACACCACACATAACACTATCCTCCACCACAATAACATGCAGTTACCTACACATGGCAGATGCCGTCCACCCTCATTGGAGGGTCTGCCTTACAAGGGCTGCACTTGGCTAGAAATAGCCACATGAAATTGTTATCTCTTCTGTCTACATAACGTGTTATGCACACACTATTTTCATCACTATTGCAATCACTCACATCAGATAATGCTCCAGTATCTGTTATACCAGCCAGTAAATCGCTAATATCATCCACTGATTTATTGTGTTTACTCATGATATTCTAGGGGCTGTCTGGCCGAGGCGGTAAAGGCGTGCTCGTTTCGCCCGGAAGGATGTGGGTTCGAATCCCCGTCAAAAATAAAATTTAAGAAACGAGATTTCCACTTCCGGAGGTGCATATGGCCCTGAGGTTCACTCAGCCTACACCAAAAATGAGTACCAGGTCAATTCCTGGGGGCAAAGGCGGCCGGACGTAGAGCTAACCACTCTACTCCATCGCGTGTCGCGGTTAACAATGGTGGAAACCTTTACCTTCCACTCCTCGAAGGGCCTACATGGCCTGTACGGAGGGGACTTTGCTTTGCACGATATCCTGCTATACAGTTCATGTATAACTAACACAACACAAACAAAAAACAGCCTGCAACAATCACATCTGACCGACATAAACAAATTATGGTTCCCAAAGAGGACAAGAAGCATAGGATACCTAAAATTGTGTCGGTACTTAGAAGTACCTACTATATTTCAAAGCATAAAAGCTAGTTCAAGTGACTCTACAGCATGCGAACTGTTTAATTTTATCATTTACAATGTCTCACACAATAATATGAAAAATAATTTTATATTTCTGGCTTCCATCATCTAAAGGGAGGCAAAACATCAGCGCTTGGATACCAGATGAATGTCGGAGTAACCAAAGCTAATTTAGTGCTTCTCTCTGGTGTCATCATTACTAAATACACCATCAAGGACACTCTAATGTCTTCTGTAGGTTTTGGAGAGTACCCACAGAACACAACTGTCCTTGCCTACTATGGTTAAGACTACATATGAGCCGGTACTTGAAAGTATCGGCGGGATACAAAGGGATAGCTAAATCCCCAATGGATCTCAAAGTTAGAGGGTAAGCTCACGATGACAGGACCTCTAGCTATGTCTGATATTTCTTCATCGTCTACAAGGCTTCTTACTTTCGTCCTTCATATCCGAACTTCATTGGGAAACGATTCGACAGCGACGGGGTTTGGTTTGCGCAACCAAAGTCATCTTTTACTTGCACGCCCTTCGTGCCCCTTCCATTCAATCAATCAATCTATCAATCAATTAATAATTATCTGCATTTAGGGCAGTCGCCCAGGTGGCAGATTTACTATCTGTTGTTTTTCTACCCTTTTCTTAAATGATTTCAAATAAATTGGAAATTTATTGAACATCTCCCTTGGTGAGTTATTCCAATCCCCAACGCCCCTTCCTATACATGAATATTTGCCCCAATTCTCTAACCGATAGCTTTACAGTATATCAGACATTGTACTGCATCAAAAATAATAGTTAAGGTAATGTGTATCGGGTTATTCCTCGTTTTGAAACAATAAATGACTGACACAGCAACGTGTAGGAACAATGGACAAAGTCTACTGTTGCATAAACGGATATTTGATGTTATCACCTGAACAATAAGTGGCCTAAATGACAGATTTCTGACCCATTTGGGATTGAACATGACGAAGTTTGAGAGAAAGGTACGGCCTATATGCATTTTTATCCTTTTTATTTTGTTTTTACTACTGTGATATTATCACTTTAATCAAAGGAGGCTGTGAAGCGTTCGCTCGATTAATTTTGAAAGGAGGACTGTTTGCTGAAGTTGGGAGCTCTTGGATATTTATTCGTAACGATATTGGAAGATTTCTTCTATAGTGTAATATGATGAAGGACGTGAGCACTACTAGACTTGAAGTGTGTAACTTTCTAAATATTTCCTGTCAGCAATATTTTGGAATCTTGTAACGATATAATGTTTAATTGATAGTCAAAGATTGTTTAAACTGTGTAAGCAGATTATAAGATTACTCCGCGCGGTCCTTGTGTCCAAAGAGGTGTAATCTATGGAACATATAAAAGATCAAAAGACGGGAATCGATTAATTTAGCCAAACCACGGAGCAAAGTAAACTGGGTTTTTTAAACACAGTTATCATTTCAGTTCTATACAAAATCATACCAGTCGTATTCCTGTTATTATTCTTGTTTGCCTTGTGTTTAGTGTAGAACTAACACAGGCAATTTCGTCGACGTTAGTATAGGAAGGTAAAAGGACTGGGAGGTCTGCTTTAATAGCTTTGATAAAAGTATATACTTGCGAGATCTCCTCATTGAATAAGTGGAAAGGTACTGAAACTGCCTTCAAGATTTTCGACCTTGGAATTCAAACTCACCCCATTGCAAGCTTACAGCTACAGGACTCGTATGGCATAGGCAGCTCGATACAGTTGAATTGTGAATTTATTATTTATTATTAGTGATCGATGTAGACTTTCATTTTATCATCAAGGAGTTTTGTTGTTCTTTTCCGTTGTTGTTAGAGATATTTTAACCACCGACTTCTCGGTGGTCGCCCTTTTGCAGAAATTTTAGTCCTCTTTCAGGACGATGAATGACTTTCAATACCTATGTGATCTTCTTCCTACATCTTATTGTGCACCAGACATCTTCCGTTGTAATGCTCACACTTTTCAATCCCCGATCTTTTCCTGAAGCCATTGACGTTGTAATTTTCACTTCTTTTCGAAAATAATATCACTTCACGTAACCCAAGTAGCGATGCCGTCTTATACATACGGAATATTTCCCTTCTATCATTCTTCTCCTGTTTATAGAACTGAAAAATGATCAATGTAAGAAAACTGTATTGTGAGATATAATCTTACCTAATCACATGTTCTATGGCGCGATGTTAATTGCAAACTTAGTAAATTCGCTTACGTACACTACGATTTTATATTTGGGGTTAAGCTGCCAGTTAGAGAGGAAACGCTATCCAATTAATTTAAATGATCAACCACCTGTAATTTATTTTGCAGAATGGCATTCACTTCCCGTTAAATATCTTCCATCTTAAGAACACTTTGGATTTGAAAACGATGGCTTTCACATTATTCCCACAGTATATTCCTACCGATTTCCAGGTACATGTGCAACGTTTTGAAGCATTCATCTAATCGTTATAAAGCAAGCATTTTCCCTAACCGTGAAAGAAAATCGTGGGCCCCGTGGTGTATGGGTAGCATGCCTGTCTCTTACCAGGAGGCCCCGGGTTCGATTCCCGGCCAGGTCAGTGATTTTTACCTAGACCTGAAAGATGGTTCGAGGTCCACTCAGCCTACGTGATTGGAATTGAGGAGTCATCTGACGGTGAGATAGCGGCCTCGGTCTAGGAAACAAAGAATAACGGCCGAGAGGATTCGTCGTACTGACCACACGACACCTTCGGTCTAAGCAGCGGTCGCTTGGTAGGTCAAGACCCTTCAAGGGCTGTAGTACTATGGGGTTAGGTTAGTTAAGGAAAGAAACTATTGATATCATTACACTGCCTTTATTTATGTACGTTCGTAGTTAAAACTGCCAAAGTAGTTTCCTACGGTATTCCACAGTGTAAACGGATTTCTACGTAAATTACTCTACACGCGGTGAGTGAAACTTTATTAAATTGCATGTCTCTTAGCGTTATTGATGAAACGCCATGGGAAAGTCCCCATACATTCTTTTCCGAATAATGCTCGAGTTGTGGAGTTGTGGAGTTGTGATGGTAACGGCAGGCTCACTTGCCTACTGACATTCACAATCGAGTTGGGAAGTTTCATTAAAATGGCAGACTCTTTGTACACAATCGGTTTATGGAGTTTTTCGTTACAATTGCAGACCCACCTTCCTATTTCAGAACTGGGCTAGTTGGTCGTGCGGTTAGGGGCGTGCAGCTGTAGCTTGCATCCGGGAGATAGTGGGTTCGAATCCCACTGTCGCCAGCCCTGAAGATGGTTTTCCGTAGTGTCACATTTTCACACAAGGCAAATGCTGGGGCTGTACCTTAATGAGTTCCACGGTCGCTTCCTTCCCCCCTCCTAGCCATTTCCTACCCCATCGTCGCCGTAAGACCTGTCTGTGGCGGTGCGACGTAAAGCCAAGAGCAACCTACTTCAGACACATTCCTGTTGGGGAGTTTTCATTATAATAACAGGCACCTTCCCAACTCCCAGTCAAAATTGAGTTTTGCTGTTATCATTATAATTACAGGCCACTTTGCGTAATGCCAGTCACATTTTTAATGGTAAGTTTGTTTATAATGGCGGCACCCTTGCCTACTGCCAGACGCCATCGTGTAGGGAAGTATTGAACAGAATTGCTCCCTTGCCTTCCGCCAGTCGAATCGAGAAGTGAATTATTCAATACAATGGTAGGCCCTCCTTACTAATGCCAGTTACACAGGAGTTGGAGAAGTGGCTGAGTTGGCGTTGAGGTTAGGGGCGTGCGGCTGCGAGCTTGCATCCGGGAGATAGTGAGTTCAAACCCCACTGTCGGCAGTCCAGGAGATGGTTTTACGTGGTTTGTCATTTTCACACCAGCCAAATGCTGGGGCTGTACCTTAATTAGAGCCACTACCGCTTCTTTCCCATTCCTAGGCCTTTCCTGTCCCATCGTCGCCATAAGACCTATCTCTGTCGTAAAGCTAATTGTAAAAGAAAAATAAGTAGATTTGTGGAGTATTGATTACAGTAGCAGACGCCCTCCTGCTGCCAGTCACTACCAACTTGCAAAGTATTAATAATAATGGAAGACACGCCCTTTCTAGATTGCTATACTGTAAATCCACGTCAATTAATATAGATCGATATATGAAAGTGCAGTATATTCACGTTTACAGTATTGCAGACAATCTCTTACAGATTAACTACCTGTTTCTAGCGATCTACATGATAGATTCTATGGCATTTTCTCCTATTTATGGGTTAGATTGAGTTAGAAACTCTGATAAGGGATACATTTGGGTACAGTTTTCACACACTGCATTACTTTCCTGATACTTATGTGACGCCTAGGAACATATAATATAGTACATATATGGCCACTATGTGGCCAAACTTCGTGCTGAATTTGATTATTCTATCTTTAGGCCTACTATAAGTGCATGAAACTGTGAAATATACGTGTAAAATACACAAAACTTACGTTCAGTCGAGAAGTATTGTAAAGCCAATCTAACGTATAAGGGAAAGAGGTACGACCGAAAGTCATAGGACTTTGAATCAAGGTTATACCACTCGCTTTGTGGTACGACTTACCGTTTAGCCACCAAATGCCTGCAATGTCAATGAAATTCTCTCTATATTTCGATATTTTTCGGAGGTAAAACCTGAAAAATTTGAACATCCTCGAAATTTTACATCCGTTACAGGCTATAATTTTGCAAAATTTCAATTGTGTAGATCGTCTGGCAGATTGTGGCGACTTCTTGATTTGGGGGAGGGTGTAAAAATGATGACTTTCCTGAAAATTTTCAAGCCCACGAAACGTATATGTTATTGCTTTGGATAAATATATGCGATTGCGTTTTTATGCTGTGTGCCAAATGTTATCTGAAGTGCCTGTGAGTCTAGCCAATATATAGATTTATGGATTAAACTTATTTTTCAAAACTCTTTTATTCATGCCAAGTTTTAACTATAATCTCTTCCACGATTTGTGCGATCAGGGCTACCCTTGTGCACGCTTTGTTCCTCTTTACCATACGAATGCGTCGACCAAGTGTGCCGGGCGCAACAACACTGAACAACTGAACATAGCCCTATAACGTGCCCCTACGATGCAGTCGCAGAGATTTCACCCAGTTACCATAGTTTCTGTGATCGGAATGCGCAAGGCTGGATGGTGGTATCAATGAATCAACGGCACAGGTCCTCTGACCAGACTGTTGGGACTGGTCGGTGTGTGACGGAACACACACACGAAAGGTGACCTCAAGACACTCTCAGTTGAACACTCTGAGAGATGATCGTATGATCCTCCTACAAGTAAGAGCAGATTCACCTATTACGGTGACCACCATTCAAACATATTTTACCCGTCTTTCTCTTCTTGCTTCTTACGCTACGGCTCATGCTCTGAGGTGCGATGAAATATCTCGAAGATCGTGAAACTGGTCGAATGGGCCAACAGGTACAATTTATTTATTAAACGTTTTTAATGAAGCAAAGAAAAATATGTGAGTGGAACATAATTGTAATTAACAAACGACAACATTCATCGTATATAAAAAATGTCGACTCGACTCAACCAATAAAAGTATACATGATAATTCCATAACCCCTCTCATACAGTATTTACAGTAGAGTGAGCAAATAGCAAATTAAGAAATTATATTACATTTAAGTAGCAGTCCAATATAAGAGGAAGAGAAGTACAAAGTATTTAGATAATTCAACATCTGACATCCTTTTCATGTCCATACTTTTTATTCAGGCCAACACATTCTTATTTCATTTCTTATTTTACTTTTCTTTTGGAAAATATTGCTCTTTTAAAATAACAAGATAATCTAACCTAAATATTTAAATCGACTAAGAATTCTCAACAAACGCATTTAATTTGTATGGAGAATTCCAATGTAAAGTATAAATAGAATAGCACCAAGCATGGTTAGACAAACAAATTTGTACCATGTACGATCGTCAAACAAAACAAAACAAAAAACAGATTCAGTACAGAACATAGATAACGTGCGAGATAGAACTAATATTACACTTCAGCGAACAATATCTGGAGATATAAAATAATCTCGGCAGAATCATGCATCTGGAAAATAAGAACAATAGATATCTCGGAACTGCACTTGCTTCAGCATCGGCTTTGCATTACCTGGAGGAATAACATCTCTTTTGAAATGTGCTGTATTAGAAGCTTACCTGATGAACTCACGAGGTATTCCTCGATGATCCTGACTCCATCGTCGAAGTATCACATGACCAAATAATTAAATTATATGATCCTTATTATATCGTTTCTACTCCCACACGTAACATATAATTTCTGAAATACCTTGTGAAATAAATGCACAAAATCATTGCTTAATTCTAACTGAAGACGCTAATACTAATTTAAAATAAGGAATAGGCTGAAATCATCCAGATATATACTGTATGTCAAAGAAATCTCTCTCCACACCTAAGCATAGTATAGGGCAAATAATAACACTCTAGTTTCTTGTCTCGCAGTAAATCTACGCGGAATAGTATTATAACACTCACCAGCTGTTATAATCATAGAAGAAGTGTTTTAAAATTACACACATATAATCGCAATTTAATATTTCTTTTTAAAAAAGTCATCCTAAGACGTTATTATCATTCAGCGTTTACTACCAATCATTTTCATATATCAAAGACTTTACTATACGCTCATTAATATATTCTTATTCTTATTCTTATTCTTATTCTTATTCTTATTCTTATTCTTATTCTTATTCTTATTCTTATTCTTATTCTTATTCTTATTCTTATTCTTATTCTTATTCTTATTCTTATTCTTATTCTTATTCTTATTCTTATTCTTATTCTTATTCTTATTCTTATTCTTATTCTTATTCTTATTCTTATTCTTATTCTTATTCTTATTCTTATTCTTATTCTTATTCTTATTCTTATTCTTATTCTTATTCTTATTCTTATTCTTATTCTTATTCTTATTCTTATTCTTATTCTTATTCTTATTCTTATTCTTATTCTTATTCTTATTCTTATTCTTATTCTTATTCTTATTCTTATTCTTATTCTTATTCTTATTCTTATTCTTATTCTTATTCTTATTCTTATTCTTATTCTTATTCTTATTCTTATTCTTATTCTTATTCTTATTCTTATTCTTATTCTTATTCTTATTCTTATTCGTTTATGGTCATTTGAGACAAGGTCAAGCAGCAATACAACATTACTGGAAACTTTCTTTGCAGCCCAAATTCTTTGATTATTTCTCTGACAAACTGTCTTCTTTTCTATCTTAATCCTCTATTCATTCCCTGTTCGTCATGGAAGACACTGAAGCGTTTAGGATCTCTTCCTGATTTAATCGAAGACGTTGTTTCGATTATCACTCGTATACTTGGCATAAATTATTCGAAACCACTATTTAACACTATGTTCACGTCGTGACGAAGACCGCCTACTATATCAAATTACTGTACATATGTGTTCATCACGTCACTGAAATTAACAATCCATTATCACATCGGAATATTTATTGATGAAGTGCGTCCCACGATCTCTGAAGTATCAAATTCTCTAAAACGTAGCTTACTACAGCCTCGAAAAAATGAAGTTATCTCACGAAAAACGTCTTAAGCACCATTAGCTCGTACAATATTTCTAAGATCCCTCACGATTATCTATCTAAGATATAGCAGTATTCCTACGCTTTCGTGAGATTATGCTTTTAGAATATGTTGAAGAAAATCTACGCAAATAATTTCCGACTTCATGTACGTTCAGACATCCAACTTTTTGTAGAAGGTTGAACGTCATCATCTGCCATTAGTATTTTCCTAATCATTATCATCTCGATTACCAAAATTAAACATATGACGGAACATCGAAATTCCTACTTACATCGGCGGTTTCTCAGGGACCCTATTGTTTCCTTAAAATTACAGTTAAGTACATAAATTCTGCCTATCATAACAGTTACTTTTAGATTTCCATGAAAATATAACACGTTCACTCCGAACATAAATAAATAATGATGATTTGTTTTCTATATGTAAATAAGGAGGTGAATGTAAACAATAACCATTCATTTTACCGACCACTTCGCCCCCGCCCCTGAGCTAAATGTCTGTTGACGCGGAATCATGTCACGTCCAATTTTTACCGCTTATTTACTCATTCATGCTGAGATACATATCACTGTTATCAATATTCTTCTTAATTGAACTGAAGTGCATCTAACAGTTGTATAACTCATCAGTAATATGTCTTATGCTAAATTGCTATTACATATTTATTCATCAGGAGCGTCTGCGAAACTCACATTCATAATACAGCGTGACTCTACCATAATTCCTGGCCATCCACTACAATAATTAGCACTGTTATAATCCTCTCGTACGCAGCCTCCATGGCTCGGACGGCAGCTCGTCGATCTCTCACCGCTGGGTTCCGTGGTTTAGATCCTGGTGCCTCAAGGTGAGTTTTCTGCTGTACAAAGAGGAGGCGGCAGTAGTATAAGTGGATGGTTCTGCGGCCTCTTCCTTCTCACGCCCTCCTCACAGGCCTCTTCCTATAGCGGGGAATTTGAATTTTGGCGCGAAATTTGAATTTGTAAACAAAGCCACGTGCTTTTTGACAGCTGCCATCCGCCATCTTTTAACAACAACGCATCGCCAACCAAATTGCTGCCATCCTGACGGGACTAAACCTCAGTGCTGCCATCTTTATGGCAACGGGCGGGAAATTTGAATCTTAGCGCGAGATTTGAATTTGTAAACAAAGCCACGTGCTTTTTTGAGAGCTGCCATCCGCCATCTTCCATCGCTAACCTCAGTGCTGCTATCTTAACGGCACTAAACCTTATAGGCACGTGGTGGCGGGCAATTCCCACGTGCTTTTTTGACAGCTGTCATCCGCCATCTGGCATCGCAAACTTTAGTGCTGCCCTCTTTACGGCACAACGGGCAATTCGAAAAATTCCACGTGCTTTTTTGACAGCAGCCATCTTTAGTCAACAGAGCACCGTGCTGCCATCTTTAGCTACTACCTTTGAAATGTAGTGGGGGAAATTTCCACGTGATAGCTGTCATCCGCCATCTTTAATTAACAGAGCAAACAAAGCCACGTGCTTTTTGACAGATGACATCCGCCATCTTACATCGCTTACCTCAGTGCTGCTATCTTTAGCTACTACTTTTGAAATGTGGTGGCGGACAATTTGAAATATTCTACGTGCTCTTGTGTGGAAACAAACCCACGTGCTTTTTGACAGCTGACAGCAGCCATCTTTAATCAACAGAACATCGTGCTGCCATCATTAGCTACTACCTTTGAAATGTGATGGAGGGCAATTTCAAAAATCCTACGTGCTCTTGTTTGGAAACAAAACCACATGCTTTTTGACAGCTGTCATCCGCCATATTTAATCAAGAGAGCATTGTGATGCTATCTTTACTGCAATGCGGGCAATTTGAAAAATTCCGTCAGCTGTCATCCGCCATCCTTAATCAACTGAGCATCGTTCTGCTATATTTATCGTTGTAGCGGGCAATTTAAAAAATCCACGTGCAGCTGGGACTATCTTTATTCAACAAAGAATCGTGCTCCTATCTTTAGCTACATACCTTTAACATGTGGTGGCGCAATTTTAAATTCTATATATCCTTTTTTAACAAGCTGCTATCTTGAATCAACAGAGCACCGTGCTGCTATCTTTACCTACATACCTTTGAAATGTGGTGGCGGGTAATTTGAAAAATTCCGTTAGCTACTATCTTTAAACAGTAAAACGTTAGTACATTCGCGAACCTAACCTCTCATCTACCATCTTGAAGTGGGGGGCTATCCTTAGTTTACGGCGAGATGCCCCTCCGGACGCTAATTAGTGCTTAGAGGCTATTACACAAGATAGCGTTGGCTGTTATGGCTACCTCCTCTAACTCCTCCCCATCCTCCGCCTCCTCTGTCTCCTCCTCCTCGTCTGTCAAGGCATAGCTTTATCGAGCATGCATCGCCAAGGCATGAGTGTGCAGTGATAACATCATTGTGCATGTTTAGACTTTCGGATTACAAAAGAAACATTACAAGACTAGAATCGAACACTGTTCTCGATGTTGTTAACTTCAACATGTGATTAGAACATTGATTGATGTGTTTAGAACGCTAAATAGATGATCATCACTAGAATCGAACACTGTACTCGATACAACATGTGTTTAGAACATGTCATGGAATACCTTTGTTCTAAGCAGATCAGATCGCAAAAGAAGTGATCGAAACTAGAAACGGACACTGTACTCGATGTCGTTAACTTCAACATGTGACTAGAACATTGATTGGTGTGATCAGATCAATAAATAAGTGATCAAGACTAGAATCGAACACGACACATCATGTGCTTAGAACATGTCAGGGGATACCTTTATTCTAAGAAGATCAGATTACAAAAGAAACATAACAAGACTAGAATCGAACACTGCACGCGATGTCGTTAACTATAACATGTGATCAGAACATTGATTGATGTGTTCAGAACACTATACACGATGCATATCTGGAGATACCTTTGTTCTAAGAGAAAAAAATAAGACTATAATTCTGAACAACTTGCGAGCGACAGTTATAACCTCCTTTTCCCTAGTGTGAAAATCAAAAACTATAGAAACATACTGTGCACAAATCGCGTAGCTAACTCGGTTAGTAAACGATATAGCAAAAGTACAACTTCAATGATTTGCCTAGTGCGAAATTCAAAACTACAGAAAAACCATACTGCGTAGCCAACTTACTCGGTATATAATAATATACATATATAAAACATACAACTTTAAATGATTTGCCTTGTCTTGCGCGAAAATCAAAAATTATAAAAAACTATAAAAACTATATTGCGTAGCCAACTCGCTCGGTCACACATACCGCACTGCTAAGACGCTCGGTGATTGCAAATACACGGGTTATCGACTAGAAATCATTGAAGTTGTACTTTTATTATATACATATTATCGTTTACTGTGCGAGTTAGCTACGCGATATGTGCACTGTGTGTTTCTATAGTTTTTGATTTTCACACTAGGGAAAAGGAGGTTATAACTGTCGCTCGCAAATTGTTCAGAATTCTAGCCTTATTTCTTTTCTCTTACAACGAAGGTATCCCCAGACATGTTACATCGTGTATCGTGTTCTGAACACATCATTCAATGTTCTGATCACATGTTAAAGTTAACGACATCGAGTGCAGTGTTCGATTCTAGTCTTGTTCTTTTGTAATCTGATCTTCTTAGAACAAAGTTATCCCCTGACATGTTCTAAACACATGTATCGTGTTCGATTCTAGTCTTGATCACTTATTTAGCGTTCTAAACATATCAATCAGTGTTCTAATCACATGTTGAAGTTATCAGCATCGAGTACAGAGTACGATTCTAGTCTTGTTATGTTTCTTTTGTATACCGCAAGTCTAAAAGTGCACAATGATGTTTTCGCTGCACACTCATGCCTTGGCGATGCATGCTCGATAAAGCTATGCCTTGACAGAGGAGGAGGAGGAGGTAGAGGAGGTAGCCATAACAGCCACCGCTATGATGTGTAGTAGCCTCTAAGCACTAATTAGCGACGGGAGGGCATCTCGCCATAAACTAAGGATAGCCCCCCCACTTCAAGATGGTAGATGAGAGGTTAGGTTCCCGAATGCACTAACGTTTTACTGTTTAAAGATAATAGCTAAGGGAATTTTTCAAATTACCCGCCATCACATTTCAAAGGTATGTAGCTAAAGATAGCAGCAGGGTGCTCTGTTGATTAAAGGTGCCAGCTTGTTAAAAAAAGGATATATAGAACTTCAAATTGCCGCCACCACATGTTAAAGGTATGTAGCTAAAGATAGCAGCACGATGCTTTGTTGAATAAAGATGGTCGCAGCTGCACGTGGATTTTTTTAAAATTGGCCGCTACTACGATAAATATAGCAGCACGATGCTCTCTTGATTAAATAAGGCGGATGACAGCTGTCAAAAAGCATGTGGGTTTGTTTCCAAACAAGAGCACGTAGGACTTTTGAAATTGCCCTCCACCACATTTCAAAGGTTGTAGCTAAAGATGGCAGCACGATGCTCTGTTGATTAAGGATGGCCGCTGTCAGCTGTCAAAAAGCATGTGGGTTTGTTTCCAAACAAGAGCACGTAGAATTTTTCAAATTGCCCGTCACCACATTTCAAAAGTAGTAGCTAAAGATAGCAGCACTGAGGTAAACGATGTAAGATGGCGGATGTCAGCTGTCAATAAGTATGTGGCTTTGTTTGCTCTGTTAACTAAAGAGGGCGGATTACAGCTATCACGTGGAAATAGCCCCCACCACATTTCAAAGGTAGTAGCTAAAGATGGCAGCACGGTGCTCTGTTGATTAAAGATGGCTGTTGTCAAAAAAGCACGTGGAATTTTTCGAATTGCCCGTTGTGGCGTAAAGAGGGCAGCACTAAATTTTGCGATGCAAGATGGTGGATTACAGCTGTCAAGAAGGCACGTGGAAATTTCCCGCTACGACGTGCCTCTGAGGTTTAGTGCCATTAAGATAGCAGCACTGAGGTTAGCGATGCGTTGTTGTTAAGGTTTTGTGCCGTTAAGATGGCAGCACAGAGGTTAGCGATGCAAGATGGCGAATGGCAGATGCCAAAAAAGCACGTGGCTTTGTTTACAAAATCAAATCTCGCGCTAAGATTCAAATTTCCCACCCGTTGCCATAAAGATGGCAGCACTGAGGTTTAGCCCCGTCAAGATGGCAGCAATAGAAGTAGCGATGCGTTGTTGTTTAAAGGTGGCGGATGACAGCTGTCAAAAAGCACGTGACTTTGTTTACACATTCAAATCTCGCGTCAAAATTCAAATCTCCCGCCAAAATTCAAATTTTCCGCGGTAGGAGGAGTCCTCTGAGGAGAGCCTGAGGAGGAGGAGGCCGCGGAACCATCCACTTATACTACTGGCGGGACCGGTTTTTCTCCGGGTACTCCGGTTTTTTCTGTCATCTTTCATTCCAGCCAAACTCTCCACGATCCTTTCCTTTCAACTGTCAGTCATTAGTCATTGCCGCAGGAGAGTGCGACAGGCTTCGGCAGCCGGCACAATTCCTGTCCTCGCCGCAGGATGGGGGCTTCATTCATTCCATCCCTGATCCGGTCATTGACTGGAAAATAGGTTGTAGGTTTTTATTTTCATTTTTTTCATAATCCACTAGTAACGGGAAACATATGACCCATTTTCTTCCACAATAGCTCACCGATATTGTCTTGATAATTTAGGTATTAATTGTGGTTAACATTTTTCTCAAGATAATATACGATGCTTCTACAATCAAGGAAAGAAATGTACACCAGCTAGTATAACATTCGAAACACTGGGATACGGAGAGATGAAGGAAGAAGTAAACAAAAGAAAAAATAAGACATAGTAATTACGTTCGTGTCCTTTTGATCCAAACGAATACCTTTTTTTACTTATTCTTTCTTTCTTTCTTTCTTAATCCGTTTATCCCCCAGGATTGGTTTTTCCCTCGGACTCGGCGAGGGATCCCACCTCTACCGCCTCAAGGGCAGTGGCCTGGAGCGTGATACTTTGGGTTTGGGGATACAACTGAGGGAATGACCAGTACCTCGCCCAGGTGGCCTCAACTGCTATGCTGAGCAGGGTCCTTGTGGGGAGATGGAATGATCAGGAGGGATGAACAAGGAAGAGGAAAGGAAGCGGCCGTGGTCTGAAATTAGGTACCATCCCTGCATTTGGCTGGAGAAGTGCGAAACAACGGAAACCACCTCGAGGATGGCTGAGGTTGGAATTGATCCCCACACCCCTCTACTCAGCTCACCTCCAGGTTATGTGAACCCCGTTCCATCCCTCGTACCCCTTTCTTAAATTGCATGACTGAACCGAGAATCGAACGCGGACCTCCGCGTGTCGCAGCTAATCACACTAACCACTTCACCACAAAGGCAGACCTATTTAATTATTACGTTCGTTTCTTCTACTGTATGAAACTGTCTTAAATGTACGTGTAAAATTATTTTAAATTCACATGATGCTCCTTATTTTTCCTTTATAAGCGCTTCAAGACTTACATCAAACTGTATTTAATTCAAACCGTATTTAAACACATTGTCGCTACTGTATATTTCTTCATGGAATAGTCACTGTTCCCAATTCCCTCTTTTCAGTCCATGTTTTCACTGTGACGCGTCTCTCACTCTGTCTCCATGGCTAAATGGTTAGCGTACTGGCCTTTAGTCACAACGGGCCCGGGTTCGATTCCCGGAAGGGTCGGGAATTTTAACCATAATTGGTTAATTGTGCTGGAACGGGGGATGGGGGTAATCTTCGTCTTCCTCATCATTTCCTCCTCATCACGACGCGCAGGTCGCCTACGAGCGTAGAATCAAAAGTGCTGCATCTGGCGAGCCCAACATGTCCTTGGACTCTCCCGGCGCTAGAAGCCATACGCCAATCCATTACAAAGCGACTCTCAAATATCCGTCATTTTTAGTCCATCCATATGCGCGTCATGGTTAAAGGTCTCTGTCTGCCCGAATCATTTCCAGTGGCACCTATATGTTTCTTGTCTTTGGCACCCAACGTAGTCTCCGTTTAGTGTGGTGAACGAGATACCTGGACTGCTATTGACTGGGATCGGGATTAAAATGGTTGGTATTTGTTTAACCCGCCAGTGCATGGGTCACAAAAAGTTACATGAGTAAACGGGTTGGGTCTCACAGACCCATCATACTATTTCCTTTTTATAGTATGCTAAAATATTTTTATTTTCAGTATTCATTCCCTCCTATTCCGATAACATTATAAACACATTGCTGTCACAAAACCGTTGATGATTAATAACTTACTTAACATTTTACAACGCAATTCTCTAAGCACCGCAAATTTACACACAATATTTTATTTGATCACAAAATTCAGAACTTATCAAGTCAAAATTTATGAAATCGTCATAACCTAATCTTCACGATCCAGAATGTTCATTGGAACATTCACATTTCAGCTTTACATTCACTGCACACAAATACGGAGAGTTCAAGATACATGAACTTTCTGCACAAACAGCACGAGTTGCGGGTCTTTTCTGACTCTACAGTATGCACGACGTCCTCTTTTATTTTCTGTATTTTCACGTCCTGCTTTTGCCGTCAACCGAGATATCCTTCTTGCAGTATCGCGAATGCTCTTAGGAAGATATCTTGAGACATCTCTTTCTCTTATTTGTTCTTCAGTTAGAAGAAACAAGAGTTTATTCAAAAAAATCATTCTGCTCCTTGCGTCTGGAGAGTTAGGCTTGTTGACTCTGAATATTAAATGTGCGTTAAAGCCTGTAATATTCAGCAACGCATAGAAGACCACCATTGTCGAACGTCTGGTGCTTCGAGACGTCCTTTCGTCTACACAACCTACACCACCCTTAGTCGAATTATAGAATGTGACTATTACAGGCTTCTTCTTTCCTTCTATACTTCCCTCAGTTTTATCATCGATGTGCACCGACAAGAGGAAAACCACAGTAAATTTCATCATCTGATAATGGTTCCTCCAATAATGCGGCAACTCGTTCCATATCACGTGGATTGTTGACATCATAACACTCCTTTTTCTTAGACCTACGAAGAAACGAACTCATTTGCCCAGGTCAACCAATTTTCAGTCTCACCTCTGTACTTAAAAACCAAGGAACTAAGGTGAAAAGACAGCCAGGCTAACTAAACCACGGATTTGGACAAGACGCTAAGATATAATCACCCTATAATCTTCTTTATGTACACGGTTAATATGGAAAGACTAAAATGCTTATTATTAAAAAAAAACTTACACGACTGCACGGGTTGGGTCTCACAGGCCCACAGAGCACTTTAACTTACCACTGCTCACGTACTAAAGCAATCACTTCCATGTTCGTCTGCAGGAATACTACATTCGTGAAAACAGGAAGGTAGCAGAAGCTGGAAGTATGCAGCTATCACCGTCTATCAGAAAATGTTGGAAATACCAGCGCATGGGTCTCACAGACCCAACCCGTGCATTGGCGGGTTAAGATCCGAAATACGGAACGTTCTAGCGCTCTTTTAGAAATCACCAATTAGGCATCCCATTCATCATTAGAGCATGTGAAACACTGATAAATGGAACGTACGGACTGCAGGGCCACCTGGTTTACCTGCCGTTCGCCTGCCGAGCCTCACAGTAGTTAAGTTGGAAACAGCACGCTTCAAGATAACGGAGAAACTAGGATCCGACGAAATAAGCCGGGTTCGAAATCTGATCCGCTACTCTTTACTTTCTTCGTCATCAGCTATTACGTAGGATGTGACGAGGTCTCATAACTACTCGTTTCCAAAATTGATACATTTGGCCTTTTTTAAGGCCATTAATGTGCTATTTTGTTCAGCTGGTTTGGAATAAGACCTGCTTATAAAATTGATGTATAATTCCCTTTGTAATGTAAGTGTTTATTGCATTTGTGAAATTTTTAAGAGATTTATGCAAGTTTCAAATATTATATTAAAATTGGTTCTAAGGTTTTCTGCTGTCTTCAGCAGGGAACACATATGACATTTGCAAACGCCTGGATCAGAACCGTCCGATCATTGTCTGCAATGGCTTATGATCGGCACCATGTCAGCCTCGCTTTTTAAAGAGCATTTGGATGTTGTAAGACGTGAGTGGAGGGCATGGCCATTCACCCTCACTGTACAGTAATATCCTATGCAACTTCCCAATTCATGTTTTACCGAGCTCAGTTTGCTTTTTACCACTGCAGATATTTTTGCAAGAGGTCTTATTTTGTATTAGTGGTAAATGAATTAAAAAGGCACACAAGAAACAGCATGTACTGTATGTGGAATGGCACTATCATTTGGACAGAGGATAGCATATGATCCTTTTTCCACTGCAAGCCTGCCTCGTTTTACTTAGCTTGCAAACTGGTAGCAAGCATAGCAATGTCGATCTTGAGGACTACTAATGTTAGATGGGTTGCGTATCGTCATGAATTGTAAGGGACTGACGGACCACTTGGTTCATATATTGCATTCTAAGATGGACATTGATCCCTAAACATTACGAGATTGAGAGAGGTTACAGTACTTGAGAAGGTGGAATGATGAAAGAAAAAATAAACAAATATCTCTATATTCAGATGTTATGACCTCAATGGGCAATGGTACTCATTACAATGTTTCCTCTAGTAAAACTATAGAGCTTTATACATTGATCCAAAGGTTCAGAATGTGTTTCAATGTGTTAACGAGAAGGATATTTCGTTTAGCCAGTATTTGGCACTTTATTTTGCTAGTGGCTTTACGTCGCACCGACACAGACAGGTCTTACGGCGACGATGGGATAGGAAAGGGCTAGGAGTGGGAAGGAAGCGACCGTGGCCTTAATTAAGGTACAGCCTCAGCATTTGCCTGGTGTGAAAATCGGAAACCAGGAAAAACCATCTTTAGGGCTGCCGACAGTGGGATTCGAACCCATTATCTCCCGGATGCAATCTCACAGCTGCGCACTCCTCACCACACGGCTAAGTCGCTTGGTGTATTTGGCACTTACCGTAAAAGGGCATTGATTTAAATCAAGCTTGTTATCTAGCCAGTTAAATTTAAGAGATTATCGAATTGTATAACATATCCCAGTGTCTTAGACGTTAAAAAAGAACATTTTTTTCGATGACGAGCTGTCAGCAGATCTCGCCATCCATTTAACAAGGGATAGAGGGCTGTTGTATCGTACGTAATTGTAGTATTTCCTATTAGTCTTTATATTAATGTTTTCTACGTTTTATTTCATAGACTCTGTTTTAGTCTGTTTGAATAATATGTTAATATATATATCTATATTAGCAAATGTACCCGTGCTTCGCTACGGTATTCTAAATTGTATACGGATTTCTCCGTAAATTACTGTAAATGCAGTGAGTAAGACTATATTAAATTGCACCTACAAACGGACTGAAACTTCAGACTACTCGTTCAGTGTTCTACATGGTTGATCCTGTGGCATTTTCCCGTATCCCCTATATTTATGGGTTAGATTCAGTTATTCATTGAATGGGGTGAAATTTGGTACAGTTTTCAAATACTACTTAATTTTTTGGATACTCATGTGACCCTGGAATCACAAAATTTTGCGAACATATGGCCACTGGTCATTTCAATGTGCCTGCTGAATGTCATCTTGAAATGAAGAAATGCAGTACTATTTAAGGAATAAGGGATAGAGATACGACAAAATGTCATAGGCCCAAAGTTGTAGATCTCTCCAAATTGAAGCGTGATCTTTTGTGATACGACTTATGGTTTAGCCACCAATTATTCCGAAAGGAAGGTTTGCACCTTCGTTAAAATTGCATCCATATTTCGATATTTTCCGGGGCTAAAAGTTATACATTTGCATGGCCTGAGGATGTATTTCCACACAGAAAAGATTGTCCAGGTTTCGGGATTAGCACTCGCATACATACGGAGTAATTAAGGAAGAAAATAATACAGTTGAGAAAGTTGAAATTAACAGAAAATAGGATTATAACTGAGGACAGTGGTATGAGTATGTAAATTCTAAGTAAATGTATTGGAAAATCAAATGCCCGTAAATAAATTATGCTGGTATGAGTCATAGATATAAGAAAGCGGTAACAGAGGATAACTTTAGGGGCAGGGATTCTTAGGAAAACAGATAAGAAGGTGACTAATGGTGTTATTACTGCCACGGTAACCTGTAGGTTTGTTGTCGGTCTGTCGGTCACTCAATGCAGGGCATGATACCCGCAGAAGATAGCAAATTTCTCCGTCATTTGAAGAGTAAGGTAAGTTATGAACATAACAAAAGTTGTTTATAATGAAGATCCGTTTCACATACGGTCCACGGAGTTTACAGAAAATCAATAGTATTAGAGAAAATGGAGGGAGACCGTTCTGGTTTTCCTATAAACACCCCGTCTATTAAAAGATTTTAATATCATATGCATATGGAAACCTTCCTTGGGATGAGTATAAGCTAAATATGAAGTTTGATTTAGATCTGTGCAGCCGTTTCGCCGTGATGGTGGAACAAACAGAGAGACAGGAAAATAACAGACACGAAAAATAAAAACCACCGATTCGGTCTCGAGTTGACCTAAAACGGATAAATATCTGAAACATTGGCAAAACAAACGAAATTACAGACAGCGGACCCCCTACAACTTTATTTATATAGAATGGATAAGGATGGACACGTCTAGCAGTGCAGACCTTTATTTCGAGAGTTACTGCTCTGAAACTGTACGACATATCAACAAACGCACTTCGCCATCAGACTCATCGTACAGCGTTCTACATGGCTGGTCCCATGACATCTTCTCGTATCTCCTATATTTATGGTTTGATTTAGTTAGATTCATTGAATGGGGTGAAATTTTGTACAGTTTTCACTCACTACTTTATATTTTTGGTACTCATATGAAAGCTAGAATCATCAAATTTGGCTACCACATGGCCACTGGTCATGTCAATGTGCGAGCCGAATGTCATGATTCTATCTTTCCTATAAGTGTGCCAAATGATAATATATACATGTAAACGTACAAAATTAACTTGAAATCGAGAAATAAAGCTCTATTTAAAGTGTAAGGGATGGAAATACGATAAAAAGTCATAGGACCAAAGTTGTAGATCTCTCCAAAATGAAACGCGATTGTGCTTTCTGATTTGTGATACGACTTACCGATTAGCCACCAATTATCCCGAAACGAAGGTCTGCACCGTTGTTAAAATTGCATCCATATTTCGATATTTTCCGGAGCCAAAAGTTGTACATTTGCATAGCGTAGAATATTTCCTCAAATAAAAGAGTGTCCAGGTTTTGGGATTAGCACTCGCGTACATACGGAGTAATTAAGCAAGCAATATGATACATCTAAGAAAGCTGACATTAATAGAAAATGCATTATATCTTTGGATAGTCGGATGACGAGAAATATGTAAATACCAAGTGAATGTATTGGAAACTCAAATGCCCCTCAATAAATTATGCTGGTGTGAGTTATGAATATAAGAAAGCTGTAACAGTGGAGAAATTTAGGCGCAGGAATTCTTAGGTAAACATATAAGAAGATGAGTAATGGTGTTATTACTTGAGCTATTCGAGGACGGTTATAACCTCCAACGATATTACGCCAATATCCCGCAGAATGGCCGATTGACGCCTCTTTTGCCTTCTACCCAAGGAACAACCACGAATTTAAAGGCATGATGAGGAAAATGGCAATACGTTACTTCCCCGCTGGCATGCAGTCAGAGACGTTGCCATGGTAACCTGTAGGTTCGTTGTCGGTCTGTCGGTCACTCAATGCAGAGCATGATACCCGCAGAAAATAGTAAATTTCTCCATCATTTGAAGAGTAAGGTAAATTATCAACATAAAGAAAGTTGTTTATAATAAACATGCGTTTCACATACGGTTCACGGAGTTTACAGAAAATCAATAATATAAAAGAAAATGGAGGAAAACCGTTCTGGTTTTCCTATAAACACCCCGCCTGTTCAAAGATTTTAATATGATATGCACATCGAAACCTTCCCCGGGATGATTATAATCTAAATATTAAGTTTGGCTGAGCTCTATCCATCCGTTTCGCCGTGATGGTAGAACAAACAGACAAACAGACAGACACGAAAAATAAAAATCACCGATTCGGTCTTGAGTTGACCTAAAACGGATAAATATCTGAAAAAACTGGCAAAACAAACGAAATTACAGACAGCGGACCCCCTACAACTTTATTTATATAGATATATTCAAATATATTACAGCGTTCCAAGGCAATGTCTTGTTCTCCCCTAATCTATGTTTTCTATCATTTTATCAGAAAATAAGGCATTGAAAATTAGATCCATTGATTACTTTAAACTCATAATCATTTTAAATCAAAGTTTGTTTTAAATTAAAGTCAGTGGATATATTTTAACATTTCAATTATCATGTCATTTCGTTTTATCTCGTAGCATTAGGGGCTGATGACCTACCATCTTAAGCCCCTTTAAAAACAAGCATCATCATCATCATCATCATCATCATCATCATCATCATAGAACATCCTTTAATGTGATCGCTTAGTTTGGATAGGAAATATCCTGAAATTTAAGTAAGTTAATAAATATCTGACAATGTGAAACCTCCATGATTTCAGTTAAATGAAAAATTATTTCGGAATAAATAAGTTTACGGGTGTTTTCAGTAACGAGACCGCCAATTCTTCCGATTATTTCCAAGTAATAGTTTTACAATTTACGTTACATTCAAAGTTTTGATTAAATTGAGAATGATATGAGGTCGATTATTTTGCTTCAAGCCCATTATATTTATTATCAAGTGCGTCTACTAAATTATAACTTTTCAAAGCAAAATTATCTTCTCCATGATACTAAGAAATATCTATCTTATGTACGATTCATTTTAAATTAACATACACGGAACTATGACCAATGTAAATTACATTGATATCCTATACGTCTGTTCATAATGTATGCCAATTTTGGCCAGTTAGTTCCCCAAAGGTATATATTCTGCGAAAAGGCTAAATAAATCACTCTACTCAGACTCATTTTAATGATCTGCTGAATAGACAATTATTCAACTCTGCATGATCGTCTTTAGGATGCTTGCTCAATAATCCTATAAAGGATTCGTATATAGTCTCTCCCTTGACAGTATTTTCCATTTGAAGCCATAAAAGGCGGCTCGCTTGCTCGTCTCATGTGATATAGCCAGAGCAGGTCAATGCGCGGGCATTACTCTTTGAGAGCGCTCCATGAAAGAAGGCGGATAACGTGTCCACTCCCGGTCTCTATGCAAAGCTGAAGTAATGCGCTCCTGATCACCAATCAGAACCCTTTGGAAGACATGTCATCTTTATCCTCCCTATCTCTTTGACCAGCCGGCCACCAGAACTCTTACGAAGTACTCACATGTTAACAAAATAGAAGTTTACATGCACCACGCAATTCTTTTTCAAACTTTTATGTAACACAGCAGAAACTTGTGATATTCTGCAAGTTCACAACAGTTCTGTCGAAGAGAGATAATCCACCTGATAGTTGTCACTCTGAGGGGCAACGTAGTCAGTTCGTATGATATTTGGATTAAACAGGGCTAAGTTATAACTCAATATTATAATTACCAACCATGAGGCAGATAGCCTCTTTCAAATTTTATTTGGAAAATAAAATCCAACACATGCTATTTCAAGTCAGGGAGTACAAAAGGTGTGTAAAAATGGCCAATAATTTTTAACCCGGAGTCCGCTATGGTCTGGGATTTTGTTTATTCTTAAGTTCAGCTTCTCATTCGGAACTGTCTTTCTAGCGCCCATCATAAGGCCAATGACTTCCCAATTTTGTAACTTTGTATTTGAAAATAAACTATGCCGGGCCGGTTCTTAACGGATCCCGCTTCGCATCTCAGTCTTGGCTTCCTATTCTGATGAAAATGAGAGCTATTGTAATAGACAAAAGAGTGGTAAAATTTTTAGATAAATTTCTAGAAAATAGAACTCAGAGAGTTTGAAAAGGTGAAGTGTTATCTGATCATGTAGTGATTAATAGCAGGGTCCCACACGTCCGTATTATTGGACCTTTATATTTTCTTGTATATAAAAATGATATGAATAAAGGACTGGAAACACAGATAAGGCTGTTTGAGGATGATGTTAGTAAATAAGTTAGAGGGTTGTGAGCGATTTCAGAAAGATCTAAACAACGTTCTGTGATGGACAGCAGACAGAACGGGACGAAAAGTCAGGTTGTAAGTTCTAACAAGAGGAAAATTCTTCTAGTTTTAATTACCGTGATTGGGGCTGATAATACCCCAAGGGGATCACTGTAAGTACTCAGGTGTTAATATAAATAATGATCTTCACTGGGATAATCAGTTAACGAGGTTGTAAAGGAAGGCTACAGATCTCTTCAAATAATAATTATGAGAGTATTCAGGGGTTGTCGTACGCATGTAAATGAGAGGGCATATAAGTCTCTGGTAAGATCGTAATTAGAGTACAGTTCCAGTGTATGGTACCCACACCAGGACTACTTCATACGAGAATTGGAAAAGATACAAAAGACAGCAGCACGACTTGTTTTGTGTTATTTCCGATAAAGGAATAGTGGTACGAAAATGCTGAAAATTTTGGAGTGGGAAGACTTGGGATGAAGGACACAAGATGCTCGACTAAGTGGTATGTTCTGAGCTGTCAGTGAAGAAATGCTGTGGTATTACATTAGTAGACGAATACGCTTAAGCGGAGTATTTAAAGGTAGAAAAGATCGTAATTTAAAGATAAAGTTGGAATTCAAGTGGACAATTTGGGGAAAATATTCATTTATAAGTCGAGAAGTAAGGGATTGGAATAATTTATCAAGGGAAATGTTCGATAAATTTTCAAGATTTTTGAAAATGTTTAAGGAAATTCTAGGTAAACAATTGATAGGAAATCTGCTACCTGAACGACGCCCTAAATGCAGATCATTTATGATTGATTTCTTCTTCTACTTTCCAGAATTTTCATTAGGGTCTGACTTTTGTGTTAATTTGGCCTAGTTTTAAGTTGGATTTGGATGAGCTTTTCGACGCTTCCCCTCTGTGTAGGAATGTATTCACTCTGAGACTGGTAGTGTAATGTGTTGTATGTAGATGAAGGGAAGTGCGTCAAGACGAACAAAAACACCCAGTAGGCCTACCGAGTCGGGGGGGGGGGAATTAATCATACGCTCTAAAAATCTTCTTCTCTGCCCCTGAAATTGAACCTGGAGTCTCTGAACATATGTCCAGTGTCCTGATTATTAATATTTAAGTTTCGCCAGTTAAACGTATTATTAAGTAAGTCCAGGTGATGGTTGAAATCTGGCTGTGAACTTCGTTGGCAACATATTTCAGTTTAGTGTAGTAATGGTAGCCGATGGTCATGATTTAACCCTTTCCGGCCCTTAGCGCCCGAAAGCGCCCGGCTGCATTATCTGCATTCGTCTGCGATCTGTGCGATAGTTTTTTATTTTTCTCATCAGTGAAGTGTTGATAAGGCATTTATGAACACGCATTGCAATCTACAAGTCTTAGAAAATAAAGGAAGAGAGATAATCTGTCTTGACGTTGCCTAGGCAACGGTCTTGAACTTCCGCGAGCGCGGGTCAGCTGTTTCGTTCGTGAACATGGCGGGATTGAATATCGCGTATATTGAAACTGAGCTGAATATGGGCGAAAAAAGTGACACAGAATCCTTGAGTAGGGGTGCAGGTGAATGTTTAATGAGTGAATAATATATCAACGAAGATAATTTTAGTGATAACAGTGATATGAATGAAAACGAATCGGACCTGATGGCGATGCCACGGCAGTTCAGGTAACACAAATATTACGTTTCGTTACTCCGAATGATTAAATGGATGATGTTGAACCTGCGCATAATTCGGAAAGAGTATTAGAGGAAAGAGATTTTTCTTACGTATGTTAGGAGGAGAAAAATTATTCAGTGACATAGCCTATTGCGCATATAACAATGCAGCCTTCAAACAGTCGCATTCCGGTAAGATAAAAACAGAATGGGAAGACACTTGCCCAGATGAAATAAAATCTTATATACATGGGTATCATTCCACTTCCAAGATCACGTGATTATTGGTTTTGAGGGATTCAGACAACGTGGGAATGTGACAAATGCAGACTGTCTCTGTGTCGAGTATCACGAGGAGGGGGGGGGGGGTGAAAAACACATGACTCAATAAACAGAGAAATGGATGTGATGGTATATTTTCTAATGTTATTGAAAATTTGAATTCATTGTGATGAATAGTTTTTACTGTATTTAACTTTCTCTGAAACAATACGGTCTGTTTCAGTTTTTGCTAAATAATAGGTTGAAACCTGGGGATAAGCGGAGTGAAAATGCGGGCGGGAAAGGGTTAATCACTTTGTCGTCTAGAAAATATCGAATTATTCCTCCGTGGTGTTTGATATTTGCATTTCATCAATACAAATATAAAATGGCAATAAATTTATTCACATTACTTTGAATTTGGCAGTAGAAATTCTTAGAGTCATTAGTGAATACTCGAATGTGTTTAACCCTAGAACACAAAACCTACTTTAAAAGTAAATAAACGCAAAACCTCGTAATATTTACAAATGCACTTTCAATGTATTATTTTATAGCATACACATCACTGTACTAAAAATATCACTCAGAACAGCTTTTTCTTCAAGCGGGAGTAATCTGTCCACTGACTGTCATCATATTATTTGCATTTGGCCACCATCTGACATTAACTGTAACATGACGTAATTTACCTCTTCATAGTAGCGTGTTAGCGCTCTTCATGGCACTAGGTTCTCCTTATGCCTGTGAAGGTCAACAAAATCATCGCACATAACCGTTTCATTCATCGGGAGCAATTTGCACACTGACTTGCACGGTGTTCTTGCAGTACGCCCGCAAACACTGACTGCAATATAACGTCGTTATTCGCTTCTTGTTAGTAGGATATATATGACAAATTGTCCTCTTCGTGCCGCTGAATCCAGATTTCACTCTTAACTCCTAAAAGTCCCCGTATCATTATCTGGAGATCAGACTGCAAGATCGAGATTGCAAGTCTTTTCTCCATTAACAGTCTTGTAAGCGCTTCACTCAGCTGGATAATAATATTCAGATTTCTATAAGAGGATTCTATACACTCATCTTTGAATCTTCGGAGGATTTTGTATTGTTTTGTTCATTTGACTGTTCTACACATTCGTCATCTGTATCGGTTAGTACAATATTGTCTATTTCTATATTGTCTTCTTCTTCTCCGTCAGCACTTAACTCATTACCATCATTTTCCCCCTCAGTATCTTGAAGTATTAGTGGAATTTTCGCACCAAACTCCGGATCGTTTCCTCTTAGGATACCAATCCAAAATAATTAAAATCGGGGAAAGACCAGCATTTTCACTGCTTGAGGTTATATAGTGCATTATTTTACATACATTACACACATAAGTTGCATATTTACGACTCGATATTGAATTTTTCCTCATGAACGAGCAGATCATGAAATAGAACTCATCACGACAGCTATTATGACGATATAGGAACGTACTAAAGTGGACAGCAAAATGGTGCGAGAACACAGTACAAATATCTCATTGTTTGCCAAATCGCCATTGTGTTCACAGCTATTTTGATCTAGGGTTTAAGAAAAAGGAAACCGAAACATAAAAGAAAGTGAATAATCTATTCCTAAGGTTCGAGGTTAGCAGGGAAATTAGGAGCGAATGTCCTGTTGCGGAAAAATGGAGGTCAGCTGAACATCTGGATTGACTATTAATATTCCAGGTTACCCGCTCAATAAATGGGATCATGCAAAATATGTCAGTTCTTCAGGAAGAACATTAAGCAGCAGGAGATCCAAAAATAAAAATAAAATTCGCAGAGAAGCATATTTCAGAATATAAAAAGGGAATTATGTTTTATGAACATAGTTCGAGTACGATACAATGAAGTTAAATTATTGAACGGGTTGGTAAATGATAAGCCTGTCACTACTTGTAGAATTGTAGAAGCGTGCGATGTGATGATGTTTGTTTTTAAAGAATAACTCATTGAAGTCAGTACCCTTTCTTAACACTGATCTCCTTGCTGGAATCTTTCTCAGTTTCTGAGGTCAGCAGTTCATGTGGATTTGATGTAGTTTTACGGAATGATGCCCTATCTGACGCCAACTCTACGTAGATGTACGTATTCTCTATTGTATGTTGGTATGGTGGTCGATAGCCTGGTACGCTATGTGAAGACGAGGAGATGTGAATTAAGACGAACAAAAATTCAGTCCCCGAGCAAGAGGTATTAGCCAAACAAAGTTAACATTTCCGCACCACTGAGCATTGAACTCAGAACTGACAAAATATAAAATCACTACATTCACCATTCTACTAAGCAGCCGGCTCCCTTCAT
Source organism: Anabrus simplex (assembly GCF_040414725.1). Taxonomy (NCBI): domain Eukaryota; kingdom Metazoa; phylum Arthropoda; class Insecta; order Orthoptera; family Tettigoniidae; genus Anabrus; species Anabrus simplex. Next base: position 290,436,776 of record NC_090270.1, on the reverse strand, counting down.
AACACTTGTAATGTGGCGATAACAATCAGTTTTCAAGAAGACCTACGATTTTTAATACCATTGAAATGAAACAGGCACGTAAAGGGAAAAGTTTATTCGTAATTTCTTACTATCCGAATTTACCCATTCCTTTGCAGAGGAGAATTTACTTAACCCAAATGCAAGTTACGAAGGGATTATGCTTGTATGTTTTCATTAATATTACGTATCCATTTACAATAATAATAATAATATTTTCGTGTGGCTGTTTCTAGCCGGGTACAGCCCTTGTACGGTGGACCATCCGATGAGGGTGGGCGGCAATTGCCATGTGTAGGCAACTGCGTGTTATCGTGGTAGAGGATAGTGTTATGCGTGGTGTGTGAGTTGCAGGGATGTTGGGGACAGCACAAACACCCAGCCCCGAGCCACTGGAATTAACCAATGTAGGTTAAAATCACCGACCCGGCCGGAAATCGAACCCGGGACCCCCTAAACCGAAGGCCAGTGCGCTGACAATTCAACCAAAGAGTCGTACACCATTTTCAATTCATTTATAATTGTTACTATTAGTATTTTATTTTAACAGATAATTATGCTTCACCCTAACAACGTTAACAATGCACAAATAGGTTAACGGAACATTTAAGCCCACCTCATGGCCATGATCTTTAACCCAATGAAGTTGTTATTCTGTAAAGTGGTTTCTGGGTGTCAATAGGCAAGAGGAACAAATTTGGAACTGAAGAAAATGGCAAACATTTGCTGAAACAAGTTTATGTTTTAAATGGCCAGGGTTATAATTCTATGTTTACTAACTTTAGATGAGCGTATAACATACCAATTTTCTAGTTTCGGATAAGACAGCGTACTCTCACAGCTATGATTTAAGTACAGTTCTAAATGAAGGTAAAATTAACGAACTTCTCAAACTTGCAGATTAGATCATAATCTCTCTCTTTTAATTAAATATTCACCGCTCCACAGTAGATAAGAGCACTTTCGTTAAACTGACTATATGTTTAGTTCTAAGAACTACGAATGCACTTTTACACCATGATCTAAGTGCTGCAGTAAATTAGAATTCCACAGAAATGTAATTATCCGGAAGCTCCCCTGGGAGATCTCGTGCTGCATCTCACTCCGTTATTTATGCTCGAGTACTAGTTAGTATTATTAGAGAAGAGCTTTCTGATATCAGTGGGTTATCATCTCGTTAATCAAAATGAGATTTAAAGCACAGGAAATTAGAAATATTATTTGCTGATTTTACACTGCATACCTCTGAACGAGAAACAAGATGTTTCTGTTTTAATCATATTTCCTTGCCCGCCCGTTTCGTCCCTAACCATCCCACTATAACTTCTGTGGTCGTACATGTTACTATAGTCTTTGTTAGTCTCAGCCTCCATTTATCGTCCATACCTATCCCTATCATCACTAAATGTTTTGTCCAAAAATATGGGTTCTGGATGATGAGGAATTTTACATTATCTCTGTCATATTGCAGTACACACAGATGATTGCTACATAATACTGCTACTAATAATAAGATATTAAAGAAAGGAAAATCATGAGAAAAAACATTAGTGCTAAGATTTAAAGATGAAATACAATACCCCAGATCCAACTCGGAATTATATTTTAAAATACCTAAACTTACTGAATTTTAAGTCATTTGGAAAGAATGAATAAAAACATAATTACTTATCATACACACATTTTTTGCAAAGCAAACGTACGAAATCAAAATAGTAAAAGCAATTAATTAGACAATATGCTGGATGGAAATTTAATCAGAAAAGTTCTTCACATAAGGGTATTGAAGGAAGACGAGAAGAAACCAACACCGCATACTTGGCCGAAGGAACAGAAATTACAATAAAAAGGAAGAACTATTGGACAAGGAGGAAAGCTCGACAAATGTTGATCCTGCATGGCCCTAAGGGACACATTCACACAGAAGAAGAAGAAGAAGAAGAAGAAGATTGGTGAGGTCAGAAGAGTATAAATATTGTTTGCTATTCGCTGATGGTTTAGTGGTACTCTGCAACGTTATAGCAACAGCTACGAAAAGGACTGAAAGCTCCAAATGGTAGCAAAGAATACTGGGCTTCAAATTTCTTTTCAGAAGACTGCGTGTGTGACCAAAATTAAAGAGAAACCTCAGTCGTTGAAGTTAGGAGACAATAAAAATCGTACGGAGAGTTAAGAACTTTAAGTATTTGGGAGAAAATTACAAGAGAACGGGTTATAAAAGACTTCTTAAGGAATGGGCGAGGAAATTAGAAATTACATTTCAACTGCAAAGTAACGCAAACAACGAAAAGGTTTTATCTTTAGGGGCTAAACTGGGTCATCTAGACACCGTTGTTGAGCCTTAGAGTCTGCATGCAGGGGAAACATTGGACATTGTTGGAAAAGGTGGATTTGAAGATGTCCGGAACAGAGAAAGAGAAATGTTAAGAAAAATTCTGGGTCCTAATGTAAGAGATGGGGAGAGGAGACTCAAAGCTAACAAAGAACTTTATCAAAGAACAAAAGGAATGGTTTAACTGATGAGAAAGAGAAGGTTACTGTTCTATGGGCACTTGTTGAGGATGGGCAGTAACAGACTGACGAAGAGAATCTTTGAATTCTTCTGGAAGAGGAAGATGGAGCTGAAATGTTTTCGAGAAGTGAGGTTGGACTTGATGGAGATTGGGGGGTCCGGAAGGTTATATCAGGGACAACTCCTCAAAAAGCTCCGCAGTTTACAGGAAACTGGGGAAACGCGGGTGAGGAAAGCGAGGTCCTATACAGTTGAACAGAAGAAGGAAGTAGGAATAAGAATGAAAATATACAGGGTGTTTGGAAAAGAACTCCCTAATTTAATGTGTCCTAGAATCTGTACAAAATGACATACACTATTGTAGTTTGTGGTGTGTGATTCTCCAACTCTCCAAGTTTAGCTCCCCTGCAGTTGGCAGGTCTGCTTGACCTTGAAACGGCGCCAGTGCTGTTTGTTACCTCTGTTCCGCACTGCACGCACGCCTGGACTGAACTGAGGGGACAGAGGAAACATACAGCACTGGCGCCGTTTCAAGGTCAAGCAGACCTGCCAACTGCAGGGGAGCCAAACTTGGACAGTTGATGAATCACACACCACAAACTAGAATAGTGTATGCAACTTTGTACAGATTCTAGGACACATTAAAACTAGGGAGTCCTTTTTCAAACACCCCATACTGGCAGGGAGTGAAGACAGAGAAAGCTGAACATACTGCAAAGATTGTCAAACGTGTTTCATAGACGGCCGAAGCGAAGAAATAAAAAAAAATGTTAATAATTCACAGTGCATGAGTCAGCCATGTGGCTAGTTTGTTTTTATAATAATACTTCTCACATTTTCACGGCTCTGGGACTTCTCTTTAAATTGCCCAATAGTGCGAACTCCAACGTCTTGCTTCAGTTGGTCAATGAAATGTTCCTTGGCCTTCCACTTTGTTTCTTGCCCTCCAGTCTTCCTCCGTTATGTCTTTTAGTAAGCCCCCGTGTGGCAGCCTGTGCCCAATATAGGCGAGTCGTCTTTCACCAAGTTGCCCGAGCAGCACTCTTCCTTCAACAACTCGATTGAGTACCTCCGCATTTGTGACTCGAGCTGTCCAAGGAAACCAAAGCAGGCATCTCCAGCACCACATTTCAAAAGCCTGAAAACTACTAGTCAAACTGGCATTCATAGTCCAAGTTACTCCATACTATAGCTCCAATGACCAAAAAATCGCTTCCCAAGCTCTAGGCTCAAAGTACTGTTGGTCTGCATTATATGATATTTGTAGAACTCTGCTCATTCCATTCCAAGCCCCGCCTTGACATCTTGGTGACAGCAGCCATCCTCAGATATTATCCTTCCCAAGTATTTTGAAAAAGATACCTTTACAACAACAATTGATTTTCCGTCTCATCGACATAGATAGGTCTTATTGCGACGGTACGATAGAAAAGGCTTCGGAGTGTGAAGGAATTGGCGCTGGACTCAATTAAGATAGAAACCCAGCATTTGCATGGTATGAAAATGCCAAACCAGGGAAAACCATCTGCAGGGCTGCCGACGGTAGGGTTGGAACCCACTACCTCCCGGATGCAAGCTCACAGCTGCGCGGCCCTAATCGCACGGCCAACTCGCCCGTTGAATATACATTTTCGAGTGCCACACCATGAATGGATTATGACGTCTTTCCTTGATTTACTTTCCGACATAACTCTAGTGTTTATTATATTCAATTTCATCCCATACTTTTCAGACACGTCACATTTATGCGACCTGGAAGAGAACCAAAGACAGGAAGATAGCTGGAGTCAAAAATACATTGAGGTAGGTGAAAGCATTGACAGTGGATAGAAAACGCTGGAGAAGTTTTGACGAAGCCCTATGTTCGACTTAGGAATTAAAGGAAATAAATCGACTAGGTCAACTAAAGATAGTGACTTGACTTTTTCGTTTACCATTAATCTGATGGAACTTTCCTGTTGATACTATCCACAGCCTGTTTCCAGTCATTCGACCGGGTCAAGAATGGAATGAATGAAGCCCCCTTCTAGAGGCGAGGATGGGAATTGTGCCGGCTGCCGAAGCCTGTCGCACTCCTCTGGGGCAATGATTAATGACTGAAAGACGAGAGGGAAAACCGGAGCACCCGGAGAAAAACCTGTTCCGCCTCCGCTTTGTCCAGCACAAATCTCACATGCAGTGACCGAGATTTGAACCACGGAACCCAGCGATGAGAAGCCGGCGAGCTGTCGCCTGAGCCACGGAGGCTCGGTTGTTGATACTATATGATCCTTTTCTTTATATTGGAAGAATTGTGTTATTTAAGGCACAGTATGCATCGTTTATTTTATTGCGAAAATCACCATTGTCACCATTCTTTATACTGTATCAAATAAATCACATCTTAGAAGAGATGGCCTCTCATCAGAATCTAAATGATCAAGGGTAAGTTATGATGCCCAGCAACTTCAGCCTGGGCATTCGCTGATGACACAGTCGTAGTAACAGAATATGATGATTCTGTACGGAATCCGACAGAAGCAGCTATCGCACGATGTAGTGAAATAGGTCTGGACATCAATACCAAAAAATCTAAATGCATGTCTATAGCCTCATTTTCTGGATTGTTAACTAATCGTGGGGCTAGGAGAAAGCGTCAGTAACGTCCTAGGAATGTGCGATATCTTGTAAGGAAACTATCGTAATAACGTTGTGATTGATAACGCTTTAAATGTCAGCAGTCTAAAAGGAAAGATATTTTTGACACTGCTCCTCACCTGTAAACAAACCAGAATTCTAATATTGTCTCTACATTTAATCTCCCCTCCATTATTTCCAAATTTCAGGCCAATCCTTTACACAAAATATAACCAAGATTCCCCTGTGATACAGATCTTCTCATTAGAACTTCCTTGAATAATATTCTTCAGACTTCACTGTGTTTGCTCTACTCAGCTGAGGAAAACAAAATACTAGATATTCAGAGCCAGCTGGGAAGCATTCTCGCGGAATATTAATTCCTGTAAAATTTTCATGGCCTCCAGAAAGCCATAAATGAATCCGGTTTGATATTTTGTAAACAATACCACAATATTTGAGGAAGCTGTGCTTAGAGACCTAACAGACAGAGTTGTAATGAATCAAAATCTTCCGCAGAAATAATTTTTTGTGTAGTGCCTTACGAAATCCTCGATAGTTTTCAATAATCTGTCGATAGATATATTGACTCACTGTACCCTTCTGGTAAGTATGCCAATCTAAGCAATTGTTTTACATGCACCGAAAAGGGTTTCTAATGACTAGCTGACGGAATTTTTGTATGCAGGTCGATGTTGAGTACCTAATGTAACTATAGCAGCGTTCCATTTTCTACTTTGCATGTGGATCAGTGATAGAGTATCTGCCTGTGGATCCCATGACCACGGGTGCGACTTGCACTTGCAGAAATGGTCGGACTGTTAAGGGTGGAGAGAAGTCTAATCGACACACGATGTCGCAACATGTCGGCATGCGAAAAATCTCTCGACACAATTTTTGTTTACCCAACAAAATTGTTTAAGAAACTAAGCCGTAAACCGCCCAATACAGATCCCCATCACTCTTCCATCTTATAGAGTAAAAAGGAACATTAAAATTGAATCACAGCCTAGATGGCATAAAATTAAAAATACTGTCACACTGTAACTGAGGCAATGGTATTATTATTATTATTATTATTATTATTATTATTATTGTTACCGAGTTTTTGCGGTAGTTAGAGGTGAAAGAAGGTGCGGGGTGGTGAACAGGTCTCAAGCTACGAAAGTAAAATTAATTTAAAATTTAACAAGGTTATATTTTCTTTTCAAACTAAGGAAATAACAAGCATGGCAGGTACAGAGTAGCAAGTCAACAAAATGTAGTTACACAATTTACTGGATTTGGGCTTCGCGCCCCGACTTCACAATGCTTGGGCAATCAGCCCAACCTTACTTCAAAATAAGTTTTAACAGAGGGGCAGAAAACCCCATTCATGCTCAGGAGCACTTGCTCCAAATTACACAGAAAAGCCTCCTCGAGGCATACAACACTCAATTTTCAAGAAAGAGCTACTCGCTGTCAAACTTTAAGCCTCTGAAAGGCCACACCAAACTCCACCTTCAAGTTGTCCTCTCAGGACATAGACACAGGGGTAAAATACCCAACCTACTGAGGTCTATTAAGTGAGAAGATTAATTACATGACCTCTAAAATAACAATTTGAGAGGAGGCGAACTTGCGCTCCTAATACTCTTTGTTTAAAACCTACTTGGCACTAGGCCGTTAATACAAGGGCTAATCCCATACTAAAGAGGTGACTTAAGAAAGAAACAATTTACATTACGTTAAAGAAGAATAGGTTGAGAAAAATAAGTTCACCTCAAAACAATATGAGTGGGAGCTCGAGAGGGTTAAGCACTCTCTATCCCGATATGTAGTTTAAAGATAGAATAGATACCAAAGGTCTTTACATTTTAAGGAAGGTTACATTATGGAAAAACTTCGGACCCGCCCCGAGAGTTAAACTGCTGAGCTAGCAAAGAAAGAAGTTATTAATCGGCCATTACCTTGTTGTTGACCGCTGCCGAAGAAAGAGGCGCTACCCGCCCCCTGCTATGTACTTTACACACTGAGAGATGGTACAGAAGTGGCCCAGAGACCCTAAAATCAGCAGTTTATATACTCTCGCGGAAAGTTCGAGGCGTTTTAGGAAGGAAGACACCCGCCCACAATCTTTTTATTGGTGGTTAAAGAAAACCCCTACACAAGATGAAGAAGAAACACATCATTGGTGGAAAATTAATTTAAGAAATTCGGGATTGGCTAAATTCAAAACAAGGGGAAAGAAAGGGTTAATATTGCCAACTTAAACAATGACTGAAAGAAATTTAGCAAAGAACAAACTTTTGAAATTAAATTTTCTCCAAAAAAAAACCAGTTCTTTCACTCCGCACTAGGGTGCACTATTGTTGATCTTCAGTAGTGTCCTCTAGAAGAGAAAGTTCACACTTCTTACTACAAGCAAAACAAAAATACGTCGAAAATGACACAGTTCAAAAACTCCAAAATTTCCACGTAGTGACATCTTCTGAGAAACTTAAAAATTAATACCGTCAATAAAGTTCAGACTTCCTCCAGCAGAGGAGTTTCAACTGGCGCAAATTTTAAATTAGCGGCGTGGAGGTGTACCGCCCGGTACAGACCTCCCCCCCAAAAGTTCCTCCAGGGGTGACACATGAAATTTGTTTGAAAGCAAGGTCCAAGTTTTGATGTTGATATGGAGATTAATTGCAGAAGTATTTATAAGATTTTCTTAATTTGGTTTGATTCAGTTTCAAAATTTTTGTAGTTACTGGTGAAGTAAAGTCTTTATGTTTGTAGAAGTTGAATTCAGAAGGAAAACTTTAGTTTTTAAAGTTGAGGAAAATTTTCTAAGTCCACCAAATATTGCCGTAGAATACCCAAGAAAAGGAAGTAAAGTTGAACTGGAATGTCCATATAGCTGGATATGTACTTCAAACGTTGATGATTTTAACGGCCAGACCAGCCGCCACTGCTTGCGTTCAGAGGAGGCCGCCCGGGCCCCTCAAGTACCCTGAGATACCGCTCGCCCGCACTATGAGGGGAGCCAAGGTGTTGAAGCACGCCGCGCCCGCGGTGAACAAATACAGGCTGCGGGCCAGTAGCAGGTCGTGCGCCGCACATCAGCCTTGGCCGGGAGGAGAGCTCCGGCTTGCCGTGCACATGTCGTCCTCGCTGGGATCGAGGGGGCCCTTCCTCTACCCCAGTCGCGGCACAGTGCCGCGCGGCTGCGGGGGCACTGAAACATTAAAGTTAGGCGGCAGAATTTCTGTTGGACCAGAATAATAGTAGGGTACATTCATTGTGGAGAGGTTGAGGGGCCAGCAGCGTGCAGCAATTCATTTCAGAAGCGAGCCACTGTGTGTAGTGGAGCAGGAGACGGGAGCGTGGTAATGGCCGTGGCAAGGATAGGATGGCAGTTTAACAGTGAGTGGAAGGTTTACAAAAAACTTACATATGAAACAAAATATTATAGAAGGGGCAGAATGCCTTAAAAGTGAAACTCAAAAAAATATAACCTTCATATTCCTTTTAAATTATATGAAGCAAGTTAACACAAAATTTACACTGGTTTCACCTGTGACAGGTGAACCCTAAATATCCTCTCGGTGGCTGGATTACTCAATAACAACGTAACCGGCGTAAGGAAATCGAGAATGACACACGGCCCATGAAATCTGGGGGCAAGCTTGCCCGCGGGAACAAAATTCTTGACCATTACCTGGTCACCAACCTTCAAATGGGTGGGTCTCCGTCCACGATCATACCTTTCCCTAACCTTTTCATGAGAGACTTTAAGATTGGCTTTAGCCTTCTTCCAAAGATCTTTAATATTATCCGGATCTATTGTCTCGGGTAGAATGTCACTCAGGGACCAGAGGTTAGAGAGCGGCGTGTTGGGAACGAATTTGAACATCAAAGAAGCTGGAGTAAACTTGTGAGATTCATGAACCGCCGAATTCAAAGCAAAAGCTAACCAATGCAGGGACGTGTCCCACCTGGAATGATCTTCATGATGATAGGCAATAAGCGCGGACCTGAGATTACGATTAACCCGTTCAGCCAGAGATGGTTGAGGGTAATAAGCAGAAGTAGTTACATGAGAGATGGACAAGTCGAAACAGAATTTACGAAAAAGATTTGATGTGAACGCCTTAGCATTATCAGACACAATATATTGGCACGGACCAAAAGAAGCAAAAATAAAATTTAGGCAAGTAATGGTGGACTGAGCGGTAGCCAGCTTAGTCGGAAATAACCAGGAAAATCTAGTAAAGCCATCTACGCATACAAAGATAAACTTGTTAGCATTTCCCTTAGACTGGGGGAAGGGTCCTACATAATCAGTATACAGGCGTTCCATGGGGCGCGACGCTTGATGAGAAGACAAAAGGCCTACCTTGGTGGACATGGTTGGTTTACTAAGCAAACAGGATTTACAAGCCTTCACTAGTTCACGGATTTCACCGTCCATACCTTTCCAGATGAACATTTCACGAATCTTCTCACGAGTTTTAAAGATACCAAGATGCCCTCCTAATGGGGTCTCATGATAGTACTTGAAGTTCATAGGCACAAGAACAGCTGGAACGACAACCTTCATCATCTTATCATGCCTCGAAGGGCAACATAGAACACCATTCCTCAGAACATAAGGGACAACATGTTCCCCAGAAGAAAGGGTTTCCATTATCGGAGCCAGAGTCGGATCTTCACGTTGGTATTTCTCGATATCCCTAAAGAGCATGGGAGCATCTGTTAAGATGGCATTAACATCAGATAGTATGGACTCGGGAGGTGATGAACTGTCGACCGGTTCATGGGTCTCGAGGTCGTTGGAAAACATACGGCTGAGTCCATCAGCGACAACATTTTCGGTACCTCGGATATGCCTGACATCAAATTGGAAGGCAGAAATACGGATGGCCCAACGGGCTATACGACCAGTACGACGCGGCCTACCTAAGACCCAGCTTAAGGCTTGATTATCTGTCTCCAGGTCGAATTTGACATGTTCCAGATAGAGACGGAACTTTTCTAAGGCGAATAAAACTGCCAAACCTTCGAGCTCATAGATGGAATACTTGGCTTCTTGAGCCGACAAGGTCCTAGATGCATAGGCGATGGGTCGCCTCCCTAGTTCAGTCTCTTGAAGAAGGACTGCAGCTACTGCTGACGACGACGCGTCGGTTTGGACAATGAATTTCTTAGAGAAATCAGGCATAGCAAGGACAGGGGCATTACAGAGAGCTAATTTAAGATCTTCAAAAGCGGCTTGTTGAGAAGGTCCCCACTCGAATTTGATGCCTTTCCTACGAAGAAGGTTTAAGGGCGCCGCTCTATTAGCGAAGTTAGGAATAAACTTCCTGAAGAAATTCACCATACCAATGAACCTGGCGATACCTTTGATGTCCTTGGGAGGTTTAAAATCACGGATGGCCTGTGTTCTAGAATGATCGACTGCAACACCATCAGGTGACACAATATGCCCTAGGAATGACATAGAGGGCTTAGCAAAGGCAACCTTGGACAACTTGACAGTTAACCCAGCCTTACGAAGGCGATCGAGAACTTCTCGCAGATGATCTAGATGTTCTTCAAATTCTCTGAAAATACGACGACATCATCCAAGTAGTGGTACAAGTACTCAAATTTGATGTCGGAGAAGACCCTATCTAGCAGCCTAGTGAGTACAGCTGCTCCCGTGGGGAGCCCGAAAGGCACGCGGTTGTATTCGTATAAATTCCAGTCCGTGGCAAACGCTGTAAGATGTTTAGACTCCTCCGCAAGGGGAATTTGATTGTAGGCTTGATTCAAATCCAAGATGGTGAAGAACGTGGCCTTACGGAACCATGAAAAACAAGAATGAAGGTTGGGAAGGGGCACAGATTGTAACACCACCTTCCGATTGAGAGCCCTATAATCAATGACAGGCCTGAAGCCCCCTTGGGGTTTCGGGACTAGAAAAATAGGTGATGAATACGCCGACTTAGAGGGCCTAATAATACCATCCTTCAACATCTGATCGATGATTTCTTTCAGAGCCTTCATTTTAGGTGGAGATAGCCTATAAAGTGGAAAACGGACAGGAATCGAATCCGTGACCTCAATTTTGTATTCGATAAGGTCAGTAACACCAAGAGTATCAGAGAACACCTCTGGAAATGACTGACATAATTTACGAATACTATCAGCCTGCTCCTCAGGTAGATGTCTAAGGTCTAACAACATCTCATCCTGGGTAGGCGAAATAGATGAACATGATACAGAATTACACTTTAACAAGGGAATTTTACAATTGGAAGCAAATTTGAATGTGCACGACTTACTCTGAAGATCGAGCACAAGACCAGTGTGAGAAATGAAGTCAGCTCCCAATATGATGGGGCAAGACAGGTGCTTAGCCACAAACAATTTGATTTTCCAAGTAAATTTAAAAATACGAATTTTGGCATTTACAGAACCTAGGATTTCCAATGGAGATGAATTAGCCGAAACATATTGAACAGGAGAAGAGACATAGTCAGGTAGTTTACAAACAGATTGCAATTTTGAATACCATTGGTCCGAAATAATTGAACAAACACTGCCTGAATCTAATAGAGCTGTTATAGGCTCGTTATTTAACTCAGTCTTAAGGAAAGGAACAGGTGCGGGGGTATCTGCCGCAATCCTAAGACACTCTTTGGGGCATTCAAAGGATGAATTTGACGACTGAACGTTCCCTGAATTTACGACCTTTTTGCCAGGGGCTAAGTCTTGGGAAGCAGAATTAGTCGACTCAGCCGAAGCCGCTAGTCACTTGGTATTATTGGCATTGGTGGGATTTGCACCAGAGGTTGAGCAGGAGGGGGTTCTATTCGAATTGGGACAATTCTTGGCGATATGTGAGAAAGCCCCACATTTAAAACAGCCTTGTGATGAGCCAGCTCCATTATTTGCCCTACTAGCTTTGATCAATGGACACTTATTGCGAAGGTGGTCAGGCGACCCGCAAGCATAACATTTACGGGGTGTGACTGGTCGGCGAGGTGGAGGCCGAGGATTACTAAACGAAGGAGGGGGTTCTTTCGTGACACGCAAAGAATCGGCGTATCTAACTCCTTCCGCTGAGACGGCCAATGCTTCAAGTTCAGAGAAGGTTTGCGGGCACGCCGCGAAACACAAATATGACCTATAGGATGGTGAAATTCCTTCTACAATAGCCTGTACAATCTGCTCTTCAGGAAAATGAAGAGCAAACACCCTAGTATAAAATTTAATGTCTTGGATAAAGTCTGCCAAGTTTTCATCCAAACGCTGTACACGATAATAGTACTTCTGAATAAGGGAGGACCTGGCCCTAGCCGGGATGAAGTTAGCTAGCAAGTGGGCGTGGAAATCCTCAATAGATGATTGCTCGGCAATGGCTCTTACTATTTTGTCTGAGAGAATGCCAATTGCATAAGGATAGATGATTTGCAAAATCTGACATGGGGAAAGAGAAAACACAAGGGCATGATCCTGAAATTCAACTAAAAATCTTAAAAATGAAATTACTTCACTGGTGGTATTAACGGAAAACTTAGAGATACCTCTGAGCAACATTGCCAATGGATTAGGCAAGCTGCTAAACCCGGGTGACATAGTAGGTAAAGGTTTCAGTGGCAAGGAAGTTAATTCAGAACGTATATTACTCAACGATGCACGGCGGTCAGACTCGTTTTCCAATGGGGCGGAGATAGTTTGAGCAGCAACGGTTATCCTATTGACTTCTCCCTTAGGAGGCTCTTCCTCGCTACCTACATTCATCGTGGTGGGTTGATCAATTTTGGGAGGAACTTCCCCAGTTAACAATTGAGTGACCTTGCTAGATAATTCAGAAATACTCTCAAGCAACGTACTAGCTTCCTTCCTCTGAACGTCATTCAACTTCAGAGACAACAGATCGTTAACCCTATTTGAAAAATGATATAGCCTGGCTTGCACACGCTTAATTTGATTAGGAGAAGGATCATTTTCATCAAAAAGACTAACTACCGATGCTAGCCCAGTAGTATTCTCGGTGATCGTGGAAAGAGAGTCATCAATTTCTTTTTCTCCCAAGTTGGAGATGGAAATAGGCAAATCAAGGGACTCTCTAAGCTTGTTGGTGTCTATCGCAACCGTGCCTCCAGATTGCACATTTCTGATAGTTAACTCATAGATCAACTCCTCTTTGCGCAAATAGTTAAGATGGAGAACATCGCGAGGGCCGGGCATGATGACAGAAGAATTTTGAAACAGGAAAGATCAAAAATTCCAGCAACTGAGAAAATTGTTAGAGTTTGAATCAAAGCAATGTTTAGCCGTCAAAAGGGGCTAAATTGAGACCCATTCAACCACGCTCTGCTACCACTTGTTACCGAGTTTTTGCGGTAGTTAGAGGTGAAAGAAGGTGCGGGGTGGTGAACAGGTCTCAAGCTACGAAAGTAAAATTAATTTAAAATTTAACAAGGTTATATTTTCTCTTCAAACTAAGGAAATAACAAGCATGGCAGGTACAGAGTAGCAAGTCAACAAAATGTAGTTACACAATTTACTGGATTTGGGCTTCGCGCCCCGACTTCACAATGCTTGGGCAATCAGCCCAACCTTACTTCAAAATAAGTTTTAACAGAGGGGCAGAAAACCCCATTCATGCTCAGGAGCACTTGCTACAAATTACACAGAAAAGCCTCCTCGAGGCATACAACACTCAATTTTCAAGAAAGAGCTACTCGCTGTCAAACTTTAAGCCTCTGAAAGGCCACACCAAACTCCACCTTCAAGTTGTCCTCTCAGGACATAGACACAGGGGTAAAATACCCAACCTACTGAGGTCTATTAAGTGAGAAGATTAATTACATGACCTCTAAAATAACAATTTGAGAGGAGGCGAACTTGCGCTCCTAATACTCTTTGTTTAAAACCTACTTGGCACTAGGCCGTTAATACAAGGGCTAATCCCATACTAAAGAGGTGACTTAAGAAAGAAACAATTTACATTACGTTAAAGAAGAATAGGTTGAGAAAAATAAGTTCACCTCAAAACAATATGAGTGGGAGCTCGAGAGGGTTAAGCACTCTCTATCCCGATATGTAGTTTAAAGATAGAATAGATACCAAAGGTCTTTACATTTTAAGGAAGGTTACATTATGGAAAAACTTCGGACCCGCCCCGAGAGTTAAACTGCTGAGCTAGCAAAGAAAGAAGTTATTAATCGGCCATTACCTTGTTGTTGACCGCTGCCGAAGAAAGAGGCGCTACCCGCCCCCTGCTATGTACTTTACACACTGAGAGATGGTACAGAAGTGGCCCAGAGACCCTAAAATCAGCAGTTTATATACTCTCGCGGAATGTTCGAGGCGTTTTAGGAAGGAAAACACCCGCCCACAATATTTTTATTGGTGGTTAAAGAAAACCCCTACACAAGATGAAGAAGAAACACATCATTGGTGGAAAATTAATTTAAGAAATTCGGGATTGGCTAAATTCAAAACAAGGGGAAAGAAAGGGTTAATATTGCCAACTTAAACAATGACTGAAAGAAATTTAGCAAAGAACAAACTTTTGAAATTAAATTTTCTCCAAAAAAAAACCAGTTCTTTCACTCCGCACTAGGGTGCACTATTGTTGATCTTCAGTAGTGTCCTCTAGAAGAGAAAGTTCACACTTCTTACTACAAGCAAAACAAAAATACGTCGAAAATGACACAGTTCAAAAACTCCAAAATTTCCACGTAGTGACATCTTCTGAGAAACTTAAAAATTAATACCGTCAATAAAGTTCAGACTTCCTCCAGCAGAGGAGTTTCAACTGGCGCAAATTTTAAATTAGCGGCGTGGAGGTGTACCGCCCGGTACAATTATTATTATTATTATTATTATTATTATTATTATTATTATTATTATTATTATTATTATTATTATTATTATTATTATTATCCAGTCTGGTGGCTGTTATCGTTAAGGCACAGAGTCTATAATAGTCCTAAACCGTGGTTTGACGGTTCGAGTCCCATTGGTGGAAAAATGTTCACCATCAGAATATTGGTCGATAGGGTAGGTAGGAAAGGTGGTGTTATACAATTGAAGATTTCGGGGGGAAATAATGACAACCAGCATATTGCTGGTTATGAGATATACAGTAAAGGAATGAATTTTCACAAAATATTTACTGCTAAAATGTTTAATCTTCGAATCATCTTACTCAGTATAATGGTACATGATTGTAATCCTCATTTATAACATCCTGAAAAAAAATTGCATACAGAACCAGTATTATAGGCAATTAGAGTATTTTAAACATTGAATGTGCCTATCAGTTTGAACGTTATAATTGTTTATGTTCCGGTGATACCGCGGAACAGTGGTGAAAGAAGGTGCGGGCTTGAATGGTGGATATAGAAATGACAGGAGATTAATTTAAAACTTTGAACTTTATATGTCTTCCATATATATTTTGCTTCTATTCAAAATTTAAACAGAATTATAATAAACAATTAATCAGGTATAAGAGTTTAGCTCGTAAGCCTAAGTAACAATTTTAAAGAGGTGTAGAATAATCAGATAACAATAATTTAACAATATGAGCTTGAAGCTCCCTAATTACAAATTTACATGAGCATTACTGCTCCTTTCAACCAACAGTCAAGGAGACGGTTCTCCCAGCTTTTTACACCAGAAGGACGAGAGTCATACTCTACACAATTACGCTTTAGGAGATCACTCTCAAAAATTACAAGTTCCAGGCCTATCAAAGGCACAAGCTACATTTAACAAAACAAACAGTATACACTGTCTTATTGGTTCAACAGTCGAATTGCCTTTAAATGAATTGAATGAAATTGAGTTTAACAGGGGTAAGAAGTACCCATTCTACATGGCTTTGGTTGAAACAAAATATTAAAGTTACAAGCCGAAAAGAAAAATGTTAGGAGGTGAACTCTTGCTCTCCTTGAAATGCACATGAAAATACTTTAAAACGTAGGCTTATGTGGGCTTACGGCCCGACGTTACAGAGGCTATGCCTACGGAGATGACTATATGTAGATAAAATTTACAACATTAAGACATACATTTAAAGGTAATAATAATTTCGTGTGGCTATTTCTAGCCGAGTGCAGCCCTTGTAAGGCAGACCCTCCGATTAGGGTGGGCGGCATCTGCCATGTGTAGGGAACTGCGTGTTATTGTGATGGAGGACAGTGTTATGTGTGGTGTGTGAGCTGCAGGGATGTTGGGGACATCACAAACACCCAGCCTCCGGAACATTGGAATTAACCAATGAAGGTTAAAATCCCCGACCCGGCCGGGAATTGAACCCTGAACCCTCTGAACGGAAGGCCAATACGCTGACCATTCAGCCAACGAGTCGGACACATTTAAAGGTTACAAAATCATAGTCACCTCAATATCATGTTGAGAGGGAATACAAGAGAGTAACTCACTCTTTACTCCCTAATTTTGGAATAACTTCTTTAGACTTGAGTGAGAATTTACATTAAGAAATAAGAGTCGCTTTGCGAAAGAAATTTGAAACATTCCCCTCGAGCTAGCTTTCAAAGACTATCGCATTGATAAGCAGAATCTTCCATTACGTTGAGCGGGTGGACCTGCGGAAGATGGATGAAAGAGCCCTCTTCCTTGCCTCTATTACGTACACACTCCAGACTGGATCGATCGCAAAGACAAAGTCAACATGGACAGAAACGTCCCAGCTTTTATAGTGGAGAGGAAGGTTCCAGATATATGTAGGGCCGAATCCCTGCCACACACCCAATTTTCATTGGACAATCAAATAAATACCAAAAACCATGATTGGTTACCTGAATAAATGTACAAATTTTCTCATTGGTTAACAAATTCGGTTGGCGGGAAGAGATAAAATTGTTGATAACTTTACAATACCAAAAACAGTCACCTTCACACACAAAATTATTTCAAAATTACTTCAAAATTCAATTGTCCATTCTCGCACCAGAGGGTGCAACTAAGTTGATAGTAGAGACATCTGTCGAGAAATGTCCAAACTTCTTGCATCAAACAGTTTGACGACCAAGTTCTAGATGGCATTGTCAAAGACGCTTAATTTAAATCACGGGGCGGGTGTAAATTCGATACAGTTTACATGCATTATTGATTAAAGTAGTGAACTGACAATGCAAAAAAACATCACAGCTTCTGAAGTTATGGGAAAGAAAGAGAAATATAATGAAGAGAATAAATAATGATGTTATTGCTTTTATGTCCCACTATCTACTTTTGCGGTTTTAGAACACGCCTAGGTGCATGAATTGTGTTCCGCAGAAGTTTTTAACGTAAATTGACTGACACGATTGTGACGTATTTGAACACCTTGGATTACCACCGGACTGAGCCGGAATCGAACCTGCCAACTTCAAATGAGAAAGCCCGCTATATCCCTTAAGTGACCCTGCCCGGCTTGTTAGAGAAATTACCGTAGCTTTTTCTTATTTCACGTGATGCAACTACCCAACAATTTTTAAGAAAGTGAAAGGTAAACTAATTTTTGAAAGCTATACATGAAGTACCTACCGCTTCATCAAAAAGTGTAAAAAGGTATAATCCACATAGTCGCTTAAAAGACGTGCAAAGAGCGGTTACGTTAATAACATTTCATTTCATTAACAACAATTAGTAGTGTGTGTTATTATGATTTGGTAATAATTATGAATACTAACACTAATATATTTGCAAAAGCTATTGCATATCAGAGCATGTAAATAGTTACAACCAACATTCAAAACCACATGGTAACACAGCTGCTAGCCATCTGGAAATCTGTTCACTATTTTCTGATGAATTTTCATCATCTTCCAGGATTTCAGTGTAATGAGGATGCTTTAAACCACGTTCTCTGTCAATAATATCCGTATCATCATTGCTTTATTCATCATAAATGAGATTTGATTAGATTTTCAAGAACACGATCCGCCATCTTGGAAAATAGTTTTGTGACTGTTTACTGCAGAGACATGTGGCTTGTTATGAAAATAAAGCTGAACTTATTCTGCTACCATCTCTCCTTAAATCGACTTAACTTTTTGAATAAAAAGAAACTTCATATTGGATATTACGGCTTAAAACAAAGAACTAAAGAATCAAAACTATGAGAGTAATCACTTTTTACCCCCCGATGTCTTCAATTTCTAATCACTATATCGCGTGCCAAAAGCCTACATTCAATTCCAAACTCCCCTCACGGTTCATATGGAGTGAGGGCATATGACGCTGCTGATGGTGATTCGTCCGTCGGATGGGGACCTTAAGCTTTGAGCAGCCCCTTTGGTGCTATTCGACAGGAGTAGGCTATGTGCCGGCTCCGGGTTTCACCCTCTCCCTTCCTACTAGAATATATCACGTCATAAATTTCATTTCATTAACTCCTCTGATGAGGTTGACGTCAGGAAGGGCATTCGGTCCTAAAAACTCGCTACGAAAATTCATCCCGCTTCATATCTGATCCCATAGGGAACCGGGACAAGAGTTGAAAATACATTATTATTATTATTATTATTATTATTATTATTATTATTATTATTATTATTATTATTATTATTATTATTATTATTATTATTTAACCGTCCAGGGTTTTTCCCTCGGATTCAGCTAGGGATCCAACCTCTAGGGCCTCAAGGACAGTGCCCTGGAGCTTGAGACATTTGATCTTGGGGATACAACTAGGATAAAGGGCCAGTACCTCGCTCAGGTGGCCTCAATTGCTATGCTGAACAGAGGCCTTGTGAGGGTTGCGAAGATTGGAAGGGACAGATAAGGAAGAGGGAAGGAAGCGACCAAGACCTTAAGTATCATTAACTTATTTGCCTGGAGAAGTAGTGGGAAACGACGGAAAACGACTTCGAGAATGGCTGACGCGGGAATCGAACCCCCACTCTCTACTCAGTTGACTTCCTGATGCTGAGTGGACTCCGTTCCATTTTTTGTACCACTTTTCAACTTTCGTGTCAAAGCCAGGAATCGAAAGCGGGTCTGTAGGGGTGTCAGCTAATCACACTAACCACTACACCAAAGAGACGGATATAATTATTAATTTAACGACAGTTATTGTTCGAAATTCGACAATGAAATGAGATGTCATTTACAACACGAATTATGACATGACAATGGTGCGAGACACTCTAGCCGCTAATGTATGAAGATTGCTTAGATGACGCTGATTGCTTAAAATAGCGTCCAACGATCCGAAGATCAGACGCTGCAACTGTAAGAAAACGCTAAGATTTTTTAAGATATGTCATAAAGCGACAGCTAAATTATATGAAGATCATCCAGCCGTGACCCGTAAAAGCTTCACTCCCAAGTCTCAGCACTCTTCTCAAAACAAACATATTGCAAGGTACGGTTTTAACATTGTCAAGCAAAGGCTGTACGGAACCCCTTAAAATGATGATGATGATGATGATGATGATGTGGTGGTGGTGGTGGTGGTGATGGCTCTATACTTTCAATAATTCCTCTTCACCGTTCATCTATATTTAAATATTTTTTTTACCGAGCTCGATAGCTGCAGTCGCTTAATTGCGGCCAGTGTCCAGTATTCGGGAGATAGTAGGTTCGAACCCCACTGTCGGCAGCCCTGAAAATGGTTTTCCGTGGTTTCCCATTTTCACACCAGGCAAATGCTGGGGCTGTACCTTAATTAAGGCCACGGCCGCTTCCTTCCCACACCTAGCCCTTCCCTGTCCCATCGTCGCCGTAAGACCTATCTGTGTCGGTGCGACGTAAAGCAACTAGCAAAAAAAAAAAAAAAAATTTTTTTTACCGTGACCGGTTCCAGATATTGGAATTCCTTACCAGTCATTGTTAGGGACGTTGCTTCATTATTTGAATTCAAGAAATCTTGCCAAGATTACCTGTTGAATGTTGTCAACACACGTACGCATTTTACAGCTGAGTGTATCGTACGAGTGTAAATAACAGAGATGCTTTCGAAACATCGGATTTTTAGTCCAAGTGCCGTGGAATACTTGGTGCATGTCACTTCAAGGTGGGTTAACAGAAAGAACTAAAGAGCCATTTTCCTTTGCTGGATAGAACAGGTAATAAGGGATGGGTGTAATAAGGATTGGGTTTCAGGAGTTTTCTGCCACAGCGCGCCACGCCAGTGATCAGAGAAGCAACAATGTGTAAGCGAGAACTTCGCCCAATTCCGGACCAGGAACTGTACCATAAAATAAACTTAATAATAATAATAATAATAATAATAATAATAATAATAATAATAATAATAATAATAATAATAATAATAATAATAATAATAATAATAATAATAAACTAAAATAACCTTCTTCATACTGTTTCCACTTTCTTCATCTTTATTGTACTTCACATTACTGCCACGTGATTTTATAGAAAAATATAATTTTAACCTGCCGTATTAAAAGTTTGAATACAGGCATATACATTCGTATAAATTCATGTAGGAAACATGTAATCCATTGCAAATTCCCGTGCGAAGAACTGGTACAACTACTGGTAAATAAGTAAATAAACTTAATAAATACATACATTAATTAATTAAATAAATGTTTGACGATGATAAATGATACAAAATACTGTACAACATAGCTCGCCATATGCCTTTAGATGATCCATTTTTGATCTCCAGAGTACCGCAAGAGAGCAGGTTGGTATTATGGACGTAAAAACTGAGCCATGTCCACCACGTCTTGTGGAGATGCAATCTGGTCTCTACAAGTGATAAATGAGGTTCCTGAGGAACACATTCGCCCCAGTGCTCCCTGTTTTATGAAAGGCGATAAAAGTGACATGAGATGGTCGGTGATACTACACAATGACGACAGAGGTGGCTAGGTAGACAGAGAAGGATAATACGCAGGGATACATAGAATGAGACAGAAAAAGTTAATTCTTCAAATGGATGTTATCAAGGCGAAGGCTGACACCAGGATATTGTTCCATACTTCATACTTTTTGTCAGTAAACTAATTCTAATATACAACTGAGTGTTCCTTCTTCAAGAAATAAAAGAGGAAACGTAAACATCCGTCACTCAGTCGAAATTTTTAATTTGGTATGTTTTTTTAAATTTTGGTTATACGTCGCACCAATACAGACAGGTCTTATGGCGACGATGGGATAGCAAGGGGCTGCGATTGGGAAGGAAGGGGCTTTGGTCTTAATTGAGGTACAGCCTCCAGCATTCGCCTGGTGTGAAAATGGATAACCACGGAATATCATATTCCGGGCTACCGACTGTGGGGTTCGAACGTACTATCACCCGAATACAAGCTCATATCGGAGCAATGTACTATACCTGTATACTTCTTTTTTCGAGCAGACACTGGATTCAGTGGGTCAGTGGTAGAACGTCTGAGTCGTGATCAGAAGTTCACAGGTTCGATTCCGATTGAAAATCTTCCCAGACAATGGTTAATCAATGACATGTTAAAGACCTCTGGCGAATTTTGCAAGTATCCTGCCTAGATGGCACCACATTAGATGATTTACAATTCGGTAACTAATCATTATTATTATTATTATTATTATTATTATTATTATTATTATTATTATTATTATTATTATTATTATTATCGGCCGGTCCCGTGGTGTAGAAGTAGCGTGTCTCTTACCCGGAGGCCCCGGGTTGGGTTCCCGGCCATGTCAGGGATTCTTACTTGCATTTAGGTGCTGGTTCGAGGTCCACTCAGGCCTACGTGATTACCATTGAGAAGCTATCTGACGGTGAGATGGCGGCCCCGGTCTAGACAGCCAAGGATAATGGCCGAGAGGATTCGTTGTGCTGACCACACGACAACGGTCGCTTAATAGGCCATGATCCTTCGGGGCTTTTGTGCCATTGGGTATGGTTTAGTTTTAGATCACTATTATTGTCAATTCTTTTGCTAAATGGGAGAGGCCTTCGGTTCAGAGGTTCGATTCCCAGCCGAGTAAGGAATTTCGGTCGCGTCTAAATGATTCATTTGGCTGGGTGTCATTGCTTTTCCCAACACTCATCTCTTCATATTCACACAATACATCATTCTACCAACCACTATAGAAACGCACGATAATGATTACATCTCTCCACGTGGGGTTGCATCAGGAAAGGCTTCCAGCCGTAAAACAGGACCAAAATACAGATGCGTGACACAGTCGCACTCGCGACTCCACAAGGGTGCGAAAAGCCTGTAGATGATGATGATGATTATTATTATTATTATTACTATTATTATTATTATTATTATTATTATTATTATTATTATTATTATTATTATTATTATTATTATTATTCCGTAGATTTCCGTCGGCTAGGGAGAGAAATAAGCGGGAGGAGTAAATGGCTGGACAAAGCACAAACAGAAGTTTGCTGACAAAACCTTTGAAAAAAATAAAATCTTTATTTTATCATTGTTCGAATACTTTTTCCACAACCAACAGAAGTTTGACAAGAAAGAAATATAATCAAAGGAGCTTACAGGCTCAGAAACTTACAATAGCGGAGCTTGAAATCTCAGAAAATGTACACTATGAGGAGTAGAACTCCCATCTCGAATCAATCCAAGACTAGGGGCCAGGAGGTTTTGTGAAATTTACAAGCTACAAAATTAGGCTAGCCTGTACATAACCGAAAGAAAAAGGTCAATACAAAATATAGAAAAAATCCGTAGATTCTAAAACAAGTTTACACAGGACGGGCTTTGAACCCTTGATTACTGTTTACAGTTTACATCTTACAAACGCCATTAATTGGACCAGGAGATTACATTAATATTAAGAGCTAAACCTACTCTAATTCTCTGAATTCTGTGTTCCTGAAATGTACGAAAAATAAATCACCAAACCTAGTCGAAAGGTACAGTTGTTATATTTTTACTTGTAGTATATGAATTTGCCATATGAAACAACCAATCTATATATAAAGTAACATGTCCTGGCTGACCAACTGAATGTAATGGAATGGAATTTTGAGGACACATTTATATTAAAATGCAGGTGCTCAATAAGGGAAGATTTTTTAATATCCCGTCACTAACCGGGTGAAATGGAGGCAGGTTGAATTTTTTAAATGAGTGTATTGAACCCATGACCTTTGTGTCCTAAGAATATTATGCAAAAATTGTCAATTTAATAAGAAGTTGGATTCTTGATAGCATGGATTTTACACGTGACGAGGGGGTGATTACCTTCGGTCCCACGCTCTGGGATACGTGACGTCAGTCGCACATGTCAACGGCGGAAGAATCTTTAGTCATTTTTGTGAACTATTTCAAAGCGCGTGTGTATGGCGTGCCCCAAGCCAAGTCAAAAATATAGTGCCTATCAAAGGAGGTCATTTATCCCACAAATCGAACACGTTTACATTTTAAACGTCCATGAACACTACTGCTTGAAATGTAGCGAATATGTAGTCACCTTCAAAACTCTTGTACTTACAGTTTAGTAAAGTCAGAAAATTTATAGAAATTTTCTTGGCGGCAAAGGGAGATGCCCAAAGAAAGGGGTAACTGCTATAAATATGAAGGGACGCCATGACGAAGTCTCCTTCTCCTGCATTTTGGGTTACGAAGCGGACGATAAAGAGTTGAGCTGCTCTGTGAAATCAAACAACAAAAGTAGACTAAGTTTAACCGCAGATTTTAGCCATTGTGGCTCGGGTCTTGACTCCATGTGGAGATAGTTTCTTGAGTGGAAATAATTGTACCAGATAGGACGGTCAATGTACTGAATAAATTCTCCAGTGATAAATAAAGTAATTCGTGTGCGGAAGTAATTACAGTCCATCGTGTGCGCTGAAAGAAAAAAGTGAAGGGCATTCCTTTTTTATGCTTTATTCCAGGAAACCTGAAGAATATATAATGATCTGTAAAGCCACGAATTTAAAAATGGCTAAATAAAAACGCCAGGGTCGCAGGTGAGCCCTATGACGAATACTGGCGTGACTACATAAGGTATGTGACTTTCCATCTTACTACCTATTATATCTTGTTTCATGATCTCTAAATGTGTATTTGAATGGGGTATATACGACGCAGTGGTCACCCCTATGTGGTTTTGTAAATGTTAGAATACGACTAAAAAAGGAGTCATTTGTTTTATTTTCCACTTGGATAAAATTCTTGAAATCTTGCGAGAGCCATATGATGTTGTAAAAAGTTATTGAATAGGGTTTCGAAGTGATATCACGTCCAATGTAGATCGTCATTTCCGTGTGTTTACTGACTATATTTTGTGATGTCAAATTACTATGTTCATTCGACGAAAAATTTTCTGTCTGAAATTTTGACGTAAATAATATAAGAAATCCATGGTTACTGATATTCAATCGAGCGAAAGCTAGCTGTCGGGTGAGAGTGTAGTGGGATGAATTTCGTGACGGAGTGAAACATTTTTCTAGGCCCATTTTAAACTGTGTCTGACTGAGAATTAAAAGATCTAGTAGAAATTTCCAGTCATTTTTCGTGAAAATCAAGTTATTAAAAATACGATATCACTTTATGCGAAGTCGTTCGTTATTAATGCCTTGTGCGTATTAGACGTCATGAATTCTAGTAGGGATTTTATTCCAGTTCTTTGTCGGTGATAGTTGCGAGTTGGGAAACAGAGGTTAGTTGTCGTGGGAGTCAAGATGAGATTTGTGAATCAGGTTAGAGACCTGTCATTGAAGCCGGGACATGGAAGCCCGAGGAATATTTTATAATGTTGGGAATGGAAAGCAATATATACAGGAATCCATGGCATGGTATTAATTTGCGACGCGTATAATTATTGTGGGCATCTTGAATCATAATCTGTGCATTTTGTTGGTTAGAATATCGTATTTGTTTAATTATGTCGGCAGAGTTTAAAGATTTAAAGAGAGAGGCCAGTTAGGTAGAACGACAGATGTCTCGTGTAACTGCCAAGCGAACTTGGGGCGAGAGGCCTCAGCTGATAGGGGTTCACCGCAAGATAACGGGACACGCGTGGAATTGAGATTGTATTTCTCGGCCTGGGAGAACGTTAAATGTTGGATTTAGTTGAAATTTACATCCGGTAATAACCTGAGTGTTATTAGATACTGTAAAATGTGTTTAATTGGGGACGTAATATGCATTTGATACGACGGACTTAGAGTATAATGAACAAAACAGGCCAAATTCAGGGTTGTCCAAAGTATAGAGCGATGGTAGTGATGATTGATTGTCTGTGAGGCGTGCGCAAATTTTATAAAATGTTATGACGAGATATGACATCGTAATTATATGACGAGTTGTTTTTGGTTTGTACGTAGATTATTAGGGTATCCAAGTGTTAATAATGGCTAGGGTTAGATTAGATTTAAAGTGTGAGGTCATAAAACGAGATATACAAACTGGACGTGAATGATGTAGTTCTTTTCCAGACAATATGAAGCAACAAATAAACATCGATAGGATTTTAAAATTGTGAGAACACAATTGCGTAGGAATTTGTGAAGAAACCTGAGTCCGCGGAGATAGAATTTGTGTTCCTTTAAGATTTCATTAAATCATTTAAACTTATTTAATTATTAAATTCAATGAACCCGCATTTTGAAATAACTTTAAATCACGCGAAAAACTTGGAGACGCATTCTGGAAATCTTAGTTTGTTTTCTGGGGAATATGTAAGTGGTAACGTAACGATTAAAGGGACATATCCGAAGGAAATGGATTCTACTGCCACGACGTTTGTGAGCATTGCTATTGTTGTATTATTTAACTTTGATTGATTGAGCAGTGAATGTGCTTGGGATAGTAAAGTGGAAACTTTGGTTATCAACCGATGTCACTTAATTGTGCTTAGCCTTCAGCTTAGGAACTTGGATGATCAGGGGGTCATCAACCTCAGTGACTTAGATTGGGGCCATATGCCACTGTAGCATCATTTTCCTTGCGGTCATCATCCACAATGACTTTAAAGTGACTTAGAAGTTTAGATGTCGGTCTATGACATAGACGCAGGTCACATCGATTCAATTAAGGGCCCATGCCGTAGAACTACTGTGTGGCACACACCGATTGTACTGCCTTAATTATACCCAGAGTCCAGTGTTCGTGTTACGAGGGCTGGACCATAACGAATCACTATGATGGTACATGTGGTCTCACATGGAAGCCGAATTTAAGGATTTCCAGACTTTCCTTTCTTTAATAAAATATCAGACAATGGTTTCTAGTAAGAATGCTCATCAGGCAGACACGTCAAAGGCTCACCAGTGTTCTGACCTTCTATGTAATAAAAATGATTGTGGTGTCCAGTGGACACGTTTTATTTCAATGATACCGTTGGCTTATCAGACTGCTTCAGAATTTCCTGAATAAACAGGAATCTTTTAAACAGACCTTTCATTCAAGTGGATAGATTAGAATTACTGAACCCTACCTTTACCTCAGCAAGTTACGAAGAACTCGATACGACCCAAGAGACTGATCTCATGAACTTTGATGATAGGTAAGAAAGGTAGGTATCCCTCAATATGGACCAAAAGGGTTCAGTATCTATATCTAAAAAAAAACGCTTAAAGACGTGAAATTTGGTATTTGGAATCTCCTTTAAAAATAAGGAAGCACGTATGTTTATTGTTTTCGGAAAATCCTCTTAATGAGGAGGAAAAAGTGGTTGAATACCTTTAATGAGGTTACTTTTGTCTCAAAAACTTAAGATGTTACAGTCATGAAAATTGGTTTATGGAATATCCTTTGAGAAATACGTATTTTTTGTTTTCGGAATGACAAACTGTGTGAATTTAAAAGATGAGCATATCTCCAGTATAACTCAAAAACTTAACATATTACAGACGTGAAAATTGGCATTTTTAATCTCCTTTAAAATTAAAGTATCATTTCTTGTTTTCGGAAAATCTTACGGGGGAGGAGGTTAAAATTACTGAAAAAGGGTGTTGAAATATTTTTGTTAGGAATCTGGTATCTCCAAAAGTGAAGATGTTATAGACGTAAAAATTGGTATTTGCAGTCCACTTTAAGGATAAAGAAACATATATTTTTGGTTTTTGGAAAATTGACATGAGGGGGTTGTAAAGAGGGCGGAAAATGGGGTTGAATTATTTTTTGGGTATAGTTATATCTCAAAAGCTGAAGGTGTTACGGACATGAAAATAAGTATTTGGAATTTTCTTTAAAAATAAAGATGTGCTAGGAGTAAGTGATATTCGGGTAAGGGGAGATAATGAGGAAGAGATAGGAGATTATAAAGTGTACCTAACGGGTGTTGTAAAGGGAAGGGCTGAGTCTGGGGTAGGGCTCTTTTTCAGGAATACCATTGCACGCAACATAGTTTCTGTTAGGCACGTAAATGAGCGAATGATGTGGGTAGATTTGTCAGTTGGAGGAATCCGGACTAGAATTGTCCCCGTGTATTCACCATGTGAGGGTGCAGATGAGGATGAAGTGGACAAGTTTTATGAAGCATTGAGTGACATCGTGGTCAGGGTCAACAGCAAGGATAGAATAGTGCTAATGGGCGATTTCAATGCGAGAGTTGGGAATAGAACTGAAGGATACGAAAGGGTGATTGGTAAATGTGGGGAAGATATGGAAGCTAATGGGAATGGGAAGCGTTTACTGGACTTCTGTGCTAGTATAGGTTTAGCTGTTACGAATACATTCTTCAAGCATAAGGCTATTCACCGCTACACATGGGAGGCTAGGGGTACCAGATCCATAATAGACTATATCTTAACAGACTTTGAATTCAGGAAATCTGTTAGGAATGTACGAGCTTTTCGCGGATTTTTCGATGATACAGACCACTATCTGATCTGTAGTGAACTAAGTATCTCTCGGCCTAGGGTATAGAAAGTGAAATCTGTCTGCAAATGAATAAGGGTAGAAAATCTCCAGGACGAGGAAATTAGACAGAAGTACATGGATATGATTAGTGAGAAGTTTCGAACAGTAGACAGTAAGCAGGTTCAGGATATAGAAAGTGAATTGGTGGCATACAGGGATGCTGTAGTAGAAACAGCAAGGGAATGCCTAGGAACACCTGTGTGTAAAGATGGGAAAAGGCGAACATCTTGGTGGAATGATGAAGTGAGAGCAGCTTGTAAACGTAAAAAGAAGGCTTATCAGAAATGGCTCCAAACAAGGGCTGAGGCAGACAGGGCTTTGTACGTAGATGAAAGAAACAGAGCTAAACAAATAGTTGTTGAATCCAAAAAAGAAGTCATGGGAAGATTTTGGTAATAACCTGGAAAGGCTAGGTAAAGCAGCAGGAAAACCTTTCCGGACAGTAATAAAGAATCTTAGGAAGGGAGGGAAAAAGGAAATGAACGGTGTTTTGAGTAATTCAGGTGAACTCATAATAGATCCCAGGGAATCACTGGAGAGGTGGAGGGAATATTTTGAACATCTTCTCAATGTAAAAGGAAATCATCATGGTGGTGTTGCAAACAGCCAAGCTCATGGGGAGTAGGAAAAAGATGTTGGTGAAATTATGCTTGAGGAAGTGGAAAGGATAGTAAATAAAATCCATTGTCATAAGGCAGCAGGAATAGATGAAATTAGACCTGAAATGGTGAAGTATAGTGGGAAGGCAGGGATGAAATGGCTTCATAGAGTAGTGAAATTGGCGTGGAGTGTTGGTAAGGTACCTTCAGATTGGACAAAAGTAGTAATTGCACCCATCTATAAGCAAGGGAACAGGAAGGATTGCAACAACTATCGAGGTATCTCATTGATTAGTATACCAGGCAAAGTATTCACTGGCATCTTGGAAGGGAGGGTGCGATCAGACGTTGAGAGGAAGTTGGATGAAAACCAGTGTGGTTTCAGACCACAGAGAGGCTGTCTGGATCAGATTTTCAGTATGCGCCAGGTAATTGAAAAATGCTACGAGAGGAATAGGCAGTTGTGTTTATGTTTCGTAGATCTAGAGAAAGCATATGACAGGGTACCGAGGGAAAAGTTCGCCATACTGGGGGACTATGGAATTAAAAGTAGATTATTAAAATCAATCAAAGGCATTTATGTTGACAATTGGGCTTCAGTGAGAATTGATGGTAGAATGAGTTCTTGGTTCCGGGTACTTACAGGGGTTAGACAAGGCTGCAATCTTTCACCTTTGCTGTTCGTAGTTTACATGGATCATCTGCTGAAAGGTATAAAATGGCAGGGAGGGATTCAGTTAGGTGGAAATGTAGTAAGCAGTTTGGCCTATGCTGACGACTTGGTCTTAATGGCAGACTGTGCCGAAAGCCTGCAGTCTAATATCTTGGAACTTGAAAATAGGTGCAATGAGTATGGTCTGAAAATTAGCCTCTCGAAGACTAAATTGATGTCAGTAGGTAAGAAATTCAACAGAAATGAATGTCAGATTGGTGATATAAAGCTAGAACAGGTCGATAATTTCAAGTATTTAGGTTGTGTGTTCTCCCAGGATGGTAATATAGTAAGTGAGATCGAATCAAGGTGTAGTAAAGCTAATGCAGTGAGCTCGCAGTTGCGATCACCAGTATTCTGTAAGAAGGAAGTCAGCTCCCAGACGAAACTGTCTTTACATCGGTCTGTTTTCAGACCAACTTTGCTTTACGGGAGCGAAAGCTGGGTGGACTCAGGATATCTTATTCATAAGTTAGAAGTAACAGACATGAAAGTAGCAAGAATGATTGCTGGTACAAACAGGTGGGAACAATGGCAGGATGGTACTCGGAATGAGGAGATAAAGGCTAATTTAGGAATGAACTCGATGGATGAAGCTGTACGCATGAACCGGCTTCGGTGGTGGGGTCATATGAGGCGAATGGAGGAGGATAGGTTACCTAGGAGAATAATGGACTCTGTTATGGAGGGTAAGAGAAGTAGAGGGAGACCAAGACGACGATGGTTAGACTCGGTTTCTAACGATTTAAAGATAAGAGGTATAGAAGTAAATGAGGCCACAACACTAGCTGCAAATCGAGGATTGTGGCGACGTTTAGTCAATTCTCAGAGGCTTGCAGACTGAACGCTGAAAGGCATAACAGTCTATAATGATAATGTAATGTAATGTAATGTAATGTAATAAAGAAATACGTATTTTATTTTGAATAATCCACTTAAGGGGGTGGTGTGCGTGAAAAGATTTGAGGAAAGTGGTGAATTATTTTTATGAGGATACTAACAAATAAAATACTTGTGATGTTACGGACTTTCAAATTTGTACTGGGAAACTCCTTTAAAAATAAAGAAACACGCATTCTTTTGTTTCGGGAAATCCTCCTAAGGGGGTAAATTAATTTACAAATATGTTGAATTTTTTGTATGAACATACTGTTCTCAAGAACGAAGGATGTTGCGGTCAATAATATTTTTATTTGGAATTTCCTTTAAAATAACACGTAGGCTACTCTTTTTTTTCAGAAAATCCGATTAACTGGGGGTAAGTGAACTGAAAATGTGTTCAATTCTTTGTATGAATATACTGTTCTCAAAAATGAAGGATGTTATGGACGTGAAAATTGGTATTTGGATTCTCCTTTAAAAATAAAGAAACACAGATTTTGTGGAGGGGGAGGGAGAATCAAGTTACAGGTGTTGAATTCCTGTTATGAGAATACAAATAAGAAGTGGACTCAAAATACACCCCCAGGAGTTTTTGACTAGGGGGTGAGGGATGATGACAAAAGTATGCATCTATATAAAACCGTTTGAATTACGAAGTTATAATTTCAGATGATATCCTAGGTGTTAAGTAACAGAAGGTTTGAAACAAATTTAACCCATCAGAAAGTTAAATGGGGATTAAGAACCAAAACCAAATATATTCATTTCCTCCTCCGAAATGCTATAAAATACGAACACAAAATTCCAAAAGCGATATATTTTTTAAATCCTAGGTGTGAAATAGGGAATATTTTTAAACATTCCAACCCTAAAGTGTTAAACGAGGTTAGCCCCTAAAACGAAATTATTCATTCCTCAAAAACCGTATGACGCACAATGTTGTTATTTTACAAGGAGGAACTTCCTTTATGTTCCAGGTGTAAAAATCGTATACTTCAAAATATTACTCTCCTAAGGGGTTTAGATCATGGTTGACTCCCAAAAACACAATATCCAATCTTCCGAAACCGTTTTGAGGCACGATTTTTTTAAGAGGGGTGGGCTTCTATGTCCAAGATGCTGATGAATATTTAAAACATTCACCCCCTTAAAAGTATTCATTTCTCCATTACTGTTTGACGTAATAAAAACAAAATTTCACAGGATGGTCGTTTTTAAAATATTCAAATTCTTTGTTATGGGGTTCAAATGAGTGTTAGGGCAGAAATGAAATGAAATGGAGTATGGGTTTTAGTGCCGGGAATGTCCGAGGACAAGTTCGGCTCACCATCTGCAGGTCTTTTGATTTGACTCCCGTAGGCGACCTGCGCGTCGTGATGAGGATAAAATGATGATGAAGACGACACATACATCCACCCTCCAGTGTCAGCGAATTTAACCAATTATCGTTAAAACTCCCGTCTCCATCGGGAATGGAACCCGCGAATCATGTTACTAAAAGACAGCATCCTAACCATTTAGCCATGGAGCAGGACGTTTGATCAGAAAATAAATAACATTTTCCCCAAAATCGTTTGACGTCGGAATTAGGGGCGTAATTTACAGGCTCAGTTGATAATGCACTCTCCAAATTGTAAAACTTTGATAAATAACTTTCAGTTTAAAACCGCAGCGAAGCGCAGGTATCTTAATATTTGGCCTATATTTTCTTCATCATCTGTTTACCTTCCAAAGTTGGTTCTTCCCTCGGACTCAGCGAGGGATCCTACCTCTACCGCCTCAAGGGCAGTGTCCTGGAGCGTGAGACATTCGGTCGTGGGATACAACTGCGGAGGAGTGCCAGTACCTCGCCCAGGCGGCCTCACCTGCTATGCTGAACAGGGGCCTTCTGGGGGGATGGGAAGATTGCAAGGGATGGACAAGGAAGAGGAGAGGAAGCGGCCGTGGCCTTAAGTTAGGTACCATGCCGACATTTTCCTGGAGGAAGAGTGGGAAACCACGGAAAAACACTTCCAGGATGGCTGAGGTGGGAATCGAACCCACCTCTATTCATTTGACCTCCCGAGGCTGAGTGGACCCCGTTCCAGCCCTTCTACAACCTTTCAAATTTCGTGCCTGAGCCGGGAATCGAACCCGGGACTCCGGGGTGGCAGCTAATATTGCTCATTCTGGCCAAAATAACCAATGGACAGATAGAATCTACAAATTTATTTACGTAAACCTAACTCCTATTAATCAGCACGCAGAGAAACAAGAAACACAGAAACAGTGTGTAAAATGGAGCATATTTGATGCTACAAGAAAGAACAAGACCTGCACTGTTAATATTGATAAGATCATTGCAAATATCATTAGTTGTTCATAACTGAAACAGCCCATCTGCATTTTGAAGAAATTTAGTGAAGACATGTTCTTAAGTCCCAAGCATTAGAACTGATCGCTCTGGCGGTGACATTGTAGGGGGATTTACAACCCCACATGAGCTATGGCAAAAGGCTTTCTGTTTGACATCACAAAACGAATGTGAGCCTAGGGCGAGCGAGGTGCTCTGTTAAGATTTCACCTCACGCCGTACGGGCTCCTATAAATCCATCACCTCGACGGGTTATTGGCGTGGCTACCTGCGGCTAAAAGAGGCTTCACGCTTTTACCTACCATCGCAAAGAAAAAGAAAGACACCTTCCGAAGTGCACTTCCAGATACTCAACAGGAATAAAAATCTCTTGTTGGATAGCTTTATTTTTCGGTCATTTTGTGGTTGAGTTGGGATTATTGATTTAAGAGGAAGTACAGCTGGGAAACTATCCAAAAATCAGCAAATTCAAGTTGTAGCTCATTCAGTAAAGTAAATAATGCATGAAGTCTTTAATGGGATAAGACGACCTTCTACATCAGTCCTGTATACTTATTGTGCCTGTGTGGAGGGGGGAAAGACTTCCACTAATTTATGTTATGGGAAATCTGTCTGTGTGACTGCATTCATTTTGAGCTACCATTTAAAGGGATGTAGCCGTCGAGTTATCAAAAGTTTCGTCTGAGTATTTCCCTATGGAAACCCACGGGGAAGTATTGCGCTATTATTTTCTTTGACTTTGTTTCCAACTTTGTTGGAACTGAACATAACCTGTGTAAATTTATTACCATTCCATTTTTTTGCAAGCTGTTTTACGTCGAATCGACACAGATAGGTCTTATGGCGACTATGGGATAGGAAAGGGCTACGAGTGGGAAGAAAGCGTCCGTGGCCTTAATTAAGGTACAGCCTGGTATGAAAATGGGAAACCAATGGAAAACCGTCTTCAGAGTTGCCGACAATCGGGTTCGAACCCACTATATTCCGAATAGTGGATAATGGCCGCACTTAAGCGACTGCAGCTATCGAGCTAGGTTTACCATTTTTTAACAAACTGTAAATTCCGAAGTACTTGGGAGGAAAGTTCCTTTATATTCAAGAAACTGTCTCCCGTCATGCCAGTTCCATTCAATGCCCCAAAATGAAACCCTTATCGTAGCGCTCATAGTATTTGATTGTTAATAGTTCAAGCATTCAGATAGCCTGTTCTTATGAGACAACGCTACGAAGCTACAACTTGCCAGCTCCATAAGGGGGACACGATTAAAACGTCAGTGGTTGTCATACAGGATGATGGGTCCTTATGTAGAGAAAATGTGTCCGGTTTTCTTCTCAGTGTCATTTTGTGACTGGACACGTAATACTCGTCCATAATTTTGTTAAAGCTTTAACACAGTTGGAAAATCAATGGCGTTTTGAATTAAATTGCATTGTACTATCCGCTTGACACTCGTGATTTAAACCTATATGATTCTGACTTGGTTTCTAAGATGAATAAATCACTTGATTCATAACTATTGCAAACATTCTTATTCGTGCAAACTTATTATCGAACAAATACCACCGAGCTCGATAGCTGCAGTCGCTTAAGTGCGGCCAGTATCCAGTATTCGGGAGATAGTAGGTTCGAACCCCACTATCGGCATCCCTGAAGATGGTTTTCCGTGGTTTCCCATTTTAACACAAGGCGAATGCTAGGGCTGTACCTTAATTAAGGCTACTGCCGCTTCCTTCCCACTCCTAGCCCTTTCCTGTCCCATCGTCGCCATAAGACCTATCTGTGTCGGTGCGACGTAAAGCAACTAGCAAAACAAAAACAAAAAAACCTACTGATGTTAGGGTAACCCACCTGGTGGCCATGATCGTTAAGGCGTTGAAATCTAAACGGTCAGACACTGAGGTTGTCCCATTGGTCTAAAAACTTTTCACCATCAGGATGTTGACCGGCAGATTAGGGGAGGAGGTTGTATACAATTTTCAATCACTAGATTGCGTGCCAAAAGCCTGGATTAAATTCCGAAACTCTCCGCAGTGTTCATATGGAGTGAGGGCATATGACGCTGTTGATGGTGATTCGTCCGTCGGATAGAGACGTTAAGCCTTGCGCAGACCCCTTTGTACCATTCGACTGGAGAAGGCTACGTGCCGGCACCGCGTTTCACCCTCTCCCTTCCTACTATTGTATGTCACGTTATTCATTTCATCTCACTAACTCCTCTGATGAGGAACACGTCAGGAAGGGCATCCGGTCATAAGAACCCTCCATGACAGATCATCTCTCTTCACCTCATACCCGACGCCGTAGAGAAACAGGACAAGGGTTGGACAAACACAGATACTAAGGAAGTAAATGTCAATTGAGATACTGTTTTGGGAAATCGCTTAACACAGTATGAAATTCAGTGCGGAGAAGTGGAAGACAATGGTGAAACAAAAGGTGACAGAGAAGGTAAAGGAGTAATAAATACTGGAAGCCAGAATCTTCAAATTATGGACAGCTTAAAATACTTACGAAGTAAACTTATGCAAGAGGCAAGGGTTGATACTTTCCCCGTATATTTCAAATAAATAAATGCTCTCAACTAGACTCAGAATTGAAGCGTGCTCAGTTCTATCTAAATTAAAATGGTAGGCTAACATCTGGAGAGACGTACATTCGAATGAAAGGAAACCTTAAGGCAAGGTGAATCAACAGCTACAAGTAAACTCAGGCAAGAAAATTTAACGCACAAAATGTGTTATAGTAAGTCATAATACACATGGAAAACATATTTATGCTCGTATCTGAAAGACTTTGCAATGGGTGACCACACGGTCATTATTGAAATTTATTTGGATGAGTAAATTTGTATCCCATATTTGTGTCAAATCACGGCGAGATCCTATCCGCTGCATGTTTACGCACCTGGAAATCCATCTATTTCCATTATCTAACCCTAATTTAGTGGTATTGTTTATTTATTTAGTTTTTATTTATTTATTTATTATTTATTTATGTATTTATTTATTATTTATTTTATTTATACCCCAATTTAGTGATATTATTTATTTATTTACTTATTTATTTATTTATTTATTTATTTATTTATTTATTTATTTATTTATTTATTTATTTATTTATTTATTTATTTATTTATTTATTTATTTATTTATTTATTCATACTTACCAACTTAGGGGCTGTTGCAAGACAAAGTGTACCGCACAGTGTATTACTACTTTATTTAAGTACGGTCACAGCCTCACAAATGTTTGTTTCCAGTATACATTAGAAATGCCATTTCTTACCGCTTTGAGTAAATTAACGTTTTGAATGTAGAAGGTCTCGGTTTTCTGATAATGTTAAGTGTTTTCCTCGTCTTAATTAGGATCATACATTCTAATGTATCAATGTTTGTATTATTACATAAGACCAGAAATGCTGCTTGTAGACCAAGGTGTTCCCTTTTTTAGTATATATTCCTCTATTCCCTAGATAGTGAGTTCGATTGTGACTGAGGTTAGAGACATTTACCTCATTTGAACGTCTGTAAGTCGTATGCAGGCTTCCAATTTTCAGGAAAACGAAGTAATTTTAAATATCAGTAATACGTCAGAACACTGTGTTGAAGGAAGCAATCCCAGTAAACATTGTACCTCTGGGTTCATTGGAAGTATTCGATAGTTTAAGTACAACAGTTTCTGCTTCTTTGTCATCGCGTCTGTTTGAATCATTTATGTCACTGAAAGAATTTCCACGAAAACTACCCGTTCTACTGGTTGGACTCAGGACGTCTGGAAGTAACAGACAGACATGAAAGTAGCAAAAATAAATGCTGTCACTAACAGATAGGGACAATAGCAAGAAGACATCCGAAGGGAGGATGTAAGGAATAAACTCAGTGGATGTGTGTGAGCTAACTTCGGGAGGTGGGATCACGTTAGGTAAACGGAGGAGGATAGTGTACCTGTCCCGGCGACATTTTTCCATTAAGTCGACCAGTTTGGTTTGGTCTTCATTTGGATTACTCTGGATTTTATTTCTTCTCCTACGATGTTCACTCTGGGTTCGATTTCTACCCTGATAAAAGTGACACCATTTCTTCTGGTACTGCCTTCGATTCCACTTTGTCTTCACCTGTCATTTCTACATCATTTGCCGTCATCGCGGTTTCCATTCCTACTTGTTGAATAACTCTCTGTTCATTTGATTTCAGCTGGCTTATGATGACATCTGTTTGTTCCTTCAATATTTCTCCCGCTCCTGAGTCAACTTCATCAGTCCTTGAAATGATTTCTCTCTTGACTTCAACTTCAAGTTCTGTACATGTTCTGCATCGACTACTTCGTTCTTTAC
Organism: Anabrus simplex; assembly: GCF_040414725.1. Lineage (NCBI taxonomy): Eukaryota > Metazoa > Arthropoda > Insecta > Orthoptera > Tettigoniidae > Anabrus > Anabrus simplex. The sequence continues at coordinate 290,399,969 of NC_090270.1, read as the reverse complement.
ATTACTCTATAACTCCGCCATATTGATCTCTGCATCCTTTTAAATGATCACTTTCTCTACTTTATTTTCCCTGCTTACCTTCACTGTATGCTCCCCAGAGATTTTACAAATTGGTCCTGCTTTCTCATACTCTGCAATCCACTGCATCGCTAACTGAATAACGTCATCAATGGGATATTCTTCAATCTCCCACAACTTAGTATCGAAGTTCTCGGTCAATGTTTGAGCCCTGGGGCGTATTTCAGCCAGTTGTGCACCATGACTTACTACACATTCCTCGTAATATTCAATTGTCTTGGCGTACTCAGGCTCGGCTCTCTATTTATCAGTAACGAGAGTCCGCTCCTTGTCGTTTGTAACCCGAGAGGGCACAAATATGTGCGGAAAACGGCACATATAACTCACTAGGATTTCTGACATGTCTAGCATTGAACAAAAGGTTATATGAGAAAATAGTAGACTCCGCTGGGAGATAAAGAAAGGAAGCAGAGGGAGGCTAAGAGGACGTTGCCCTGATTCAGTTTTTCATAAATTCAAGTTAAGAGTAGTGGAATTAAATGAAGCCCCAGAGCTAGTTGAACTTACATGATTGTGGAGGCACTTAGCTCACTCAAAGAGTTTTATAAACTTAACACTTACAGCCCGGAGGGTTAGGCAGTAATAGGTTAGAATGCAAACTTACTGATGCGTGTAACAAGTATAGACTATCCTGCACAACGGCAATGTTATGAGTTCTGCGTAAGAATAAGGGGTATGACCCAACAGAGCCACTAGGATATTTATGTGACTCTCGCTAGGCTACATAACGGAAGAAAAGGCTAGACGACACTTTTTAATAGCCAAATTAGCATTCTCCATCATTACTGCTTATAAACCCGGAGTCTGTATATTACTGCTTACGCAATAGAGATATTCGTATGTGTAGTTTCTATGAATGTAGACTCGGAGGATTATTTCCTAGTAATATTTGAATATATATTCATAGACCCTTGAGATGTTCTGAGATTCTATTCATAGTTCAGAGCAGTTGTAGAATACTATATCCTTTAATTATAATTTGCTTTTATACCTTCCTGTTTAGCCATGCCTGAAACTAGTTCGCTTCCTCGCATAAGAGAAAGGAAAAGAGATTAATGTAAGACTCGAAATGGGCCTGTGGAAGGCAATGCAATATTGAAGTGATATTCACAGACCGTTCTGGAGCTAAGTCAGCGTATCTTTTGTTCGCCGTAGACCCCTCGTGGAAAGGATTTTCTAAGGTCGACCGCACAATAGGATTACGATGAAGGGAAATGTAGAGTTCATTTTAGAATTCTCTGTTGGTTCTGTTGTCTGAAGATAACGCCGTCACGTGCAATGTAAGCAAGAAGAGGGTAAATAATTCATTCTTAGGTGTAGTTCATTCTACCATTATATTATTTTCTGCTAATAATACATTAAGGGCCTAGATTTTCATTGCGATAATCTAGGTATGACAACTTGTAACTCATCCCTTTAAATAGTAAGGGGTCGTAAGAGGCGACTACAAGGGGCGACCAAGGGATGATTGAATTAGAACCATGAACCTACTCTTGATTCGTACCATCGGAACACCATGGGTTGCATGTACTTGCCAGTAGTATCACTAAATTGGTACGAAATAGGTTTGTGATTAGTTGCAGTAAAAAGCCTGGCCTGGTGGACTCCAGTACCCGTGCGTCGTACCCATGTGAGCAACACCGCGGGTCTGGGCGTAGCCTGTGAGTTGTACCGCTATATGAGCGGCACCGTGAGTCAGCGTTGCCTGTGATTGGTACCCACTATGTGAGGAACACCACGGGAATACCGGCGCCCGTGACTAGTACACCTAGGTGAGGAACCTTACCGGTTTGCGTTGGCTATGAGTTGCGCCATTGTGTGAGAAACACCATAGGTCTGGGTTCCCTGTCCGAATTGCAATACTTGTGAGTAGTACCACTTTGTGTGGACCACCGTGAGTCTTCGCTACTTTTGATCAGTACCCCAAAATGACAAATACCATGGTTCTACTTTACTCGCGACATGTACCATTTTGTGGGGCCTTAGACGTGAATTTAGCACCCCTACAGACATCAAGCATCATTGTGCTTTATAAAGGGTCCCATGGTTAGTGATACTCTAATTAACCACCTTCTTTTTGAGTCTGATCCACTGTTTTTGTTTGATTGATTGTTTGTTTGTTTTTTGTAGGGTTCATGTCCATCCATTCATTCTTCATGACATTTTTATTTTATTTTGGTCAGTGGATGAATTTGAATTTTTTGTTATTTTATTTCGTACCATTAGGGGCCATGACCTCGATGTTAGGCCCTTTAAACAACAAGCATCATCATCATCAAATAGTAAGGGTATTAGATAGTTAATATATATAGGCCATAGGAAACCAGAGTGAAAACAATGAACACGGAAGTGGCGTAGTTACAGCGTAATAGATTATTATTTTTGAGTAATGGAATTAACTGTAAATCACTGTGTTACAAATAATTATTATAACATTATAAACGTAACAAATTACAGAATTACGATCTAGTACGATCGCGTTTACATATAACAATTTCAAACCTACCACTAGCTTCCTTTGTGGCTAAGTGGTGGAGCAACTATCCGAGCCTCAGGTGTAATCATGTAGGATGGGTATCTGGCAAGAGACCAGACAAACTAATGGTTCATCGACAGGGCGGTAACAGCCCTGCGGAAGTTGCAAGGGCGGCAGTCTGTATGATTGAATCATAAGGCCTTGTAATAATATTTAACATTACTTTTGTGTTGTTACTGCTACACGATGATCGCAACTGGAAATTACATCCGTAACGAACTCAGAGTACATGCAGCTCTCTGTATGGATGATGTATTGATGATGGTTTCCTTCCGGGGAAAGTATTTCCCCATTCGGATCTCCAGGTGGGGAGTACACGGGAGGGCAATTATCAGGAAGAAGAATACTGGTATTCTGCTAGTAGGATAGTGGAATGAAGGGATACTGAATCGAACTGATGAGAGGGGAACGATTTGGAGAAATTTGACGAGACGAAGTGGTAGATTTGAGAGATCTGTAGACGGTAAAATTGCTATGGAAAGGCCAAGACATGAATATAACAAAAAAATTAGCGGAAATGTAGGCTGCAGTAGTTATGAAGAAATGAAAATTTTAGCACAGGATAGGGTGGCATGGAGAGCTGTTTCAAACCAGTCTATAGACTGATGACCCAAACAACAACAGTTATATTTTAATGGGGATGATGGTTATAACCACCTGAGATGTTCAAAATTTTGTAGCACAATTTCCTATTCTGGGGTTAATTGTTTTAGATCAGCACTAGACGGAATAAACACAGTAATTGGAGAATTGATAAACAACGTACATAGTATTTTCCCTAGCTTTCAATATCCACAGAGATATTAGAACATTTATATTCGGTCCATTTAATGAATTCGAAATTTGAGAAACCAATGTAAATAATAGTACAACTTCTAAAATATAGGTCGTGTCCACCCCAGACTTGAGCTCAGGACCACCACTCGTCCGAGGATCGAACCTGTGGTCAGGGACGTAGGAGGAATGGTGTCACTGAGACATGAGCAGATATTGAAGGGGAGAAATGAGTATATATTTAATTGTAATGGTACAAAAATGAGATGAATAATATTAGAGGAGAGATTCAATGTAAAATGAGGATCATAAGGTCTTGAAATATGAAAGAATATTGAGTGTAGAAAAGCTGCATAGTTGTGCAATGAGAGGAAATGGCCTGGTCGAGCAGTGGTTAGTCACGCAGGTGGGGTACCGCACCCAAAAGTGCGTAAAAAGTGTTCTGGAAAGTACGAAGTCACGTTGCACGGACACGGGAGCTTTAGCCCTCTGATTGGCTGAATTCAGTTTCCACAGGGTGGAGAATTTCGATTCTCTTCTCGAAGCTCGGGCGTGTCGAGGAGAAGGTATAAATCCAGGGGGGCACACCCTGAACGGTGTATTTGGATCAATCTACCGGGAGTTGCGAGCGGAAACTCTGTCAGTCAGCACTTTGAGATCTTCAAATAATAATAGGAATAACGTTAGGAACTTCAAGTTTGGACTTAGAATTATATACCACTGAGAATCGAGCACGCCAAGTCTTCGATATACATACCATTTGACGTTGTGGAGGTGCTTGTAAATACTGTATATACCCTCAACTGCTAGAATTAAATGTGGTATAAGGGAAGCTATGGACTTCAATCTCTTCACGCGTAGTGGATCTCCCAGGCCCTTAGAATTAATCTCCCAAACCGCTCGGGAAGCAATCTGACTTAACAACACTTCACGTCGTGAAAATACCAGTGTCACGACATAAATTCAACGGCTCTCTAACATTTAGTTTCACTGCGTATATGTCCGACTCGTTGGCTGAATGGTCAGCGTACTGGCCTTCGGTACAGAGGGTCCCGGGTTTGATTCCCGGCCGGGTCGGTGATTTTAACCTTCATTGGTTAATTCCAATGGCCCGGGGGCTGGGTGTTTGTGCTGTCCTCAACGTACCTGCAACTCACACACCACACATAACATTACCCTCCACCACATTAACACGCAGTTACCTACACAAGGCACATGCCGCCTACCCACATCGGAGGGTCTGCATTCCAAGGGCTGCACTCGGCTAGAAATAGCCACACGAAATTATACTGGCGTATACGAAGTAAATTTTCAAATGTTAGCTTCTCCTCTATCCATTGCTTCACATTCTAAACCCTCACAGTTTTCATACATTCATTTCGTAAACTTGTATGTCCAATTAAACGAACTTATGAAACAATATATGAGTGTTCATAAGCTGTTACTTGCGAGAGTCAGGAAGTGGTGAAGTTTGAGTTCAGGAGGATCAAAGCTGTTAACCTACAAGAAGTGTAGTGAAGACCTCAAGCCAGTGTGCTGGGTGTTTATTAGATTACATCTGCAATCAGTGCTCTCACGCGATAACCAAATTATAATGGAAGCAGTAGCACAAAGGCTTTCAAGCTACTGTGAGTGGGACCATCCTACTTCAGCTAGGAAGTACTGTAGATTCGGAGTGCTTCCAACACTAGTTTCACCCCGCAGAAAGGAAATTAAATCCTAATTAGTGAGTGAACATTTCAAGTTAGAGATTCATTTTGGATCTGACTGTAACAACCGAATAAAATGGAATATTTCTGTGCAGTGTCCATGGTTTATACGTATTAAACACACTCATTCGCGTGGTAAAAATCATCGTTTCCGAAAATCGTAAGAGAATTTAGTGGGGTATAAAACATTGAATATTATTATTTGTTAGCAGTATCTAGGGCCAAATTTAAATACTGCAACACTTCCGCGCTCAAATAAGTTTGACCCTCCCTTCCTTAAACTTGATAAGACAAAACTGCAATTATTACTATTCGAAAGCAAAAATAATCGCTTGATTTAAAAATACCTTATCTTGATATTAGATCGTCTTAACGATTTCCAGTTACAGTTCCAACAGCAGACCAATGGAAACACAACTGAAACTCAACTCCTCAAAGTTTTCTGTGCCGATAACATTAATTTTACTTTCGTCATTGTTGGAGAGGAAGTTGTTTGAGTTATAAGCCTAACTGTTGTTTGGATCTTGTGGACAAACAAGTCTAATTTTGGTGTTTGAGAGAACAATTTACTTTCCGTCCGCTTCCTCTCTTCTGCTAATATACGATCATTTGAGCCACTTACAGTAACTTTTTTGACTATCTTCGTTGTGTACGTAACACGAAACACGCTTTATCTGAATAAAAATGGCTTTCACTCTCATGGACTGATTCGGAACTCTTGGTATTTTGCGAAATCAGCGGCCTTGGTGATTCATTCAACACCACGCCGTTGTCTGAAGGTGGCCTTGATTCACCGCCCACTTGACTAAGTTGCAGCCCGAAGTCAGCTTTCACATCAGCGGAACGACAAATCCGTTGCTCGGTGTGCGCATTCTAGAAACTCGTTTTATATCTATCCCCCCCAATGGCGCAACAGCCCCGAAGAGCCTTGGACTACCAAGTGACCACTGCTCAACCCGAAGACCTGCAGATTATGAGGTGTCGTGTGGTCAGCAAGACGAATCCTCTCGGCCGTTATTATTGGCTTTACCGGGCGAGTTGGCCGTGCGCGTAGAGACGCACGGCTGTGTGCATGCATCCGGGAGATAGTAGGTTCGAATCCCACTATCGGCAGCCCTGAAGATGGTTTTCCGTGGTTTCCCATTTTCACACCAGGCAAATGCTGGGGCTGTACCTTAATTAAGGCCACGGCCGCTTCCTTCCAAGTCCTAGGCCTTTCCTATCCCATCGTCGCCATAAGACCTATCTGTGTCGGTGCGACGTAAAGCCCATAGCAAAAAAAAAAATTATTGGCTTTCTAGACCGGAGCCGCTATCTCACCGCCAATTAGCTCCTCAATTGTAATCACGTAGACTGAGTGAACCTCGAACCAGCCCTCAGATCCAGGTAAAAATCCCTGACCTGGCCGGGAACCGAACCCGGGGCCTCCAGGTAAGAAGCAGGAACACTACTCCTACACCGCGGGGCCTGTTTTCTAACTATTAGATGTTTTCATTTTTGTCGCCCAATAAATTTGCTGCCCTAGTTCCGGGCTCATAAGACCCATACGGCTCTGGCAGTATCATTAACTCAGAGAAATTGAGTTGTATTCTATCATCTGGTACTTTCTCTTTTCCTGGGGAATTTCGAATTCCTTGGAATCGGCATTACGGCCTTTGGTTCAGCTTTACTGCCGGATGCTCTTCCTAACTCCAACCCTATGCTGAAGATTTTATTTACTGTTGCGTGCTTGGTAGTGTGTTGTGTGTAATTGGAGAAATTTGCATAAGATGAAAACAAATAAGCAGCTCTCGACCCAGAATAATTAACTACTACTATTTATTTATTTATTTATTTATTTATTTATTTATTTATTTATTTATTTATTTATTTATTTATTTATTTATTTATTTATTTATTTATTTTTCCGATGAGGCGTGCTAAGGACCCGTGCCAATTGCAATTCCATTCGTCATATTTTTTGTTTTCCGTTCCTTCCAGTATTCCTTCACTGTGCTGTTTCTTTCTGTCCTTGGACCACTTCGCACCAGGTTTCTTGTTCAATCTCTCTTGGAATCCTTCCATACTTACCACCCTCTGTCTAAAAATCTCTCTGTCCATAGTTTCTTCTTCTCTTGTATTATTTCTTTCTAAATATTTACTTCTTGAATCCAGCTAGTTGTTGCCTTCTTCTCCGTAAGGTACTTGAAAGTCCTTTTTGTTTATATGGATAATTATTTTTGTAAATATGTCCAAAAATTGCAATCTTCTTTTTCTGATTTATTTATTTAATCCGTTTGCTCTCCAGGCTTCTTTATTCTCCCTGAAGCTGGAAGGGATCAAACCTCTACCACCTCATGGGCAATGTTCTGGTGCGTTATACATTTGGTCGGTGATAAAACTGGGAAGGAGGACCAGTACCTCGCCCAGTACCTTCTATGCTGAACAGGGGCCTTGTAGAGGTTGGGAGGATTAGAAGGGATATGCAAGGAAGAGAGAAGAAACTGCCCTGTCCTTAAGTTGGGTACCATCCCGGGACTTGCTTGGAGAAGGAGTGGAAAACCAAGTAAAACCACTTCGAGGATGACTGAGTCGGGAAACGAATACTGGTACTCAGTTGATCTCCCAAGGCTGAGTGAAACCCGCTCCAGTCCTCCTACCAATTTTAAAATTTCATGGCCGAGCAGGGAATCGAAACTGATCATCTGGGGATGGTGGATAATCAAAATAACCACTTCTCCACTAAGGCAGACATTACTGAATTTCCAAAACAAATTTAAATTTTTGGTCCCTCCCTTGGCATGGTATTCTTTTCGAATTCGGACCATTTATAATGTGAATATAACGCGTTACATCTATTGACACTTTAACACCTTTGTGTCTCGTTCGGTTAATAATCTCAAATTAAATCATGTAACTCGAAATCGTTTCGTATTTTAAGCCTCCTCTCTGTAATTTCAAGTGTGATTCATCGAATGGCACATTTTCTCTCAGATCCAACTTCTCGAATCAAATGGTGCCTCAACAATTAAGATCGGATCTTTAGTTCCAGCGTCGGAATGCACCATATCGCCTGGTTTTATAAACTCCGTAACGTCAAAAATAATTATAAAAATACAAATTTGGCCGTCAAGGATGCACTAGTCCTCTTAAGGGAATTTGAGAAATTGTTTTGGTGGGGAATAACTAAACCTCAAACACACGTGTATGGGATGGAATCCACCCTAGGCCATGTTATTTCCTTGTGAAATGTGCAAATAACTTTTCTGTGCTCTCCCTGCTCTTGTACGTTTGTGGCTGGATTCCCACAGAAAGAGTCATTCCTACATAATATATCTTAAAATCTCCAATTAATACAGTGATTCATATTTTACAGTACAATTCCCACGTGTTTGTCTGCGTCCTAAGACCTGGAGCGTGTGCTTGAGGGTAAAATTTTGTCCACCTCAGAGGTTTAGTGGTTGGTGTGATAAGTGGAGCGGTGTAGCAACCAATAAGAGAAAATACAGTTCACTGGAGGCCATGCAAAATAGAAATAATGGTACAATAGGCCACTAAGTACATCACTCTGTTTGGTGTGTTATAATTTTGAAGGAAACTGCAGCATGCAGGCAGAAAATAGTGTTGTCCAGAACTTCTGACCTGGACGACCAAAAGTAGGTCTATTTATTAAGATGCTCATCAGAGGTGCTTTGAATTCAATGTGTACCACTGTGTCCTGTGACGTATACTTACTGGATTTGAATCGACTGTATGTCCATGATCATGTTGGCTATGATCGTTAAGGTGTCAAGTCTATATGGTCTGATACCGTGGTTAGCTGGTTCGAGTCCCGTTGCTTGAAAGATGTTCACCATCAGAATGGTGACCGGCAGGGTAGGACAGGTAGTGGTATACAAATTCTAATCACAAGTGTGCCTGCCAAAAACCTGGATTCAATTACAAACCTTCGTGCAGTGTTCATATGGAGTATGGAGTGACGGCATATGACACTGTTGATAGTAATTCGTCCCACGGATGGGGTCATCAAGCATTGGAATTACCCCACTGTTGCTGTTCCACAGGATTAGGCTATTTATTTATATACAATGTTTACGCCCACAATGGAGCACCAAAATAAAACCTTATACAACAAAGTCTTCAAAGAATATGTTCATCTTTTAACACTTGACAACTTTTTCCTTTCTCAATAATTCTTGTGGCCCATTTTTCTGCCGATATTTTTTTTGGTAGTTGCTTTACGTCGCACCGACACAGATAGGTTTTATAGCGACGATGGGACAAGGAAGGGCTAAGAGTGGGAAGGAAGCGGCCATGGGCTTAATTAAGGTGTGAAAATGTGAAACCACGGAAAACCACTTTCAAGGCTGCCGACAGTGGGATTCGAACCTACTATCTCCCCAATACTGGATACTGGCCGCACTTAAGCGGCTGCAGCTATCGATCTCGGTCTTCTGCCGATATAATGTACTGCTTACGCTGCGATATTTTAGTGATAGTCTTGTATACTTGTTATTTAGAATCCGTTCCTCTTCTCTATTTTCAGTTTGATCTTTAGTAATTTCCAATTCATCTAAATCCATTTTTATTTCTTTAAACCATGTGATTCTTGCTTTACTATTCCCAAATAAATCAAAAATTTGTTTCAGGAGTCTAGTATTTCTTAAGCGGTATATCTGTCCAAAGAATGCAATCCTCCGTTTTCGCATTGTACTGATTTTTAGAAAAGTCTCCACTGGCCATCAACATGGTGTTTTTTTAAACAATAATTGTCCTTGGAATTCTGTTATCAACTTTCTGCACTTTGTATGTTGTTGATTGGGTGTTGAGTTTAAATAATGTTGCTCCTGACTTAACGACGGAGTAATTAAGTCGAAATTTGGAATTAATCGACAGAGCCTGTTTCTTGTAACTCGGCCAGGTAATTTGTTTTGCTCGTCTCAAGTTTTGAGTTCTATTATCTATGGATGCCTTTCCGTTAGCATTCCACGTTATAATCTCACCAATATATTTAAATTAGTCTACAACCTTTATTTTCTGAGTATTATTTAACAAAATATGTGAAGTGTCAACTTGAAAAGATGACGTCATTTCTGTTTTCTCAAAATAAATTTTCAACCCAACCTCCGCAGCTAATCGTTCCAATTTCTCCACTTGAAATGTTGCTATGTGCTAATAATGCTAGATCTTCAGCAAATGCGAGACAATTTAGTCGAATATTTCTTCCAATCTTAAGGATCGGTGGACATACCAGCACACAATTAAACAACAACGGGAATAATCATCTCCCTGTCGAAGACCAGTATAAATTTCAAATGGCTCAGAGATTTCGTTTATTTATTTATTCATTTACTTATTTATTTATTTAATTTATTTATTTATTTATTTATTTATTTATTTATTTATTTATTTATTTATTTATTTATTTAGTCTTGTTTCGTTGAGGCTTCTTTGACCACGTAGTTCCTAACTCTGGTGACCTTTCTTCTTAGGCCACTATTTATTCATCTTTGCGCTACTGGTTGCTTTCCTTCCCTGAGTCCACTTTACTCCCACTCCAGGACGCAAAGTTTTAGCTGTCAGCGTCTGGAGACCGCTGGATGTTCTGATCAGCATTCTACAAAATATAATTATCTCTGTTATATACATTATTGGGATCACTTTTCATTTATTTATTTATTTATTTATTTATTTATTTATTTATTTATTTATTTATTTATTTATTAAGAACTGCTGCCAAAATTAAAACTCGAAATAATATTTTCAAGAAACTTTGTAGCACATCATGGTGTTTCCCTGCATCGACATTCCGTACTTCAGCTCTGGGGTTGGTTTACTATATTGCGAAATATTGCTCTCCAGCTTGTATGAATAATACTCACACAAGACTTGGTGTCACACTGCTCAACCATACCATGTGTCCTATAACTGATAAAATCAGACATACACCTACTTTCTGGCTACCCATACTTAGCCACATACCACCTCCTTCCGTACGCCGGGTAAGAGCACTTGTATGGGAGTACTAAAAACTGCAGTAAAAATATTCTTCTCCCTGTTCACGCAGACATCCCAACCATCGGTAAAAGAAGGCTTTGCTCTCGTCACCCACCCCTTCAAACTACAAGGATGTTAGCTGGCAACGGCTTTAATACTAAAGGCTGCTGGAGCCACACATGGCAGATTTATGCACCGACGGAACAACTTAAGATGCCGTGCATATCGTCCAATCCACCTGGCTTTGAATACCACTCAAGATCTGGTCGGTTCTTAACCTAGTAAGACCAACATTGCCAGGTGAGCCGATTTCCAGCACAAGTGGAAGAAAATAACTTCTCCAAGTTGTGACTGTGGCGCTGAAAATCAGACTGTTCACCATGTAATTCCGGCCCCGTGGTGTAGGGGTAGCGTGCTTGCCTCTTGCTCGGAGGCCCCGAGTTCGATTCCCGGTCAGCTCAGGGATTTTTACCTGGACCTGAGGGCTGTTTCGAGATCCACTCAGCCTAGGTGATTAGAATTGAGGATCTATCTGACGGTGAGATAGCAGCCCCGTTCTAGAAAGCCAAGAATAACGGCCGAGAGGATTCGTAGTGCTGACCACACGCTTTGTAAGCCAAGGCCCTTCAAAGGTTATAGTGCCATGGGGTTTGGTTTGGTTTGGTTTGGTTTGGTTTGGTTTGGTTTGGTTTGGTTTGGTTTGATTTGGTTTGGTTTGGTTTGGTTTGGTTTGGTTTGGTTTGGTTTGGTTCACCATGTAATCCAAGGATGTCCTCTTAGAGCTTTCTCTAGCGATCCAACAGAGTTCCTAATTATGACGGACGGATCAATAGAATACATTCGTGACCTGGATATTAGTTTTTAATTTGAGATTATTGTAAATAATAATTATTTCTAGTGATGTAGCCACACGCTTAATAAATAGGAGTAGCAATTGAGACTTTTACGAAATTTCACCTAAAACTGCGCTCCGCATTATCAAGAGTTCCGACTGACAACGATAGCTATTTTTTTGCTAGTTGTTTTACGTCGCACCGACACAGAAAGCTCTTACGGCGACGATGGGACAGGAAAGGGCTAGGAGTGGGAAGGAAGCGGCCGTGGCCTTAATTAAGGTACAGTTTGCCTGGTGTGAAAATGGGAAACCACGGAAAACCGTTTTTGAATGGGGCCCGTAAAATGTGTATATATATATGTGTGTGTGTGTGTGTGTGTGTGTGTGTATATATATACCCTCCATTATACAATGAGGTGGAATTGCAACACCACTCCATTCCGAGCGCAGTTTTCGGTGAAACCTCGGGACAATCACATGCTCCTGGACCACGACCTACAAGCCCGTAAAACACCGGCATGAGAAATAGGAGTGGGCAATTGGCCAGCCACGGGTTTCTCCCTCTCCCCTGCAACTATTCTACATCATGTCAAACATTTCATCTCGTTAAATCCTCTGAGGAGGTTGACGTCAAGAAGGGCATCCGGTCGTAAAAACTCACTACAAGAATTAATCTCTCTCCATGTCCGACCCTGCAGAGAAATGGAACGACGTTTGGGCATATATACATTAATATGGCACAATAATTCAAATTTGTAAAGAGAAATACCTCCCGACTCGCCGATTATTGCGACTTGAAGTTTCTATATCTCAACTATCAAGTTTCTGTTATGAGCAAAAATTATCACGTTAGGTCTGTTTATAAACTTCGTTAACAATATACGTATCTCGCATTTTAACTTTCTCATCACCACGTGGTCTTGAATACTTATTCACAACAAAAGAACACTCCGTATTATACTTAAATGGGAACATGTTGCATAGCAATGTTGTGGCGGAGAAAAAGGAGAAAAGGAAGTAGAAAAAGAATAATAATGATCGAGTGGCTCAGACAGTACGTATGTCGCTGCCTTTCTGGGCCGAGTTTGAAAGGTTGGAACCTGTCTCTGCCCGCTGGTATTTTAGATGCTAAAGTAAGACAGCCTCAGTTCGGTGTATTTACTGGAGCGTAAAGTAACTCCTGTGGGACAGAATTCCAGCACTTCAGTGTCTCTAAGAACCTTAAAAGTTCAGTTGGACGTAAATCCAATAACTTTATTAATAGGAAGGTAATTGTAAATGTGGGATCATGGGATGGAGACAGTCCAACACCAAATATTACAAAGCTATATTTCTAGGATCCCGGCTTTATGTCCATGTGGTGAGCGTTTTTACCTTCTGTCCTAGGAGCCCTGGGTTTGTTTATCGGCGTAGTCGAGGAGATGTTGTTGCAACCTTACCAATTAGTAAACCAAACATTCAAAAGAAAAGCACAAACATCAAGAAGAAAACAAGCACAATACTTACCGATAGGCAGTAGCATAAAATGTGAAGCGTGGAAGGCAAAGCGAGAATTAAAAAGGCCAGGATCTTACATAACTTTGACAGGTTGCCAGGTAAATACTGCTAGCTACTAAATGACACACCAGATAAATTTGAAATGAAGAAAATTTACTAAGCAAATGTAATTTGAAAATGGTATAAAATAAGAACAATAAAAAAAAAATATAATTCTTTTTCTGAAATTTAAAAATGCAATCAAGCTAGACGAGGAAAACAGTATTTTAAAATAAGGTAGAAATTAAGGAAAAATGAAGCTCACATAAACATAGGCTTCCGCCGAAATTAAGGTTTGAAAATTCATTAATAACTCATTACCTTACATACAGAAAATAATATTATTTAAAGATTGGTTGCAACCGATATGCGGGCCCGCGATATAAAAACACTTTAAAACTGAAATTTGCTACACTACAAAATTCTAAGTTACAAGACGCACATAAGGACACACGAAAAAGAAGAAAATTTAGTGGCTCCAACCGCGAATAAACATTACACAAAAAAACGAGCTAGATGAAAACACAATAAAATACTAGTGCACAGCAATCCGAACAAAATGAAGTATATTAAAGGAAATTTACAATTAACGGTGCACTCATAAAAATAATAAAGGACACCGAAAACCAAACAGAAGCTACCCGTTACCGACGCGAAGCCAAGATCCCCTAATAATCATCAAAGCCACCCAAAATATTAACGTATCATCAGATAAGATAAGAAGGGGTGACATGACGTAATAAAGACAAAAGCAAGGAACCCAAACAATGGGAGAAAAGATAATAAGACAACGAAAGAAAAGTCCCATAATTAAACTTAATTTCGACCAGCAAATTTCAATTTTAAGATTTTAAGTTATTAAAATAATAATAATAATAATTATCATTTATCCAAGAGGTGATAGTGCCAGTTTACATTAGCCTTACTTAATTAAATCACCAGCGATTTACATACTTTAGAGCAGAGGGGGCCGTGGAATGCGCTACGATGCGAATATGAGGTGTCCTTAATTGAGGCCCGTAACAATGCGATAATCATTACATACAGATAACCAGCCACGAAGGCAATAGGACAAAATTAGACAGCAATATCAACCAAACAGGACAACACAAAAGGGAGAAAACACGCACGGAAATGAATTACCAAAAAAATAAAAGTAATAATAATAATAATAATAATAATAATAATAATCGCCATCATAATGAATATCAAGAAACACAGTTGGCAAAAATGCACCCCGACAAAAACGTAAGATAAAATCACTTACACAAAATATCACCTCATAGATGCATAACTAGCGATCCTCGAGCTCCCTACATTACATTAAATTTTCTTTTTCAAATGCATTCACTTCAAATATATATCAAATTTTGCTTACAAGGTTAACCAATACCAAAATAGTCGTTTATAATGTTGCTCATGTGCAAGATGAAATTACTCACATAGGTGCCTGAACGACTGGGATCCCTTCAATAAATTATAATTTTCAGTACTTACTTGGAGTAAAGATATCCAAACTTACAAGACACTTGAAACTTTAAATTCCGATAACGGATAACTCACTGCACCAAGATTACATGTTACATTAAGAACAAAAAAAGGGTTGGAGCACACTGGATAACTTTGAAGGGATAATAGGGCCTAGCCCTCACATTACTCCTTAACCGATGGAGTCAAGCTCCATTATAATAGCCTTCCCTTTTCGCCAAGCCGTCTGCTTGGGAACTCCATACAACACAGCCATCTTGGAGAGTAACGGCAAGCTGACTACCGCAGACTACTGAGCTCACACCGAGCTACCCGAGAGGCAGTCCCATAATTCAATGCGTGCACCGCGAAAATGCGCAGAAGTTACAAATGATAATTCGGCGCACTACAGAATTCAGTCAAATGCCTGACAATAATGGATAGATAACTTGAATTAAATTGGTCTGGTAACTTCCACAGTTAGGAAACAGTTCCAACAATGACCGATAATACAGATAACGGCTGGATACACAAGTCGACATGACAGATGAATAAATAAATACACTTAGATGCTTTGATGTAATAATTCAGTTATGTCCAGTAAATATTAGTTCCCATTTTCACATTACAGTTCTCCCCTCCCGAAGCCAAAACACAGGGGAGACGCAAGTCCAAAACAATGGATAGCATGCCAATGGTATAATTTCAATGTCCAAACAAATCTTCATACGTTGGATACAGGAAGAGAGACACCAAATTTTTTTTTTCAGGTTCAAATAACAAGGAATGGTCTTACTTGGTTGCAGGAATGTTGACCTTCACACAATACTAGCAGATTACATGTTGAGTGTGAACAGAATGGGATGCAACGTGGCCAGCGTCTCATCACACACCACACAAGTTGACAGTACATGACACAGAGTAGGATTATCATACCAGTACAGAGCGTAGTAGGCAACCATAGGTATCATACATTCTTGCTCTCTTAAGGTAGTTGCATGGTTGGAAAAGCGCGCGCAACACAAACTGCAACATAATATGTCGGAGCACAGAATAATGTTCTAAAGACCGTAAATAATTTTGCAGGTCGAAATACACAACACAGGCATTAATGGCGTCGTGGCATGGCACATAACTAATCACTCGAACAGCCGAAACGAAGTAGCACTCGAAAATGTCTGATGGAGGATACCGTTGAAAATTTAGATGTATAAGTTTTGATGTCACTTGAAGTTTATAATCATAATAATTTACATAGTCTGTCATCGATAGTAATATCTGACAATGTATCTTGCGTGTGAGTAAGTTACATAATTTTGAAGAAAATAATAAACGCTATTTTTAAGGAATTCAGTTTACATGACCATAAATATGTTTACAAAATTTTGATGATTAAGTAGGCTTAATTTGACTCAAGTGTACACGTCTAATGCGTTTGGCAATAGGGTCGTTAACTAACAAGGATACTGGAGTTAAGAACTCTAATACCGTACAAGGACCGTGATAACGAGCTGCTAATTTAGCAGAAAATTTATTTACAGCTTTACTACTAGGATAAGACTTGACAAAAACAGTGTCACCCACAGATAGATTGGTAGGCCTGCGTCCTTTGTCATACTTCTTTTGCACATTATCATAGGAAACAACAAGTTTTGCTCTAGCTCTGTTCCACATTTTACGAATCTCCTCCGGATCTGGATCATCAGGGAGGAGGGAGTCAATGTTAAGCACATTAGAAATGGGGGAAAATGGGGTAAATCCAAGCATTAAAGACATGGGTGTTTGGCCATGAGACTCGTGAACAGATGAATTAAATGCATAAGTAAGCCAATGAATACAAGAATCCCATTTAGATTGTTGGTTATGATGGTATGCAATGAGGGCAGCACGTAAGTTGCGGTTAACTCTTTCAGCAAAACTGGGGTTGGGATAGTAAGGAGTAGTGGTGACGTGAGATATCGAGAGATCAAAACAGAACTTCCTAAACAGGTTACATGCAAAGGATCTAGCATTGTCAGACACAATAAACTTAGGAGGACCAAATACAGAAAAGATCGAATTGAGACAAGATATAGTGGTCTGAGCATCCATCTTTCTCGTCGGGAAAATCCAAGTAAAACGGGTAAAACCGTCAACACACACTAGTGCAAATCGATTTCCTTTAGAGCTTAATGGGAACGCTCCGACATAATCAATGAACAGTCTCTCCATTGGTTTAGTAGGGTGAGATGAGGACAACAACCCAACACGGGTATTCAAACTAGGTTTACTTATACTGCACAGTCTACAAGCTTTGACCATTTCCCTAATGTGAAAATCCATATTCTTCCATATGAAATGCGTTCGTATCTTTTGTCGAGTTTTGAAAACACCTAAATGTCCTCCCATGGGGGAGTCATGGTAATACTTAAAGATTTCAGGGATGAGGATTTGAGGACACACAATTTTGTACTTATTGTCATGTCTGGCCTTGCAACATAGGACATTGTTAACAAGCTTATAAGGTTTAACAACATTACCATCTTCAAGTTGTTTAACAATAGAACTAATTTCAGGATCACTAGCTTGCAATTTTGACATATCATGGAACAGCAACGGAGAGTCAGTCAAGATAGCATTAATGCAATTGGATTGGCATGCAGAATGGTTAGGAAGGGAATTGACATCAAAATCAGGAGGGTGAAGAGGCTTTTCACCAAACATCCTACTCAATCCATCAGCTACAACATTTTCAGTACCACGGATGTGGCGAACATCAAAATTAAAGGCGGAAATGCGGATTGCCCAACGGGTCAATCTACCCGTGCGCTTAGGTCTATTCAATACCCAACTAAGTGCCATGTTGTCAGTTTCAAGAAGAAATTTAGAGTGTTCTACATACATGCGGAACTTTTCAAGGGAAAAAATAACGGCCAAACATTCAAGTTCGTATATGGAATACTTCATTTCATCTGAATTCAGGGTACGCGAGGCATAAGCAATGGGTCTCCTACCTAGCTCATCTTCTTGGAGGAGGACACCAGCAACGGCAGAACCAGAAGTATCAGTTTGAATAATGAAAGGTTTTGAGAAGTTAGGAATTGCCAGGACAGGGGCATTTGCCAGAGCAGATTTAAGTTTATCAAAAGCAATTTGTTGAGGTTCCTTCCAGACAAATTTAACATCCTTACGCCGAAGGGCATTAAGGGGAGCAGCAATTTGGGCAAAATTTGGGATAAATTTTCGAAAAAAATTGGCCATACCAACGAAGCGGGCTATTCCCTTCTGATCCTTAGGTACTGGAAAATCATAGATGGCTTGGGTTCTACTCTGGTCCACAGCTACACCATTAGGTGATACGATATGACCCAGGAAAGACATACGAGGCTGCGCAAAGGAAACTTTAGATCGCTTGACAGTGAGACCAGCTTGCTTAAAGCGACGAACCACTTCCCTGATATGAGAGAGATGTTCCTCAAAGGTCTCCGAGTACACGACGACATCGTCAAGATAATTATACACAAACCTGAACTTAATGTCAGACAATATGGAATCTAGTAGTCTCGACAACACAGCTGCGCCCGTACTGAGGCCAAACGGGATTCGTTCGTACTCGTATAAGTTCCAGTCCGTGATAAATGCAGTTAAATGCTTACTTTCCTCGGCCAGAGGGATCTGGTGATACGCCTGATTGAGATCAAATACAGAATAAAATTTAGCACCATAGAAGAATGAAAAGCAAGTATGCAAGTCAGGTAGTGGAATAGATTGCAAGATAATCTTCTTATTGAGAGATCGGTAGTCGATCACAGGCCTGAAGCCACCTTGGGGCTTAGGGACTAGGAAGATGGGGGACGCATAAGCAGAAGTTGAAGGCCTGATAACTCCTTCCTCAAGCATCTTATCAATAATTTCTTTCAGAACCTTCATACGTGGGGGAGATAGACGATAGGGAGGAGATCGAACAGGGATGGTGTCACTCACATCAATTTTATACTCAAGCACATTAGTTACCCCTAGCTTATCCGTGAATACCTCAGGAAATTCATCACACAATTCATGTATCAGTTGAGCTTGTTCACTAGTTAAATGACTCAGGTCACATTTTTCCTCAGTAACTTGGTCGTGTGCATCAATAGAACAGAGATGTTTACCAGAACAAGGGAGATAATTGACCAATGGCAGAGCATAGTCTGTACAAAACTTGAAAGACAGACAACGATTATGGGCATCAAGAATTAATCCTACGTGAACAGCAAAGTCGTAACCAAGAATTACATCATGCGATAACCCTTCGACCACAATGAATTTAAATTTCCAGGTGAAATGATTAATACGAATTTTGACCTTTACATAACCTTTAACATCCAAGACAGAGCCGTTTGCGGCATGAAACACAGTTGAAAGGGGCTCAAGGTTCGGAAATTTACAGACAGATTGATTTTTAGAAAACCAAGACCAATTAATAGCAGAGGTAACACTGCCAGAGTCCACCAGTGCAAATGTAGGCTCATTATTGATTTCTACAGGAATAATCGGAATTTTAGAATGGACACTCCCTGAAATACTTTTACAGTCACCAGGACAAACAACATCATTATCATAGACATAAGTATTATCATGGTCATTCAAATTACTCATGGAGGGGCTTGCGTTATCAGTACTTTCACCTAGTCAGATGCGCTGATTAGTATTACTCAAGTTGAAATTAGCAGAGGGAGGTGGATAATTTGGCACCGGGTAAGCAACGCCTTGAAATTGGGGGCTAGGAAAATTACTAGTAGGCAAATTCTTCCTCTTTACCAATGGGCATTTGTTCCTCAGATGGTCTTTAGACCCACAAGCAAAACATTTTTTTGAAACAGCACCTAAACTACTGGCGTTCAGACCAGAGGACTGCCTAGGAGAAGGACCAGTTGGAGGGGGTACATTAACAGGTCTACAACTATCACCATGTTTGGCTTCTTCAGCCTTAATACAAGCCACTTTCAGCTCACTAAAGGTTTCAGGACATTTCCTAAAGGACAGGTATGAACGGTACTCAGGGGATACACCACTCATTATACTATCTACCATATTTGCCTCATCAATAGATAGCCTGAACACATTACAATAAAACTTAAGGTCATTGACATAGTTAAACAGGCTTTCAGAATACAACTGTACCCGAAAACAATGTTTTGCAGTTAAATCCTTGAGCGCTCTGAAAGGTATAAACTTCCTTAAAATTCCATCATGAAATTGGTCCAAGGTAGTATCACCCGAACAAGCTTCTAAGATCTCAGATTTAAGGATACCAACACAATGGGAAAATAGGGTTCGGAATACACTGGAAGAGCTAAGTTTAAAACAATTTGCGGTCTCTTTTACCTCGACCAGTAATCTCAAAAAGGACACTGTTTCCTCAATTGAATCAATGGACAACTTGTTAACCCCTTTAAGCAAATCACAAACAGGGTTCACATTATCGCACCTTAGCATGCCAGGATTATCAACCAATAATACAGGTTGGCCATGAAAAGCAGCTAATGAGTGATTACCCAAAACAGAGCCAGAAATGGGTTGGTTAAAATCATGAGCAGCTGAAATATTGGGGTCATTATCTTGAGAACCAGCATTAATATTAATACTTCCCAATTTAAGAGTTTGCATGATGACGTTCAAATCAGCAGATATGTTAACAGCCCTAGTTAGCAACACAGTACATTGGTTCAGAGTGGACCGATCCATTTTTAAGGTAAACAGATCCTGGAGGCGATTCGTGTAATGCGTTACACGTGCTATTTGTCTCTGTACCTGGTACTCTGAAGGTTGAGATGTTTTAAAGGCATCAGTTAATTCACTTATTTCATCTAAGGCATCAGTAATGAACAAAACAGACTCACCAATCTCTGCTTCTGACATGTCAGGTACAACAATGGGGAGATCAGCAATTTCTGAAAGTAATTCTACGTCACCCTGGATAGTACCGGATGGCTTCCTACCGCGAATCTGCACCTCATAGCTTAACTCCAGCTTCCGCAACATTCTAGGAACTGGCAAGGGGCGAGACTCCATGATTGACATGAAACAGACAACAGTTAGATTAGACTTTACACTTGGTCTTACAAATACAAGTTTAAATACCAGTTATTTTATTTTGAGCAACTAGCAATGTTGACCTGGGCAACTTATCAAGGTGTTAGAATAACAATAACAGAAACCACAGCGAATTGCTACCACTCACTACTGCAACCTTACCAATTAGTAAACCAAACATTCAAAAGAAAAGCACAAACATCAAGAAGAAAACAAGCACAATACTTACCGATAGGCAGTAGCATAAAATGTGAAGCGTGGAAGGCAAAGCGAGAATTAAAAAGGCCAGGATCTTACATAACTTTGACAGGTTGCCAGGTAAATACTGCTAGCTACTAAATGACACACCAGATAAATTTGAAATGAAGAAAATTTACTAAGCAAATGTAATTTGAAAATGGTATAAAATAAGAACAATAAAAAAAAATATAATTCTTTTTCTGAAATTTAAAAATGCAATCAAGCTAGACGAGGAAAACAGTATTTTAAAATAAGGTAGAAATTAAGGAAAAATGAAGCTCACATAAACATAGGCTTCCGCCGAAATTAAGGTTTGAAAATTCATTAATAACTCATTACCTTACATACAGAAAATAATATTATTTAAAGATTGGTTGCAACCGATATGCGGGCCCGCGATATAAAAACACTTTAAAACTGAAATTTGCTACACTACAAAATTCTAAGTTACAAGACGCACATAAGGACACACGAAAAAGAAGAAAATTTAGTGGCTCCAACCGCGAATAAACATTACACAAAAAACGAGCTAGATGAAAACACAATAAAATACTATTGCACAGCAATCCGAACAAAATGAAGTATATTAAAGGAAATTTACAATTAACGGTGCACTCATAAAAATAATAAAGGACACCGAAAACCAAACAGAAGCTACCCGTTACCGACGCGAAGCCAAGATCCCCTAATAATCATCAAAGCCACCCAAAATATTAACGTATCATCAGATAAGATAAGAAGGGGTGACATGACGTAATAAAGACAAAAGCAAGGAACCCAAACAATGGGAGAAAAGGTAATAAGACAACGAAAGAAAAGTCCCATAATTAAACTTAATTTCGACCAGCAAATTTCAATTTTAAGATTTTAAGTTATTAAAATAATAATAATAATAATTATCATTTATCCAAGAGGTGATAGTGCCAGTTTACATTAGCCTTACTTAATTAAATCACCAGCGATTTACATACTTTAGAGCAGAGGGGGCCGTGGAATGCGCTACGATGCGAATATGAGGTGTCCTTAATTGAGGCCCGTAACAATGCGATAATCATTACATACAGATAACCAGCCACGAAGGCAATAGGACAAAATTAGACAGCAATATCAACCAAACAGGACAACACAAAAGGGAGAAAACACGCACGGAAATGAATTACCAAAAAAATAAAAGTAATAATAATAATAATAATAATAATAATAATCGCCATCATAATGAATATCAAGAAACACAGTTGGCAAAAATGCACCCCGACA
This sequence comes from Anabrus simplex, assembly GCF_040414725.1. Classification (NCBI taxonomy): domain Eukaryota; kingdom Metazoa; phylum Arthropoda; class Insecta; order Orthoptera; family Tettigoniidae; genus Anabrus; species Anabrus simplex. Next base: position 290,377,504 of record NC_090270.1, on the reverse strand, counting down.
AAAACGTAAGATAAAATCACTTACACAAAATATCACCTCATAGATGCATAACTAGCGATCCTCGAGCTCCCTACATTACATTAAATTTTCTTTTTCAAATGCATTCACTTCAAATATATATCAAATTTTGCTTACAAGGTTAACCAATACCAAAATAGTCGTTTATAATGTTGCTCATGTGCAAGATGAAATTACTCACATAGGTGCCTGAACGACTGGGATCCCTTCAATAAATTATAATTTTCAGTACTTACTTGGAGTAAAGATATCCAAACTTACAAGACACTTGAAACTTTAAATTCCGATAACGGATAACTCACTGCACCAAGATTACATGTTACATTAAGAACAAAAAAAGGGTTGGAGCACACTGGATAACTTTGAAGGGATAATAGGGCCTAGCCCTCACATTACTCCTTAACCGATGGAGTCAAGCTCCATTATAATAGCCTTCCCTTTTCGCCAAGCCGTCTGCTTGGGAACTCCATACAACACAGCCATCTTGGAGAGTAACGGCAAGCTGACTACCGCAGACTACTGAGCTCACACCGAGCTACCCGAGAGGCAGTCCCATAATTCAATGCGTGCACCGCGAAAATGCGCAGAAGTTACAAATGATAATTCGGCGCACTACAGAATTCAGTCAAATGCCTGACAATAATGGATAGATAACTTGAATTAAATTGGTCTGGTAACTTCCACAGTTAGGAAACAGTTCCAACAATGACCGATAATACAGATAACGGCTGGATACACAAGTCGACATGACAGATGAATAAATAAATACACTTAGATGCTTTGATGTAATAATTCAGTTATGTCCAGTAAATATTAGTTCCCATTTTCACATTACAGTTGTGTCAAACGATTCATTTCCTAGGCTCGAATAGAGGGAGTATGCACAGTCCCAACATTCCTACAACTCGTACACCACACATAATAAGATCCTCTACTCCAGTAGCACACAATTCCCCATGAAGGTGATGCTGCTCTCCCTTATTATTATTATTATTATTATTATTATTATTATTATTATTATTATTATTATTAATATTATTATTATTATTATTATTATTATTACGGAGTTTTGTGGATGTGCAGAGGTGAAAGAAGGTGCTGGGGTGAACAGGTCTCAAAATACGAAATTAAAGTTAAGATAAAATTTAACTAGGTTATATTTTCTTATCAAGATCAAGAAGTAACAAGAATAACAGAAACACAGTTGAATATCAACAATTTAAGAATGCAAAATTACAGTTTTTACAGAATTTGGGCTTCGAGCCCTGGACTCACAATTCTTGAGCAATTAGCCCAACTTTACCCAAATACAAGATTCGACAAAGGGGAAGAAAACCCCAATCATGCCCTGGAGCACTTGCTCCCAACTACACAGTAAAGCCTCCTCGAGGCACGCAGAACCAAATTTTAAGAAGGAGCCACCCGCTCTTAAGTTCAAGCCTATCAAAGGCCACACCAAACTCCACGTTCAAGCTGTCCTCCAAGGACATATACACAGGGGTAAAAATACCCAACCTACTGAGGCCTATTCAGTGAAGAAACAGAAATATTACATGGCCTCCACAATACCAACTTGGGAGGAGGCGAAACTGCACTCCAAATACGCCTTATTAAAACCTACTTGGCACTAGGCCTCTAATGCAAGGGCTAATCCCATACTAAAGAGGTGACTTATAGAAGAAGACAATTTACATTACGTTAAGGAAGAAACGGTTGAGAAAATAAGTTCACCTCAATGCAATATGAGTGGGAGCTCGAGAGGGTTAAGCACTCTCTATCCCAATTTGTAGTTTAAAAGGATAGAATAGATATTAAGTGTCTTTATATTTTAGAGGAAAGTTACATGGTAAAAGGCTTCGGACATGCCCCGAGAGTTAAACTGCTGAGCTAGCAAGAAAAGAAGTTATTAAAAGGCCATTACCTGGTGGGTGAACTGCTGCCCGAAGAAAGAGGCGCTTCCCGCCCCCTGCTACATAATTTACACAAAGATAGATGTTACTGAAGTGGCGCGGAGACCCGAAAATCAGCAGTTTATATACCCTCGTGGAAAGTTCGAGGCGTTTCAGGAATGAGAACACCCGCCCACAATCATTTTATGGGCTAACAACGAAAACCCCTACACTAGATGAAGAAGAAACACATTATTGGTGGGAAATTAATTACGGAAATTCCTTATTGGTCAAATTCAAAACTGGCGGAAAGAAAGGGTTAATATTGCCAACTTAAACAATGACTGAAAGAAATTTAACAAAGAACAAACTTATGAACCCAAAATTTCTCCAAAAACACAGTTCTTTCACTTCGCACTAGGGTGCACAATTGTAGTTCTTCAGTAGTGTCCTCTAGAAGAGAATGTTCACACTACTTACTACAGGCAAAACAAAAATACATCGAAAACGACCCAGTTCAGAAACTTCAAAATTTACAAGTAGGGACATCTTCTGAGAAACTTGAAAATTAACACTGTAGATAAAGTTCAGGCTTCCTCCAGTAGAGGAGTTTCAACTGGCGCAAAGTTTGAATTAGCGGCGTGGAGGTGTACCACCCGGTACAGACCTCCCCCTCCAAAAGTCCCTCCAAGGGGTAACACAGAAGAACATAAACTTTTGTTTCAAAATAAGGTCCAAGTTATGATGTTGATATAGAAGTTAATTGCAGAAGTATTTACCAACAAGTTTTCTTAAAATGATTGGATCCAGTTTCAAAATTCTTTATAGTTACTTTAGATGTAAAGTCTTTATCCATGTAGAAGTTGAATTCAGAAGGAAACTTTTAGTTTTTGAAGTTGAGGAAAAATTTTCTAAGTCCACCAGATATTGCAGTTGGATTCAAAACTGTAGTAATTGTTGATATTAAATGTCCATGTAGCTGATTAAGTACATTCAAGTTTGACCGCCAGACCAGCCGCCGCTGCTTGTGTTCAGAGGAGGCCGCTCGGACCCCTCAAGTACCCTGAGATACCGCTCGCCCGCACTATGAGAGGAGTAGAGGAGTTGAAACACGCCGCGCCCGCGGCGAACATACAGGTCGCGGGCGAGTTGCACGTTGTGCGCCGCACATCAGCCTTGGCCGGGAGGAGAACTCCGGCTCGCCGTACACTGGTTGGCCTCACTGGAGAGGGGCGGGCCCTTACCCCACCTCAGTGGCGGTACGGCGCCGCGCTGCTGCGGGGGCACTGAAACATTAAAGCTCGACGGCAGAATTTGTTGGACCATAATTGTTTTAGGGTACAGTCTTTGTGGCGAGGTTGAGGGGCCAGCGGCGTGGAGATATTTATTTCATTCCAATAAGCCACAGTTTTATGTTAGCAGGAGACGGGAGCATGGTAATGGCCATGGCAAGGACAAGATGGCAGTTTAACTGGTCGGGGAAGGTTTACAAAAACGCTTACATACAAGGAAACAGATTCCAAGGGCAGAAGGCCTTAAAGGAAACCCCCAAAAATATATCCTTCCTATTTCTTCCAGAATTATATGAAGCAAGTTAGCACAGAAATTACACCGGTTTCACCTGTGACAGGTGAACCCTAAATATCCTCTCGGTGGCTGGATTGCTTAGCAATAAGGTAACGGGTGTAAGGAAATCGAGAATAGTACACGGCCCATGAAATCTGGGGGCAAGCCTGCCCGCGGGAACAAAATTCTTGACCATCACCTGGTCACCTACCTTCAAATTGGTGGGTCTCCGTCCACGATCATATCTTTCCCTAACTTTTTCATGAGACACTTTAAGATTGGCTTTAGCCTTCTTCCAAAGATCTTTAATATTATCTGGATCTATTGTCTCGGGTAGAATGTCACTCAGAGACCAGAGGTTAGAGAGCGGCGTGTTGGGAACAAACTAGAACATCAGCGAAGCTGGAGTAAATTTATGTGATTCATGAACAGCCGAGTTCAAAGCAAAAGCTAACCAATGCAGGGACGTGTCCCACCTAGAATGATCTTCATGATGATAGGCAATAAGGGCCGACCTGAGATTACGATTAACCCGTTCAGCCAGAGATGGTTGAGGATAATAAGCAGAAGTTGTCACATGAGAGATGGACAGGTCAAAACAGAATTTACGAAATAGATTAGATGTGAAAGCCTTAGCATTATCAGACACAATATATTGACACGGACCAAAAGAAGCAAAGATTGAAGTTAGACAAGTAATGGTGGACTGAGCGGTAGCCAGCTTAGTCGGAAATAACCAGGAGAATCTAGTAAAACCATCTACACATACAAAGATGAACTTGTTGGCATTTCCCTTTGACTGGGGGAAGGGTCCTACATAATCAATATACAGGCATTCCATAGGGCGCGACGCTTGATGGAAGACAAAAGGCCTACCTTGGTGGACATGGTTGGTTTACTAAGCAAACAAGATTTACAAGCCTTTACTAGTTCACGGATTTCACCGTCCATACCTTTCCAGATGAACCTTTCACGAATCTTCTCACGAGTTTTAAAGATACCTAGATGCCCCCCTAATGGGGTCTCCTGATAGTACTTGAAGATCATAGGTACAAGAACAGCTGGAACGACAACTTTCATCATCTTATCATGCATCGAAGGGCAACATAAAACTCCATTCCTCAGTACATAAGGGACGACGTGTTCCCCAGAAGAAAGGGTTTCCATTATCGGAGCCAGCGTCGGATCTTCACGTTGGTATTTCTCAATGTCCCTAAAGAGCATGGGAGCATCTGTTAAGATGGCATTAACCTCAGATAGTATGGACTCGGGAGGTGATGAACTATCGACCGGTTCATGGGTCTCGACGTCATTGGAAAACATACGCCTGAGTCCGTCTGCAACAACATTTTCAGTACCTCTGATATGCCTAACGTCAAATTGGAAGGCAGAAATTCGGATGGCCCAACGGGCTATACGACCCGTACGACGCGGCCTACCTAAGACCCAGCTTAAGGCTTCATTATCCGTCTCCAGGTCGAATTTGACATGTTCCAGATAGAGACGGAACTTTTCTAAGGCAAATAAGACTGCCAAACCTTCGAGCTCATAGATGGAATACTTGGCTTCTTGAGCCGACAAGGTCCTAGATGCATAGGCGATGGGTCGCCTCCCTAGTTCAGTCTCTTGAAGAAGGACTGCAGCTACCGCCGACGACGACGCGTCGGTTTGGACGATGAATTTCTTCGAGAAATCAGGCATAGCAAGGACAGGGGCATTACAGAGAGCTAATTTAAGATCTTCAAAAGCGGCTTGCTGAGAAGGTCCCCACTCAAATTTGATGCCTTTCCTACGAAGAAGGTTCAAGGGCGCCGCTCTATTAGCGAAGTTAGGAATAAACTTCCTGAAAAAATTCACCATACCAATGAACCTGGCAATACCTTTGATGTCCTTGGGAGGCTTGAAATCACGGACGGCCTGTGTTCTAGAGTGATCGACTGTGACACCATCGGGCGAGACAATATGCCCTAGGAATGACATAGAGGGTTTAGCGAAGGCGATCTTGGACAATTTAACAGTTAACCCAGCCTTACGAAGGCGATTGAGAACTTCCTTTAGATGATCTAGATGTTCTTCAGAAGTCTCCGAAAATACGACGACATCATCAAGATAGTGGTACAAGTACTCGAATTTGATGTCGGAGAAGACCCTATCTAGCAGTCTAGTGAGTACAGCTGCTCCCGTGGGGAGCCCGAAAGGCACGCGGTTGTATTCATACAGATTCCAGTCTGTGGCAAACGCTGTAAGATGTTTAGACTCTTCAGCTAGGGGAATTTGATTATAGGCCTGATTCAAATCCAAGATGGTGAACAACTTAGCTTTACGAAACCACGAAAAACAAGAATGAAGCTCAGGAAGGGGCACAGATTGTAACACCACCTTCAGATTGAGAGCCCTATAATCAATGACAGGCCTGAAGCCACCTTGGGGTTTCGGGACTAGAAAAATAGGTGAAGAATACGCCGACTTAGAGGGCCGAATAATACCATCCTTTAACATTTGATCAATGATTTCTTTCAGAGCCTTCATTTTAGGTGGAGATAGCCTATAAAGTGGAAAACGGACAGGAATCGAATCCGTGACCTCAATTTTGTATTCGATCAGGTCAGTAACACCAAGAGTATCAGAGAACACCTCTGGAAGCGACTGACACAACTTACGAATACTATCAGCCTGCTCCTCAGGTAGATGTCTAAGGTCTAACAACATCTCATCCTGGGTAGGCGAGATAGATGAACATGATACAGAATTACACTTTAACAAGGGGATTTTACAATTGGAAGCAAATTTGAATGTGCACGACTTACTCTGAAGGTCGAGCACTAGACCGGTGTGAGAAATGAAGTCACAAACAATTTAACTTTCCAAGTAAATTTAAAAATACGAATGTTGACATATAAGGAGCCTAAAATTTCTAATGGAGAAGAATTAGCCGAAACATATTGAACAGAAGATGAGCAATGGTCAGGAAGTTTACAAATAGATTTCAATTTCGAATACCATTCAGCCGAAATAATAGAACAAACGCTGCCAGAGTCTAACAGAGCTGTTACAGGTTCATTATTTAATTCAATCTTAAGAAATGGAACAGGTGCGGGGGTATCCGCCGCAATCCTGAGACATTCTCTGGGGCATTCAAAGGATAGACTGAGTTTTCCCTGAAATTTCGACATGTTTACAAGGGGCTGAGCCTCGGGAAGATGAAGTAGTCGACTCAGCCGAAGCCACTAGTCACTTTTGATTGTTGTTGGAAGTTGCACCCGAAGTTGAGCAAGAGGGGGTGCTGTTGGTATTAGGGCAGTTCTTGGCAATATGGGAGAACGCGCCGCATTTAAAACAGCCTTGTGATGAACCTGCTCCACTATTTGTCCTACTCGATTTGATCGATGGACATTTATTGCGAAGATGGTCAGGCGACCCGCAAGCATAACATTTACGGGGTGTGACTGGTCGGCGAGGTGGAGGCCGAGGATTACTAAAAGAAGGAGGGGGTTCTTTCGAGACACGCAAGGAATCGGCGTATCTAACTCCTTCGGCCGATACAGCCATAGCTTCTAGCTCAGCGAAAGTTTGCGGACGTGACGCAAAACACAAGTATGATCCGTAAGGTGGTGAAATACCTTCTACAATAGCCTGAACAATTTGATCTTCAGGAAAATGAAGAGCGAACACCCTGGTATAGAACTTAATATCTTGGATGAAATCTGCCAAGTTTTCCTCCAACCGCTGTACACGATAATAGTACTTCTGAATAAGTGAGGACCTTGCCCTAGCCGGAATGAAGTTAGCTAGCAAGTGGGCGTGGAAGTCTTCAATAGATGATTGTTCGGCAATGGCTCTTACTATTTTGTCTGAGAGAACACCAATTGCATAGGGATAACTTATCTGCAAAATTTGACACGGAGAAAGAGAAAAAACCAGAGCATGGTCCTGAAACTCAACTAAGAACCGTTATAACCACAGTACCACACCAAGTGCCAAGGTTACGGATAGTGGAAGCCTTTACGTTCAACACGTTCCAGGGCCCTCATGGAGGTAACGTTGCTTATAATAATTATAATAATAATAATAATAATAATAATAATAATAATCATCATCATCATCATCATCTTCCTTCCAAGTATTGGGCCATGTGACCCGTTACGGTCTTGCATTTTACTTTTTGCAAGACTTGAAAGCAGTCAAATGTCCTTCCGACGGGTTGCTAGCCTGAAGGAAATAATAATAATAATAATAATAATTATTATTATTATTATTATTATTATTATTATTATTATTATTATTATTATTATTATTATTATTATTATTATTATTATTATTATTATTATTATTATTACAGTATTATGCAGACGTTATAATCTAATGGCACTGTCAACTCTTTAGACACACGTGCCTCGAATTCCAACCATTTCATTTGGAAAGTTTTATATGAACAGGGACGTCCATGCTATTTGAATTCCATCTGTACCTCTATATCACGTGACTTATAATTGCAAGTTTATTGTTGAATTTTTAATTGACTATATATCTATGGTCTATTAATATGGCACAGCAATTCAAATTTGCAAAGATAAATACCTCCTCACTGCCGGGGAATTGTGACTTGGGTGTTTCTATGCATCTGCTGTCAACACTGTAATATGTGCTGAAATTTTCGTGTTAGGTCTGTTTCTAAACTCATTTAACAGGTATCTCCCAATTTAATTTTCTCATCACGATATGGACTGGAATTATCATACACAACAAATGTAAATTCCGCTTTAACTGTTTTATGATGAATCATTTTGTACTGACTAGTTTACGAACTCTCTATAAGTCAAGTTTAGAAAGATCTACTTCCTGATTTGAAGTGAATTATACTTTGACGTAACTCTTCGAGTAAATATGTGATATTCTCGACACCGTAACGATTATAATACTTTTCTGCCTAATAAAATTAGTCATCGAAGGTTTGACACTTCCAGATTCCGTCCTAGTATGTAGCCTAACAGCATACTACATAATACGAGGGCCATCCAGATATAAAATTTCCCTATTCCTATAAAAAGCGACATAGTTACATGAAAATTTTTATTGATACCCAATAAAGCAATGTTGGAGCTTATTTTTTGACATAATCACCACCAGAATTGAGACAACTGTCATATCGTGGGCTCAACGTTTGTAAGCCGGTATGTCCTAGAATTCTGCCGCCTGGGAATGGAACCAGCATGTGAAATTTGGCTTCAGCTCTTCGTCCATGTGGAAACAGGATTGAAGTGCAAGAAAAGATGAAAATCACTGGGAGTAAGATCAGGTCTGTATGGTGGATGAACAAACACCTCCAAGCCGAAATCTGGCTGAACAGTTGCTGAGCGCCGAGCCGTGTGCGGGCGAGCATTGCCATGGACCAGCACTGAGCATTCCACGCCTCTTGTTTTGAATGGTCCATCGCAATTTCTTTGGGGGTTATCACAGACCGAAACCTTGCAGGCGGTGCGAGAAATAATACGAGCCAGCATTTCAAGCCACTTTTACTGCGCTGCTGACACCAGGCGGGACGAGTCCGGCCGGTATATGACTGCTACGTCATAGATTTGTCTCGCATGCTTATATTTCCCAAATAAATACGTTTACTTTACAAGAAAATAAGATAATAAAATAAATAGAGAAAATTTCTGGGTGGCTTAAGTATTTTGAGCGGCTAGTACTTACTAACTACACATATATTTTATGAATATTAGGAGAAAGGTATCTGAGATGAAGCTGTACAGGGTGTGCAGCATGCTTCAGGCACTTAAAACTCAGTAATTTTGGTTTCCTAAGGTAAAGCGTGCTTTAGAAAAGTAGATTTTCAGTACGAACTCCCGATATATTGGAATGATCCCTGATTTATCTGTGCAGCGGATGATTTACTCTCAAGGAGAAATACTCCTGAATAAATGTAGATCAACGGTGCTATACCGTCAAGTACTATGTTATTTACAAATTATATTCAAAATTCTCACCACCTTGTTCCAAGCAAAGCACTATACGTCTAATAATGATTTCTTGTACCCTCTACAACATGAATGGTATGACACAGACACTTACTGCCCTATTCTTTCCCACAGGATCAACCCAAATATGTCGGGCTCCATAACTAAATGGTTGGCGTTTTAGCGTTTGATCCAGAAAGTCCCAGCCAATATCTATCCCTCTCTCTATCTAACAGTTGTTAAGGACAATGGTATTAGTTGGTTCACATCCCACTAACTACTTAGACATTCTTCAGAGGTGGCGACTGTCGGAAACTTTGTCACTTAGGAGTTGGTTTATCTTCCAGTAAAACCACCGATACAATGCTTTTATAATTAATCAACTTCGCTGGTAAGCTGAGACTGTTCTAACTTAGCATTAATGAGGAAAGGGAAGAGGCCTGACGCTTCGAAGAAGTAAGGTATCGGTTGTGTGTGTCCTCCGCCACCTGCAAGCTCCGCAATCGGCCCAGCCTCGACGCTTCTAGATACCACGAGGTGTGGACTGCAGCGCGCTGACGTAATCGTGTGACGTCAGTCAGCATGTATACGTTGGGCGACGTCTTCTCCACTCTAGGCACACCACAGTGTCCAGCGATCAGACTACACCGTATGTGAGGCACGGAGGTACTCTCTTAAAGAGGTGTACTGAACAGCTGGACTAATTCTGAGCGGGAGGTCTCACCTCAGGACATCTTCTCCTCAAGTTATCCTGCCTCCCGTATCACCGACATACATCCTGCCTAGCATTCTACTACTCATGAACTTTACCACAAGTTCCCTGCAAGTTCTCCAAATTCTGCCTAGCATTCTACTACCACGAACTTTACTCCAAGTTCCCTTTATAATTCTCCAAACTACAGATAGTCATCAGGTATCACGAGCATTCATTCCTTCGGACATCCTATCTCATCAATATAGATATCATTGTACATATAAAATCCAAGTATACAAATGTATATATTTCTAAGACCATCAGTCAACAAGTTTATGTTGTTAGTTACCGTGTACAACACTTCAAGCAGCAAGTCAAATTTCGTTCATTTTTGTATATACTTACAAACTAATAAACTTTTATGTTGTGCTTTGTATATCGTGATTCTTGTAAACAACACAACAATATGGCGACGAGGAAAAAGTAGACACGCCATCAACAATATTATGACGAGGAAAAGTTAGACTCGCCATCAACAATATTGCGAGGAAAAGTTCGAAACACCATCATTAACATTATGTCGAATAAATTCAGAACTTCATTATTCACGACAGTATGATGAGACTAAGTAACATATTCGCCACCGTGCCACGTTATATTCCCTCAGCTCACTAGGACGATATTCCATCGCCAACACTTTCGCATTTGTGCAGTGACATTATTCCAAGTGTGTACGCCCAGTCGAACTGCGAACACCAGGCCAACATTTCACATCACGGACTCAGCACCTGTTTCTGTAGTGCATTATTTCTCCGCCCTCTCCCTCTCCCCTAAGCTTGCTGACGGTCAAGCTTACAGCTGGTTCTACTACACCCTGCTTCAGACGTTGTGCTCACTGTGTCATACGCAAGCATGGCTAATACGGAACAATTAGCAGCTATATTGCAGGCTTTGCAACAGCAGCAATCAGCATTGATCACAGCCCTTCAGGCTCTCTCTACATGTCCACAGAACATTGCCGTTCCTGCCTTTTCTGCCTTTGACCCAGAGAAAGATGAATGGTCGGTATAATTTCCTCGCCTTCAACAGCACTTCATCTGTCACGCCATTACGGACGAGAAGCGCCAAAGAGCTCTTTTTCTCAGTTCTGTAGGAAATGCAACCTGCGAATTACTTCAGAAATTAAGCCCAGAAGAACGGATATCGGAAGTTCTCCTAGCTCCTAGCGCACTTAAGTGAACATTATGCTAAGGATCTCCACATTGTAGCAGCTCGCTATAAATGTTCTCAATGCAGAACGAAACCGCACCGGACTCGCACAGATTGGATTGCGGAAGTACGTGGTCTCGTCAAGTGTTGCAAGTGTGTCTGTTCTAAGGATGGTTGTAGCACGCCCTACACTGATTCGCTCATTCAGGACATGGTCATTCTCCATACTCCACAATACAAAGTTCGTTTCGACGCTGCCAAAAGTAGTAAACCTTCCTTAGAAGAAGTAATGCGTATTTCCATAGTCTATGAAATGACTACTAAGACTGCAGCTGAAGTAGCTACCAAACATGAAGTCGCTCAGGTATCTCATACGGCCAGCAAGCATTCTGCTCCTTCGAACCGCCATGTCAGCTCGCTCACTTCGAAGCGTTCCCGACAGGTTCATTCTCGCTCTTCTACGAAGACACACATTCATAAGAAAGCTCCTCAGCTCTTGCCTTCCTGCAGAGGATGTTTTAAGCATCACGAACGCCGTGACTGCCGCTTCTTGAAGTCCACCTCTGATCGCTGTCATAAAATAGGGCATATTAAGACTGTCTGTCAAATTACGTCCCGCCCTGCCCGTCCTCCTCCTGCGAAGAAAACAACTCAGAAGACACGATAGGACATGGAAGTTGATCAAATCAACCTTATTTTTCCTATAAGTAAGATCATCATTCCGATAGCTTTCCCAGATCACTCGACTGACTTTCAATTAGACACTGGGTCGCCTGTTTCCATCATCAATCTTTCTACATATCACCGCTTAGGATCGCCGTCCTTCTCTCCTGCTGATGTCCAGCTTGTTACTTTTAAAAAGAAGAAGACTGATATTAAAGGAAAAATCACTGTTCCCGCAAGTTATAAAGATATTCATAAAGTATTTACCTTACTGGTTGTCCATAACTATACTGCATCCAACATTTTAGACATCGATCTCTTCAATTTATTCAGATTTGAAGTACATGACAACGTCAATGTCGTCTCCGCCTTGCAACATACCTCTGATGTCACTAATCTACTAGAGCAATTTGCAGAAGCTTAAACCAGTAGCCAAGCCTCGCTTTTTCAAAGCACGTCCAGCCCCACTTGACTTCAGGATCAAGTTACGCAAGAACTACAGAGATGACTAGCAGCCGGTATCGTAGCTCCAGTCAATTCCAGTAAATGGGCTACTCCGCTCGTCGTAGCAAATGGCAACATCCGCATTTGTGGTGGTTTCGTTCTAAAACCAACTCTCAGATTTAAACCGCCTTTTTTCCGATTCCCTGTCCTGAAGACTTACGGTATTTCGCCGTTTAGCCGGCGGACAGTTCTTCTCTAAAGTGGATCTCAAAGAAGCTTATCTAAAGCTACTCTTAGGTGAAGAATCTAAGCAGTGCCTCACACTGAATACCGCTCTTGGACTTCTACAGCCCCAGCGCCTACCTTTCTTATCTTCCTCCGCTGCGATTTTCCAGCGATATTTGGAACAACTTACCGCCTCCATTCCCGGTTCTGCTAATTACCTTGATGACATTATTGTGACCGGAAAAGATCACAAGATCACCTGAATAATCTGCGCCTACTCCTCACCAAATTGAAAGAAAATGGCCTACGTGTTAATCTTGCTAAGTGCACAATCTTTCAACCTCAAGTTCAATACCTAGGTTATATCATTGATGAGCATGGCATTCGACCCACCTAACAGAAAGTCTCTGCCATTACAAACATGCCCGCACCGCAGAACATCAAACAGCTACAATCCTTCATCGGTAAAGCTAACTATTACAGCAAGTTCATTCCACGCTTGGCTTCAGTAGTAGCTCCTCTGAATGCCTTACGCAAGAAAGGTGCTAAATTTCATTGGTCTCAGCAATGTCAGCATGCGTGGGAGATCATCAACAAGGCCCTTGTCCACGCTGTCAAGCTTGCTCATTTTCAGCCCGGTAAGCTACTCACTCTCGCCACGGATGCATCTGATTATGGACTCGGTGCCGTTCTCTCTCAAAAGGATCACCACGGACAAGAATGTCCTATAGCCTTCGCTTTCAAGACACTCAACGAACACCGACGTTACTACTCCCAGATATATAAAGAAGCCTTAACTATTATCTTTGGCATTCGCCGCTTCAATGAGTATCTATATGGTAACCATTTCTTCATCCTCACTGATCACAGGCCTTTTGTTCACTTATTCCATCCTGGTAATAAGATCCCTGTACATTCTCTACGGAAACTTCAGAGATGGTCAATATTTCTGTCTGACTACTCCTATCAGACTGCCTATCGCAGCACATCCCAGCATTGTAATGCTGATGCTCTCTCTCGCCTACCTGTCGGTCCTGGTACTACTTTCGATTGTCAAGAATCTGAATGTCTTCAGTTAGACATTGAACTTGAAGACACAGTCTCCAGTTTTCCCATTGACGCTATTTGTATCGCCAAAGAGACTGATAAAGGTAGTACACTAGCTACAATTCTTATTTATATCCGCAATAGTTGGCCTCTTCAGCACAAGCTTCCTACCAGCCTTGCACCTTATCATCGTCTTCAGCACCGTCTCACAGTTCGCGCCGGAGTAATCCTATTAGAAACAAGCACTCTATTCCGAGTGGTTATCCCACTTAGTCTGCGCAAGCATGTTCTCGACTTGTTACATGAAGGTCATTGGGGAATATCACGCACCAAGCAACTCGTCCGTCAACACTGTTATTGGCCTGGTTTAGACACCGACATCGAGAATCTCATCCGCCACTGTGAACCTTGTCAAGTACATCAGAATGCACCGTCGTCTGACCTCGCTCCATGGCCTCCTGCTACTTCTCCTTGGGAAAGAGTACACATAGATTTCGCCTGACCTTTTCTCAACTCTATGTGGCTCATCGTGATAGACTCTCTATCTAACTTTCCTTACGTCGTAGAAATGTATTCTACTACTACGGAAGCTACCATTTGACTATTTCTGAAGATTTTCACTACTGAAGGTTTACCTCAAGTGCTAATTTCAGATAATGGACCTCAATTTACTGCCACTAACTTCCAAGACTTTTTCACCCATAATGGCATTCGGATTATTTTGGCACTTCCTTTTCATCCGCAATCCAATGGTGAAGCTGAACGTTTTGTCCATACTTTCAAGAGAAACATAAAGGAAGCCGTATCTTCAGGTTTAACCGAGGATCAGGTATTATTACAATTCCTAGGAAGGTATCGGACTATGCCTGGTACCGTCAACCGCACTCCAGCTCACAAGCTCCATAGACGCCCTCATTGAACTTTGCTTTCTTTGTTGCAGACTCTTCCTGCCCAGCCACATCGCTCGCAAACAACGTTCAAAGCCGCCGACAAAGTGTATGTCCGGACGTTCAAGTCCAATCCTCCCTGGATACCTAGTATCATGTGCGTACCTTGGGACATCGTCTCTGCGACATCCAGACCGCCGAGAAACGCATCTGCCGACAACAGGACCAGATCCGCCTCCACTATCGTCCATCTCCCACTGTTCATTCCTTTATCACACCTCAGAAATCCATCGCTGAAAGAGCTCTGGACCATTTAATCACGATGGGTTCTTATCAGGACGACTCTACGCTCCTCCGCCCAGACCAGGCTCCAGACAACACAACAAACACGGCCGACCATCCAGCCCAGCATCGCTGCCGCCGCCAGTGCAGTCGCCGCTTCACGCCGTACCGGCGTAATTAGGAGGGGAGGGTGTTGTGTGTGTCCTCCGCCGCCTGCAAGCTAGGCAACCCGCCCAGCCTCGACGCTTCTAGATACCACGAGGTGTGGACTGCAGCGCGCTGACGTAATCGTGTGACGTCAGTCAGCATGTATAAATTGGATGACGTCTTCTCCACTCCAGGCACTCCACAGTGTCCAGCGATCAGACTACACCGTATGTCAGACACGGAGGTACCCTCTTAAAAAAGTACTGAACAGGTAGACTAATTCTGATCGGGAGGTCTCACCTCAGGACATTTTCGCCTCAAGTTATCCTGCCTCCCGTATCATCGACATACATCCAGCCTAGCATTCCGCTACTCATGAACTTTACCACAAACTCCCTGCAAGTTCTCCAACTTCTGCCTAGCATACTACAACCACGAACTTTACTCCAAGTTCCCCTTATAATTCTCCAAACTACAGATAGTCATCAGCTATCACGGGCATTCATTCCTTCGGACATCCTATCTCATCAAGATAGGCATCATTGTACATATAAATTCCAAGTATATAAATGTACATATTTCTCAGAACATCAGTCAACTATTTTATGTTGTTATTTACCGTGTACAGCACTTCAAGCAGCAAGTCAAATTTCGTTCATTTTTGGATATACAGTGTGAATATTTACAAACTAATAAACTTTTATGTTGTGCTTTGTATATCGTGATTCTTGTATACAACAGTATCAACAATATAAAGGACGTGAGGCACCACAGACCTCCGAAACTTATACAGTCAGGGTTGGAAAAGTACAAGAGTTGACCATTGGAAAAATGAAAGTTGAAGCTTGGCAGAAGTAAGTAGAAACAATACCAGACTCAACTCAGGCCCCATGGTAGGCAACTGACTCTCACAAGTTCAGAACATCTTACGACATGCAAGGGATAACATAGATTTAAGGGGGCGGTGGTGGTGATTATTGTTTTAAGGGGAGTCAAGACTGAAATATTCCCCATTTCTTTCACTTTCAAATTCCGTTACCAGTTTTCCCTAACGCAGTTTTGAAAGCGCTAAATGTCGGACTTAAAAGGTAGGGGCACGGCGTATGTAGATCAGGTCCACGTTCCTACCCCCCCCCCCTCGCACGCTGTCAGACAAAATTATCTTCAAAGTACTTTCGGACTACCATTTCAATAATACCGTTGGAATATATTCACTTAGTAGAAGACCTAATTTCTGCGTAAAAGGAGAAAGACATCTGAGGGAGTAATTGACAGTCCAGGGCAGTTTTGAAGCAAGTGTGTTTCTTAAAACTGTCACTTGTTTTTATCTACCTTAAAATATTTTCAACTCTTTGTTATGCATAAAATGCTCCTTCCGACAGAGCTCTTATCAGATTCATCTGAAATTTTCATATAATGTTTCAATATGTACAGGAATTAAAAGTATCATATCATACATATCATACATATCTTTATTACCCACCCTAGAATACACCATCGGATTTACAGGTAATAAAGACAGACAGAGCGAAACCCAAAAACAAAAATAACAAACAAACACTAGGCAACTATATCTCTCCTAAAACTACTTAAAAGTAGATCTGCATTTTTTTATCAGCTGAATATTAACTTCATATTTTTATTCCTGAAATAGCAAGAAACAAGATTTTTTCCTATTGAATGAATAATAAAAAATTGAAAAACTATATCTCCAATAGTTTATACCTGCCAGCATACTCCGAAGCTGTCCTTAAATATATGAGTACTTTTTGTACAAGTTTGCCAAATTATACCTCAAAAAAGAAAACTGTCCCGCAAGGAATATTTCCATGCAACATATCAAAATAAAAATTATTTGTCAATAACTTTGCAACCAATTAACTAATCAACTCCAAATGTTTGTGAGGGGCTATAACTTATTAATATTTGCTCGTGTTTTACATTTGGTTTTGATAAGCGGTAAATTGTAGACTTTCAAAATGTGAGTCATGACTTCCCTTAAGAGGAAGTACAACTAGGCAACCGTCTTTTATATAACACAAATCAGAGACGAAAAAAGGGCATATATCCGACATTCGAGAAAAGAAGTTACCACCCAAAGACAAGGGCCACGAAGGGCGTGAAAATGAAAGACTCCCTATACCTCGCAAACTAATACCGCCGGGGTCGGAAAAGAACAAGAGTTGGCCAGGTAATAGGATAGACGAAAAAGAGAAACCTGGAATAAGTATGTTTAAGCAATGCCATGTCTCAGCTAAAGACCCCATGGTTACCAACCTACGTTCCGAAGTTAATAGCCCCAGGGCCCTATTTACCGTCAGTGTTATTCTACCGCCCTCACCCTCACGAGGATACTACGGATGTAATCCACCACCCCCACCCACAGCGGGGTAAGACATGATTGAACTTGTTACCTTGGAATCAGAAAGCCTGCGCTGTACTACCTAATAATATAGACATCCCATTTAATATTGTGCGGCTGACACTTCGAAGACGGCTCAGCAAGTTCGTACTTCCGTTTTATGAAGACAGAGACAAATTGTGGTGACAATTTAAATTACCAACTTTCCGCGTAGTAATGAAGTAATGGCTGTGAAATTCGTTTCCTTCAGATATATACTGTTATGTCTCTTCCACACTGCCGCGTGTCACAGCCAGGATTTATATGAACTCGAAATAAACCGCAACTTGTGGGCAAACCAACAGGCAGGGTCAGTGTTGCGTGAGGGCTGGTTGTGGCACTGTACAGTCCTGCCATATGTTTTGTTCCAGACATTGTCTTATATTTATTATATGAACAGAAGTGCAGATTTGACCATGTGTAAATATCACCCTGACTTGCTCGTTTCATGACCTGCTGAGTCAAGAGAGTTTAAATATTTAATTAACAGCCGGGTTAATTGCTTGTGAGTTAACATCGCCTACAACAACAGAGACTTGAAAATTAATGTTAGGAAGGCCAAGCTTATGATTGTAATTAGAAACAGGAACACCAGAAACCAAGTGGTGCTTGGTAAATGAAGAAGAGAACATATTTCTCATGTGAAATATATAGGACGCTATTGTAAATGGGCAGTGAAAATGCAGACAAGAAGGGAAGGTGTTCAACAAGAACGAAAAACATTCATCAAAAACAAAAACCTACTACACAACTATCAACTCAATCTTGATCATACAGTTCGCATGTTACAATGTTATGTCCCTTCAAGATCGCTGTGTGGGGTGTAAGTGTATGCCTCGCGCCTCGTGAACTGTCAAAATCATAAATACCGTACTGGTGGAATGGATGAATAAAACAACTAAAGTTTGCATTCTCTTAAAGGGAGAAACGTATCAATTCCTATAGTAATATTCCTAAGAAACGTGTACGTGAGACATCGAATACCATGGCTTCAAAATCTAAGGGAATGGTACCGAAAATTAAGGATTCACTGCTAGAAGTTGCTAAATCGGAAGTTGAAAAGGCCAGAATGAACACTAACCTTCGGTAAAAAATGGAGGACTTACGTACAGGTAAAAGCCAACTACCCTAACCGACAGTTTATCGAAGCTGGAGGTATTGGAGTTCTTTGTTTTCACATTTCAACAATTTGGGTCAAATTTTGAGACATTTTACTTGGGGACCTTGATGCCCTGTGTGGAGATGGCCTTGCTCTTGGTTGAGGTCGTTTGGACTTTAAAGTGGCACTATCCGGCAAGAATTTTATGTTACATTGAACACAAAATTATTTCTAGTAACTAAAATGTACTCATGAATTTAAAACATCACTCGTCAATTTTACGCTGAAAGGAGATGGTCGATTTGTTAATTAATATGGGAGGAGGGACTCGTTATATCTCATTCAAAGGAAAAATCTGAACTTTGGTTAAATGATTGATGATTTAGTGGTGTTACTTCTTGTTCTTTTAAGGGTTGCTTATCACAGATGTCAAACTCATGCTTGTATCACCAGGAAGCCGAAGTTTTGATTTCCCACGAGGTCAATAACCAGGAAAAATTCAGCCAGTTATAAGCTAATTATCCTGTAGCAACTTTTGCCGAATTTATGGATACTTCTACACTTAAGCCAAAATTTTGAAAGGTTATTTAAAATCAGTAATTTTAGTTAGCGGTCTTCGTGGTCTGTTTGGAGATAAATTTCATTTCGCTTTCTAATTCCCATGAGGGAAAAATACATGATAATGCACATATTGTGATTTGCCTTCAGTTATGAGGACACAACATTGTCGAACAAGAAAAAAATTCCAAGACAACTTTGAACATACTTAATGTAATAATTAATCTCAGTATTGTGTCAATTCTTTTGACTTTATGTTTGAGGAATATTTACCTAGGATCCTGTACTTTTCTAACAAAACAGGGTATGGCTTAACCGTACCGTCAAAAGATTCAGGGATACTTTTCATGTTATGTTAGAACGATGCTGCAATCGGAAGGGGCGGGGAAAATTTTTCTTTTCGAGACAATGATAATAATAATAATAATAAAGTTATTTGCTTTACGTCCCAATAACTACTTTTACGGTCTTCGGAGACGCCGAGGTGCCGGAATTTAGTCCCGCAGGAGTTCTTTTACGTGCCAGTAAATCTACCGACACGAGGCTGTCGTATTTGAGCACCTTCAAATACCAACGGACTGAGCCAGGATCGAACCTGCCAAGTTGGGGTTAGAAGGCCAGCGCCTTAACCGTCTGAGCTACTCAGCCCGGCTTCGAGAATATGAGGTTACATGTTTACTTCCAGGCGAGCGATTCAAATTGACGTACTTGTCGTATTTGCTATGCCAGAGAGCCAGCCACTGCCTGTTGCTGTGCGTCAGAGGAGGGAAGGGAAGGGAGGGGAAGTGGGAAGTGGGAGAGAGAGGTAATGCGCGACACACCACACATCCTGAACAGAATTCAAAGGTCACTATTACACCGTTGTGAACTGCGCATTGAAGTAGGAGGGGGCATATTAAATCTACTCTAATCAAATTGTTCGGCGTATTGTTTCCTTCGATCAGTATTTCATACCATTTACAATGTTGTCAGTGAGGGAATACACAATCGTGGGGCGACAACGTTGCATCTTCGAGCAGGTTAAATAATATGGAACGTAATTGTGACCAACAGACGAGAGGAGAAAGGGCGAGCGGTTTGCAACATTACTGAACGCCACACATGAGCATGAACACTGGGTGTGCAGAGGCTCGCAGTATTGCTGTCGTGGGCAGAGAGCCTGCCGCTGCTCTCAGTGTATCGGGCGGCGTGTGTCTCAGGGTACTAAAGAGGTCCGGCAGGTCGTAAAATGGCCTCCACAGCGCCAGCGCCCGGCCGCCGCTTCGACCAAACTGCACAGACAGCGTGCGGGTGCGATATATATGGCGATGTTAAGTGGTATCGTAAATTAATATAACCACTCCAGGGTGATGTAACCCACATGGGTGCACTACGTGATGATGGATTTAAGACCAAAAATAAAATAATTAAGTAAAGATTAGGGAAAAAGTCGCTGAACGTGTGTCTTAATTACAGTGTGTTCTTGTACTTTGTGTGCAGTTACGGCTGTCTAATAAACGACCTGTGGATTATCCATGTAATAAACAAGAATAATCCTGCGCGAGTCGAACGAGGAAACTTGTGCATACACGCGGAGTCAATTATACACTTCCGTTATGCACGAAAGCTGCTTGTGCTCTGGCATAACGAATACGGCGAGTTCGTCAATTTGAAGCGCGCGCTCGGAACTAAGAAAGTAACCTAATTTTCTCAAAGAGAAACATTTTCTCCGCTAATCCGATTGCATCATCGTTCATAACATAACACGAAGAGCATCCCTGACTTCGTTGTAGGTGTAGTTCTGATACAACCTGTATATTTTTCTTCGGAGAACTGTAGTTTTAGCTGATTTTCTTGGAGTGAAATGCAGGTTCCACTGAAGTCTCATATATGTTAAACGTCCGAGGTATTTGAGGTGATGTATAAAGTCACTCAGAGTAAAACCAGTGCACCTGAATATTATGAAAGGTTGTACTCAGTAGGCCGGTCATTTTTCAGTAGCACTGTTTGGCCCGTGGAGGAAAAGTAGTGGGAAACTATCACAGTACTCAAGACGCCTTGTACGCACCATTAAGGTGTCACCAATGGCTATGTTTGCTGTTTTCTTGTAACAACAGAATCTCTGAATAAGTATGTACTTTCAATAAACATCAGTTCACAAGCAGTGAATAACCACTAAGTTTCTTAATGTTTACAATTTAGACAATGATAACCCAAAATATCAAACTGATTGTACAGAAAGAAAGCACTAAACAATTGATCATTTATGAGTAGTATAAGTGATGATTTAAATTAGTCACTGAATCTTTCAAAAAGTCCACTATAATATTTTTCAAGGGTCGTGAGCTGCATTCGAAGCCTTTTCAAGATTTTTCACCTGTGCTTAGGTACACTGCATCTGCTTCGAAATAGCAGACCCATCACGAACCACACGAACCAGTTTTCTGGGCAAATGTTAGGTCTCTCACACAAATATTGAATGCTTGGTTCATAAATGTTCCTCTTTTCCTGATTAACGTCCTTAGACTTCTTGGGATAAGACTCTTTCTTACCGGAGGGTTCGATCAATAATGACAGCTGTTCGAGTCTGCTCTTCTGTTGGACCCCGTGGAAGAGATGAAGTGTGCTTGTTCATAAACTACCCACTTCAAATCTCTCAGTGCAGAGGCTGAGGTTGCTCACGCTCTGTGATAACGTGTGTTCCTGAGCAATTCTTCTTTGTGACAGTATCCTAACACATGACCAAGAGTTTCATTCTTGTCACAGTGTGGAAGATTGCAGCGAATTTTGTCAGGAACCCAGAACTGTTCGAACCGCCGAGATGTTGCACTACATTTTGAGAGCGCTGATCCATTCGGAGTCTGATAGTCCTTTCCTGTTACTTATTCATCGGCATAAACTTTCCCTCGAAAGAATTTGAAAAGAGTACTAGGAGTAATTATTTTACATTAAATATACAGGAAATTTTTTTGAAGTTTTTTCTTGTTCGACAATGTAGACTACTCATAACTGAAGGAAAAACACAATATGTGAAACACTTCATAGTTGAAATATTTCCGAGATATTGATATGCAAAACGTAGTATTGCTTGGAGTGACCACGGTATAACTCTTTAGCTGAAAGGTCAGCTTCCAGGTATTGGAATTGCAAGTTCCTGGATTCGATTATCTACCTAATTATGGTATTATAATGGAGTATGATTAATGTGTCTTAGAGTTTGGGTATTCCAATTTGCCCTAACAATCTTCCTATTCACTCACGACATACAACACTTTGCACCACTAAAATGATACACAGTTAACTTTTACAGCTCCAGGATGTCAAAGCCACAGGAAATTATTGGCTAGACCAGGTACCTCAGAGGGTGTAGAAATATTTTATAAAACATCTGTTCTCCATAGTAAGCAGTGGGCAAGGTACTGGATTTAATATAATTTTTTTCAATAACTTGTGAAGTTTTAAATTGTTTGGTGGTACTTCAAGAGCGTTACCATTGAAATATTCAATTTTATTTAAAAATTACGAGTATGCATGTTTAAAGTGTTATTCGTAGAACTAATTTCAGAGTTTCAGTATTTCAGAATTTTGTAAAATGAATTTCCCAATCTCACCAAAAAAGTGTAATAGTATATGCTCATAATGAAGCTGCTGCAGGAATTGAAATTTACCAATAAAAGCACATAAAAGCCATGGGAGCATCTTACGATAGTCGCGGCAGATGCATGAAAAGGAATATATAACTGACAGGTACCCGCGGGTTCACCCGCGTTTATTAATTCAACCGCATTAGATTTCTCTAAACCGTTCAATTAAATGCAAAATAAAAGCTATACTTATTAACATACATCGTTTTCAATTTAAAACGTTGGTCGTTTTCTATTATTATAAAGTTTCATCCCCCTTCAAATCGCGCCCGTAAGGGTGTTTACCACACCGTTTTCTTCACCAAACAGTATCATATGAGAACCATGTTTGGATGAGAGCTATGCTGAAATATGCACACGTACATCCATGGTATCGGTCACTTTGGATATTACTTTCTCCCCTACTAACCCCCATCCCGACTGGGAATGAACTTTGGCTCAAAAGATTATGAACACGCCACTAATATCGGTCATTTTTTTAAATTTATACATTTCACCCCTTCATTTAGGGGTGCTAGGAGTTTCTTGTCCCTGCAGTAATTTTTCCACATATTAAGTTATATGTTTATCTAGTTTGGTTGAGAGCTATGCTGAAACATATACACACATTTACCCTTAATGTCTGTCATTTTCTACATTTTCTTTCTACACTCGTTCTCACTCATTTTTATATACCACTTATATAAGAAGAAGAAGATAAGTTTTAATTAACACATCATAATCCTTATATACTTTTGATTAGGCAACCCGCTGATCAGGCATATGCGGTTTACTTAATTTCCCCTACTTTTTTCCACCCCTCTCGCCCTCTATGTCGAACTACATATCAGATTTAGTTCAAACCAGTTCCTAAACACTCCCAGGGGTAATAAGAACAAATTGTGAAATTTTCAGCGAAATCGGTCCAGTAGTTTTTGAGTGCATTCGAGATACGTGTACAAACATTCATTTTTGCATATATAGCTGAATATTTAGCAAAGCACAAGCTCAACAGGTTTTCTGCGACGATAGGATAAAAAAAGTATAGGACTTCGCCTTGGCCTTGAGTAAGCTATATCTCCCTAATCTGTCGAATAAGAAATTCAAAAGTTGCAGAAAACCATACTCAGCGCCACCAATGGTGAGATTCGAAGTAGTATAATAGGACAGTTCTGCGGCCTCCTCCTCCTCCCGCGGGAAATTTGAATTCTGGCGGGAAATTTGAATTTTGGCGCGATATTTGAATTTTGGCGCGAGATTTGAATTTGTAAACAAAGCCACGTGCTTTTTGACAGCTGTCATCGACAACAACGCATTACTAACCTCACTGCTGCCATCTTGACGGGCCTAAACCTCAGTGGTACTAACTTAACCTAACTAGCGCGAGATTTGAATCAGTAAACAAATCCACGTGTTTTTGACAGCCACGTGCTTTTTGACAGACAACAACGCATCGCTAACCTCACTGCTGCCATCTTGACGGGCCTAAACCTCAGTAGTACCAACT
The DNA here is from genome assembly GCF_040414725.1 of Anabrus simplex. Taxonomy (NCBI): domain Eukaryota; kingdom Metazoa; phylum Arthropoda; class Insecta; order Orthoptera; family Tettigoniidae; genus Anabrus; species Anabrus simplex. The sequence continues at coordinate 290,353,309 of NC_090270.1, read as the reverse complement.
TAACCTAACTAGCGCGAGATTTGAATAGGTAAACAAATCCACGTGTTTTTTGACAGCCACGTGCTTTTTGACAGACAACAACGTATCGCAAACCTCAGTGCAGCCATCGTGACGGACCTAAACCTTAGTGGTACCAACTTAACCTCACTAGCGCGAGATTTGAATCGGTAAACAAATCCACGTGCTTTTTGACAGCTGTCATCCGCCATCTTTAATCAAGAGAGCGCCGTGCAGCACTCTATGTGGTGGCGGCAAAGTCGAAGTGCTTTATAAACTCACGTGCTTTTGTCATCCGCCATCTTTAACCCAGAGAGGACCGTGCTGCCCTCTTTGTGGCGGTGGAAAATTCCACGTGCTCTTGTTTGGGAAAGAAACTCACGTGCTGTTTTCTGACAGCTGTCATCCGCCACCTTTAATCAAGAGAGCGCAGTGCTGCCCTCTTTAGCTACTTACCTTTGAAATGTGGTGGCGGATAATTTGAAAAATGCTTTTTGACAGCAGCCAACTTTGAGCACCGTGCTGCCCTCTTTAGCTAGATACTATTGAAATGTGGTGGCAGGCAATTCTACGTGACAACAGCCATCTTTGAGCACCGTGCTACCCTCTTTGTGGTGGCGGCAAATTCCACGTGCTCTTGTTTGGAAACAAACCTATGTGCTTTTCTGACAGCTACCATCCACCATCTTTAATCAACAGAGCACCGTGCTGCACTCTATGTGGTGGCGGCAAATTCCACGTGCTCTTGTTTGGAAACAAAGCCACGTGCTTTTTGTCATCCGTCATCTTTAATCTAGAGAGCACCGTGCTGCCTTCTTGCATCAGCTGACACCCGCCATCTTTAAACTACAGAGCACTATGCTGCTCTCTGTAGTAGCGGGTAATTTGAAAAGTTCTGTCGGCTATCATCCGCCATCTTGAATCTAGAGAGCACCGTGCTGCCATCTTTGTGGTGGTGATAAATTCCACGTGCTCTTGTTTGGAAACAAACTCACGTGCTTTTTTTGACAGCAGTCATTCGTCACCTTTAATCTACAGAGCGCCGCGCTGCACTCTGTGCTGGCGGACAATTTGAAAAGCTGCCAAGAGAGCATCGTGTTGGCATCTTTATTCTTTGATATGTGGTGGCGGCAAATTCCACATCCGCCATCTGAGAGCACCGTGCTGCGCTCTTGATCGTAGTAGCGGACAAGTTAAAAGAACATGTCAAGGAATACCTTTTTTCTAGGAGAAGAAAAGACTACAGTTCTGAACGGCTTGCGTAAGATAGCGATTGTTATAACCTCCTTTCCCTGCTCTGTTAAGGTATAGCTTTATCGAATACTTGAAGATTATATTACAAGAGAAGTGATTAAGAGTATAATCGAACACTGTACTCGATACAACATATGATCAGAACATTGATTGATGTGTTTGGGGTGCACCTTCGTTCTAAGAGAATCGAACCCGAGACTGCCGGGTGAGAGGCAAGCACACTAAACCAAACCGTAGGAGCCGGCAATTCTCTTTCTATATAATAATTTCGTGCTGCTATTTCTAGCCAAGTGCAGTCTAAAAATAAATTCTAGTCTTGTTACATCAGGAAGGGTAACTGGCTAAATCCTGGTCATTCAACGTCAGGAAGGGCATCCAGCCGTAAAACAGATTCTTGCAGTTTAAAATCTTGCGTCAGGAGGGGGGCACTCGGCTGTAAAACATATTTTTAATCCCGGCCCTGTTACGTTAGGAACCACATCTAGCTGTAAATACAGGAGCTCCAAACATTTACAGTGTTAAGCTTTAGGAACAGGCTATGTGCTCACACCAGGTTACATTTCTTTTTCCGCTGCTTAAAACACTGTCTTTGAAGTTGTATCAGCGCAGTCAGTCAGAGTGAGGTAGGGAATGCATGCGTTGACTGAAATTGTACGCTAGTCTTCCGACTGTAGTAACCTTCAGCGAGGAGAGTGCGTGTATGATAAGCTACTTGTAACTCACAGAACATTTTCTTAATCGTGTTAGTAATTCCTTCTGGTGTAAGTTCCTAAGATAAAATTATGATTGTACGGAGAGGTTAAAACACAGTGTCAGCACATAGCCTACTCCTATTGAAAGAGCCTGCACGGTACCGGCATATAGGCTACTCCTGTTGAAGGAGACTGTACAAGGTTTGACGTCCCCATCAACAGCGTTATATACCCTTACTTAATGCTGGCTTTTTGCACACCCTCTGGTTATTCGAAACTGCCCGAAGATGTAATATACAAAAGTAGGGGGAGGGTAAAACCCGGTACCGGCACATAGCCTACTCCTACCGAAGAACCCTACACATAGCTTATCGCCTCCATCCGACGGATGAATCGCCATCAACATCTTGTACTCACAATCATTTTCGAAGGAGTCTGCACAAGGTTTAACGTCCCCATCAACAGCGTTATGTACCCTTACTTAATGCTGGCTTTTTGCACACCCTCTGGTTATTCGAAATTGCCTAAGAATGTAATATACAACAGTAGGGAGAGGGTAAAACTCGGTGCCGGCACATAGCCTACTCCTACCGATGAAGCCTGCAGACAGCTTAATAGAGCAGGAAAAGGAGGTTATAACAATCGCTATCATACGCAAGCCGTTGAAAACTGTACTCTTGTTTTCTCTTAGAACAAATCGAGGTTCTGATCATATGTTGTATCGAGTAGAGTGTTCGATTATATTCTTAATCGCTTCTTTTTAAATTGCCCGCTACTACGAACAAGAGCGCAGCACGGTGCTCTCAGATGGCGGATGTGGAATTTGCCGCCACCACATGTCGAAGAATAAAGATGCCAACACGATACTCTCTTGGCAGCTTTTCAAATTGTCCTCCACCACAGAGTGCAGCGGGGCGCTCTGTAGATTAAAGATGGCAGATGACAGCTGTCAAAGAAAAGCACGTGAGTTCGTTTCCAAACAAGAGCACGTGGAATTTATCACCACCACAAAGAGAGCAGCACGGTGCTCTCTATATTAAAGATGGCGGATGATAGCTGACAGAACTTTTCAAATTACCCGCTACTACAGAGGGCAGCATAGTGCTCTGTAGTTGAAAGATGGCGGATGTCAGCTGACGCAAGAGGGCAGCACGGTGTTCTCTAGATTAAAGATGGTGGATGACAAAAAGCACGTAGCCGCCACCACATGTCAAGGAATAAAGACGCCAACAAGATGCTCTCTTGGCAGGTTTTCAAATTGTCCGCCACCACAGAGTGCAGCGCGGCGCTCTGTAGATTAAAGATGGCGGATGACAGCTGTCAAAAAAAGCACGTGAGTTTGTTTCCAAACAAGAGCACGTGGAATTTATCACCACCACAAAGATGGCAGCACGGTGCTCTCTAGATTAAAGATGGCGGATGATAGCTGACAGAACTTTTCAAATTACCCGCTACTACAGAGAGCAGCATAGTGCTCTGTAGTTTAAAGATGGCGGATGTCAGCTGATGCAAGAGGGCAGTACGGTGCTCTCTAGATTAAAGATGACGGATGACAAAAAGCACGTGGCTTTGTTTCCAAACAAGAGCACGTGGAATTTGCCGCTACCACAGCACGGTGCTCTGTTGATTAAAGATTGTGGATGGTAGCTGTCAGAAAAGCACATAGGTTTGTTTCCAAACAAGAGCACGTGGAATTTGCCGCCACCACAAAGAGGGTAGCACGGTGCTCAAAGATGGCTGTTGTCACGTAGAATTGCCTGCCACCACATTTCAATAGTATCTAGCTAAAGAGGGCAGCACGGTGCTCAAAGATGGCTGCTGTCAAAGAGCATTTTTCAAATTATCCGCCACCACATTTCAAAGGTAAGTAGCTAAAGAGGGCAGCACTGTGCTCTCTTGATTAAAGATGGTGGATGGCAGCTGTCAGAAAAAAGTACGTGAGTTTGTTTCCCAAACAAGAGCACGTGGAATTTGCCACCGCCACAAAGAGGGCAGCACGGTCCTCTCTGGATTACAGATGGCGGATGACAAAAGCACGTGAGTTTGTAAAGCACTTCGACTTTTCCGCCACCACATAGAGTGCAGCACGGCGCTCTCTTGATTAAAGATGGCGGTTGACAGCTGTCAAAAAATTCACGTGGCTTTGTTTACCGATTCAAATCTCACGCTAGTGAGGTTAAGTTGGTAACACTAAGGTTTAGGCCCGTTAAGATGGCAGCACTGCGGATGACAGGTGACGAATTTGCAGCTACTGCGATAAAGAGGGCAGCACGGTGCTCTGTAGTTTCAAGATGGCGGATGACAGCTGTCAATAAAGCACGTGGATTTGTTTACCGATTCAAATCTCGCGCTAGTTAGGTTAAGATGGTACCACTGAGGTTTAGGCCCGTCAAGATGGCAGCCGTGAGGTTAGCGATGCGTTGTTGTCGATGACAGCTGTCAAAAAGCACGTGGCTTTGTTTACAAATTCAAATCTCGCGCCAAAATTCAAATCTCGCGCCAAAATTCAAATTTCCCGCCAAAATTCAAATTTGCCGCGGGAGGAGGAGGAGGATGCAGAACTGTTCTATTATACTACTATTCGAACAATCCATTTCCCAAGCAGAAGGGCAGGCTGAGTGGCTCAGTGAGTAGAACAGAGGCCTTCTGAGCCTAAGTTAGTGAGTTCATTGCTGGCACAGTCCGGTGGTATTGGAAGGTACTAACATCACCTACCTCGTTTCAGTAGATTTACAGGCGTGAAGATCTTATGTGGAATAAAATTCAGCCATCTCAACGACTCCTAAAATCGTAACAGTTACTGACGAGGCGTAAAACTAATAACATTAATACGACTGCTTACAGCTGTATCACCAGAAACGCTTAACCAATCCAGTCAGTAAAAAGAAAGGGTGACAACTCTGAGTACTAAAAAACATTTTAATTTGAAGGCATGTGTGACTGTTGCTGTAGTGACAATAGCCACAGGACGTCAAGTTTTATATCGAATCCCAGTCACAGGAGCATGACTTCCCACCTCAAACATCCCACATACAACGGCCGGAATGCAATCCACAGAGACCGTGGTGTGAAACCAGTGACGGCGTCACTCATTAATCACGCCTCGTTTACATTACGAGATCGTGTACTAACAGTTGATACGTTATGTACACAACTGCACGGACTTTGATGAAGTGTTAGGGTCCAGCCATGAAAACTTGCAATTCGTTCAGAGGAAACCATTTCATATTGGTCCTTTCTTCTTGAAAAATTTAATATAATGAGGAAAAGAATGAAGTAATGTGGCTCGGGGGGAAATGGAAATATAACGCCGTTAGTGTTAAAATTCTACGACTAAGATTTATTAGTTACTTCAAAATGATGTATTATTTACTACTAAATGCTTACACACTACACAGGCATACCAGTACCACAATACACTACACAATTCGCACAATTATACTATTTGGCACTCTCTATAGTCTCACTACTCGGACAAACTAGTTGTTCACTCTATCGCTTACGAACTAAAACAGTCGAATTACACACTCTTACGCTACGTTCACTTACATTCCATGTCTGTTCCACAATTTGTTATACTTGTGGTACACTATCACAGTCATTTAGTTCACAGCTCGGGCACCATAATATCACAATTCCGTATGTCGTACACTGTCCGTACACTCACAACAGACGTCGTACACTATCCATTGCCGACCTCTGTCACGCTGCACCAGAAGCATACGGTATATGTTCACTCACAGCAAATGGACACGAGAGTCCGAACTCCTCGTAAACAGACTTAAGGGAAATAGTGGATAGAAAGTTCATTGTTACATACGAAGTATTCTTTCATTACCGACGGTATGCAGTCCATCAGAACATTTCTCACTGTGTACATTTACCTATGCTACAGTGTAAAGTAAAATCATACTCTGGGAGTGCATACATATGTCATTCCTTTATAACGGTAGTATAAGGTTCATTTTCCTTTACACATGCACATGGGAAAATGAACACACCGGGGTGTGACCAGTCTTAAGGAAAACAATGGATTGGGAGGGGCATGTCACATTCGTGGTATCGTTCCTCTGGGATGATATCTAGGAATACCTAACATATTTACATTGATAATACGAAGCAAGGTTATGAAAACAGATTACACGTTTGAAAACTACTAATAAGAGTTCTTGCTAATGTTTAAAAATTTCTAAAAGGAGAATAGTCATTATCTACACAACCTTGTGTTTGATTTGAACGTTATGGTAATGCGTACTACAATTTACTATTAATGCTGTGAGTGTTAATGCCATAGCCCACGTACAATCCCATAAAAGAGCACATGAACTCCTAGTTAGTATTGTACATAGATAGTAATGCGCTGAATCATTTTGTTATGGTAAAGTCATTGATACATTTGCTACAGAAGATACGAGGGAGTTCAGTTTGTCGCTATTGGTTTTACGTCGCACCGACACAGATAGGTCTTATGGCGACGATGGGATAGGAAAGGGCTAGGAGTGGGAAAGAAGTGGGGCTCGAACCCACTATCTTCCGGATGCAAGCTCAGAGCTGCGCGCCCCTAACCGCACGACCAACTCGCCCGGTGAGGAAGTTCTTGTAAACATGATGCTGGTTTGAATGTGAATAATATAATGTGTTCACTTTATTACATATAGTATACAGAAATAACGTTATTTATCTTATGGCTTTTAGTGCCGGGAGTGTCCGAATATATATTCGGCTCTCTTGGTGCATATCTTTCTATTTGATGCCTGTCGGTGACCTGCGCGTCGGAGGAAGATGATAATGAGGTAGATAGAAGGTGAAATACGTTGTCCTCACGTAGCCTGCTCCAGCCGAATAGCATGAAAGGGTCTCCTTAAGGCTTAACCCTCCCGTCCGGCTAATATTCTCATGATGATTTTTTTCACCTACGGGACAATGACCATCTAACCAGGGTGTCAGACTATATATAATTGACGATCATGGCCACCAGATAGGTATCAGAAATACTGGTAGTAAAACTGTTTGATAAGATTAAATTAATTATAGTCCATTTAAAATTTTGGAATATAATGTAGATGTTTCTTAAGGGTCTTCCTGATCCACTGTTAAATAATTCCCTGTAATTTCTTTTGAACATTTCCGAATTAATTTGAACTTACGTGGTAACAAATGCGAAGAAAATGGTACATGGTAAATGACAATTAATGCTCTGTGCTTCCAATGAGAGTAATCGTGAATCTGAAATTGCAAACATTTTAGTGACTCATAATGATGTGATGAAGTACAATTTTGAAGCTAATGTTACTAAACAGTGTGAGTTAAGTGATCAGGTAAATTATTCTTACTATGATGTAATGCTGAACTGTACTTTAATACTTTATATCATGGGCTGGGCATGTAGCAAGTTTCGCTATGCTGAATGTGGGGATGTATTTTCATGATAATTATTGACGAAAGTGTGATAAACAGATATAAGTTGAAAACAATATTTGAGCTCGAATTATTATTATTATTATTATTATTATTATTATTATTATTATTATTATTATTATTATTATTATTATTATTATTATTATTATTATTATTATTATTATTACTTGTAATGTATGGCTATGAAGTGTCACAGCCAGTTAGTATTTCTATTATTACAGCATATGTACATACGATACGATTACATTGTTTGTGAGGTTACGTCAGGAAACATGCACTGTATATAGACATTTATATAAGTTCAATTAATTTAAGAATCCGTACATAAACTATTCTTACCTGTTCGTTAGCATTGAGGTATCAAACGTTACGGAACTGCCACTCTTTCACACCCATAAATATCAATGATGGCTGGGTGTGAAATCTGGTATCTTAACACCAGCAGAGTGCCCTCTCTGCGATCTGCTAATAGTCTTGTACATGTACATACGTTGACTAGCGAAAAGTCATGGGAAGACACTGAATGTGATGTTAATAACAATTTGCTCCTCCACGATCCCTCAAAACAGCAGCAGTACGGCGAGACATCGACTCTACAAGGTGTTGGAATTGTTCTGAAGGGATTTGGACCCACACATTCTGCACTGCTACCCACAATTGACCCTGTGTAGGATGTGCGGAATTCATGGATCTTACACCAGCGTGGACAGCATACCATAATTGCTCGATTGCATTAAGATCTAGGGATTTGGAAGGCCAATCAATTGTCGCAACTTCCTCGGAGTGGTCCACCAACAACCTGTGTTCCACCACTGAGCGGTGACATGGCGCATTGTCCTGTTGAAACATGGCATCCCCATCAGGGAACTCTAAGGTCAGAAAGGGATGCAGACGGTCTGAAAGAATGTCCACATAAAATGCACATGGCAGCGCTCCCTGCAGCCAGATAATGTGGCCTAATTGCAACCATGCGGATGCCGCCAGAACTGAGCCACCTCTCGCCTGGACACAACCTTGTTGACACGCACGATCCATAGCTTTATGGATTTTCTCCACACTCTCACGCGCCCTTGAGCTCGATACAACTGGAACCGGTATTCATCGGACTATATCACACGCCGCCACTGTTACATGGCCCATTGCCGACGTTTGTGGGCCCATGCACGTCGTTGAGCTCTGTGTTGAGGTGTCAACTACGGGGCACGAGTTAGTCGTCGGCTGGTGAAGCCTATGCGGTGCAGTTGCCTCCATACAGTCCTGATAGAAATTTGTTCCTGACTCCCAACATTCAATTGGGCGGTGAGCTGACTCACAGTAGCCCGTTGAGTGACCAGTATGTTTCTGTGGAGACGACGTGATATCCATTCGTTAAACACCTGTGGTCTTTCCGTGCGGTGGTTTACATTTTCTCTGCGGTGTTGAAAACCCGCCTCGACACTGTTGTCCCTGGAAACCCGAGTTCGTGTGTAATCTCCGCAATGTTATGATACATGTGCCGTGCGATGATCGTCCCACGTTCAAAGTCCATTGACTCTCGACGTGCCGCCATCTTCACGACACTGGTGTCTGTGACAGACTGCTCAGCTACGCCGCAGCTAGCCACAACGCTCAGTGGTCATACACGGCACAGCTTGTAATGGACACACATTCTCGTGACTTTTGACCACTCATTGTACATTATGGTTGTACCCGCAGGCTCTAGATCATATGGTTCCGTGCGGTAAAAATACAAAACTACCAATCTCTGCCCTCAGAATGAATTTATCTAGTTGATATGAAAGATCAATTTGCAGTTTTATGGTATCAAACGTGAAGAGAAGTGATTTCTTATTGGCGTATGCTATTGTTCCCAGTAATGCATATCGTGGCCAGGAATGTTGGCTAATAGTATACTAGTGACATCTGTTGATGACACGAGGACATCAATATTGAAGTGTGACCTTTGGACGCCAGAGCACGCTCACTAGTCAAAGCACTACTTTCAAAATGTTTATTGTCGTATTTCCACAAAGTATGAGATATCTCCGTCTTCCTCCGTCATTTTGTGAAATTAATTCACATTCTGGTTCATTCCTCGAAATTTGCTCGCCTTTGAAAAGATACTTAGAGTTATTCATTTTTGATCATTGCTTTATGGTCACTGAAATCGAGACATTAATTATCATTCTTACCATAGACTCTTCCATTTGGACATGGATTAGTGATCTCTGGACCCCATCTGAGTGTACCAGAACTTCCAACTGTTACAGAACATACATTTTAAATTTCGGGCTTATAATGACCGACATATTCATGAATTTGGGTTTGCAAATATTTGCTCAATACTCAATGATAGCTAGTTAAGCTACGACAATCATTGTTTTTACAAGGTTCAGAACTGTACAAAACAGTGATCCCAATATTGAATAGAAAGATAATGAAGATGGCAATAGAAATGAGAAGGAAAACATGATCAAGAAGAAGAAGAGCAAAAAATAACTTCATTGATTTAGAATTCTCCAATATCGCCGAGCAGGAAGAAAACTAAATGTCATGGCTTGCCCTGTTCTAACTCATAAACCTAATCAAAAATAACATTACACTCACGGATTATTATACAAAGGCGGATCAAATATAATTCGGAATTTGAAATTGCCGCTACTGTTAGTTATAATTCTGAGGCGGGGCTTTGCCAGGATTTTGGTGGGGGGTGTCTGGAGAAGGGATTAATACGCGCGAACGACAGTGGTTAGTTGGGCTGCTCCAGCACGCCATGAGTGAGCAAGAGGTGCGCATTTCCGTTTCCCAACGCATCATTACCAAATTTCTTTCAAAAAAGGACACCAAACATCCAGACATTTTCAGACGGCTCCGCGCACAGTTTGGGGAATAAACATTCGAAGGCTCGAGTGTATGTGTGAGCTAAGAAATTTGTGGCAGGACAGAAGCTGTGGAAAATTAACCTCATGAAAGGAGACTGCAGACAACATTGCTGCCGTTTGTGATATCATTGGTGAATATCAGCGAATAAAAATTTCGAAAATTTAGCCGTAGGAATAAGTTATGGTAATGTTCAAACCATCATCCGAGATGAACTCCATTTCAGAAAATTGTTTGCCAGGTGGGTTCCTCCTCTCCTCAACCAGGAACAAAAAACCTTGCACCAGGAAGTTTATCAGAGATTCCTGCATCGCTACGGGGAGGAAGGAGAGGAAATCATTGCGTGGTATTGTGACTTGTGATGAAACTTGGGTGCAATATTACACCCCACAGTCAAAGCAAGCAAGCATGGAGTCGCGGTGAACAGACGACTCAGGTCCAGTCAAGGCCATCTGCTGGAAAGTTGCTTGCAACTGTTTCCTGGGACTCCGCGGGTGTTTTGCTGGTGGAATTTGTTCGCGAACAAAGAACAATTAATGCAGCCTATTACTGTCGCCTTCTGGATGAAGCAAAATCTGCGTATCGCAACAAGCGACCGGGAATATATCTGAAAACGTCAATCTTTTCCATGACAATGCAGGGCCGCATACTGGAAGAAATTCAATGGACACCTCTAGAACACCATCCTTACAGTCCAGATTTATTGCCCTGTGACTGCCATTTGTTTGTACCATTCAGTCAAGACCTAGGAGGACAGTGGACGAACTCCGCAACAGGCTCCGCACATGTCCCCCTTCCTTCTATCAGGACGACATCAAAAACTTACCAATCTGATGGAGAAAATGTGACACTACGTAGAAAAGTGATATCTAAATGTGTATTTTTTGGTTGATGCCATAACTTTAAAAAAATAAGTCCCGTTTATTTTTGATTCGCCCGGTAGTTCGTTAAGCTGTGCTCTGTCTCTTCAGCTGCCACTCATCTTCGTTACATGGCATCACTCTTGCAATTACAAAACTAATCCGTCGAGGCCGATTACACAACAGCTCAACAGCTTGTTCACTACAATATACAAAGATGATCTTTTAGTGTGGTTCACCACAACGATATAATTGGTTTTTGATTTATACGGTTTTTCATGCAGTGCTGAGAAAACCGTCTAATTCAGATGATTACTAAATTAGTGGAATATTAAAATGAAATTAAAACAGTTTTATATTAGCAGTATCCTTGGAAAGCCCGTCTTCGCGGTAGGGAGTTACGTGGGGCGTGGAAGGAAATGGGGTTAGCGGTCGTAGCCTATAAAAATACCTGTCCCGATATCCGCCTTAATGCAGGAGAAAATCACGGAAATCCGTTTTCAGGACAGCCGACGGTGGGGATTAGGCCTTCTCCATCTCCCGAACGCAGAGTTCTAGAGCCGACTACCGATAAGGCCGAAGACGAATCTTAATGAGCCAATTCAATAGAAAGCCCGTGGGGTCTCCTTTTTCTAGTCTCTTAAAACTTGCAATGGATACCGTGGAAGTATTCTACCCCCCCACCCATGGAGATGGTTTTGCGTTGTTTTCCTTTTTCACACCAAGCAAATGCTGGGGCTGTACCTTAATTAAGGCCACGATCGATTCCTTCTCACTCCTAGCCCTTTCGTATCCTATCGTCGACATAAAATCTACGTGTGTCGGTGCGACGTAAAGCAAATAGTGAAAAAATAATAATCTGAAAATGAAATTAATGAAGATCCCATGTAGTGGCAAGGATAGGGATTTTTCCAGTTGTCAAAGCCTGTCGCACTCCTCTGGGGCGTTAATTAATGACTGACAGGTGAAATGAAATTGTACTGGAGATTGTTGCTGGTATGGAAGACGAGAGTGAAAACCGGAGTACCCGGAGAAAAAAACTTTCCCGCCTCCGTTTTGTCCATTACAAATCTCACATGGAGTGGTCGGGTTTTGGACCACGGAACTTAGTAGTGAGAGGCCGGCGCGCTGCTCCCTGAGCCACGGGGCTCACATATTTATTTATTTATTTATTTATTTATTTATTTATTTATTTATTTATTTATTTATTTATTTGGGAAATTAAAACAGCGAGAAGGTGAACTGCCCAGTTCCATAGTGAAATAGATATTTACTATGGAGTAGTATAATGCAGACTAAAAATATATAGCCTAAATGCAAAATCCTGGAAGAAAAGTCAGGTAATAACGAAAGTAGCCAAAGAAAGTCGGGTGACTCAAGAACATGGAACTGAAATACATTAGACTTGGTAACGATAGTCTATCGTGTCAGGCTACTGCATTAGTTCACTCTCGATTTATTCGTTGCATTCCTTTCAAATTGAAATATGTTGTTCATTGAATCACGGCCGTCTGGTTGAATAAGCCACACAGTACCATCTGTTGGCGGACAATATGAAGTATCACCTTCAGTTGCTGCTCCAGCGACAATTTCTGGCTTGTTTCGGTACTAGAGCAAGCTTCATGAACCCTGCTGAGAGGTGTACTCTGGCGGACTGACTTAGACACTACTCACTGTTCCTTCCTATTGACCGCACTGCCTAATTTGCATGCCAGGATTCATTATTCAACTACGTGGACTATTCGTAGTGATATAATAAGATAGAGATGACTTTTTCTTAAGTCCTCGAACGTATAAATTACCAGAAAATAAATTTAAAAAATAATATAAAGTGAACTCTTCAATTCATTAGATAAAGGAGATATCGATCGTCAAGAACAAAAGGCTTACAATTGAAAATCCATGGCTTATCAGGAGAAGAATTTTAAGTTTTAGAAGTTTGCATTATTGCCTCTCAAATAGCCATGGTATTTAGCCTTAATAGTTCTTACATCACTTATTAAAATCTGGAAAATAGTTACAAATCAAAATGACCCTCTCGAGTTCAGCAAGCCGACTAATGTCAGAATAGGTAAAAGAATAAATTTTCCCACCTAGAGCTATGCAGAGATGTGATGTATACTAAAGAAATTTTCAACTTAGGAACTGGCATCATCCCCCTGTCGGTGAGGGCGTTAGAAATTTTCCAAGGTATCCTCTGTCTATCATAAGAGTGGACTGAAAGGTCAAACTCAGGGGTTGTTGCGTTGGATTGGCGACTACAGATCCTCCACCTGAGTCTGCCTTGCCCCCAACTACTTTAGCCAAATACCTCCCTTTCATTTTTCCTATCGGGCCTCCCTTTATTAATTCCCTTCCGACCGCTAGCGTATAAAGTTTCTGAGGCCCAGGGAGACTTTCATGCACTTCGTGAAACTTCGCCTTCTTTTTCCGGTACCCTCAATCTTCGAAGAATCGGACTTTTGCTTTTCACTCCGAGCGATATGGCCGTGCGGTTGGGGTCGCATAGCTGTGAGCTTGCATTCGGGAAATAGTGAGTTCGAAGCCCACTCTCGGCAGCCCTGAAGTTGGTTTCCCGTGGTTTCTCATTTTCACACTAGGAAAATGCTGGGCCTGCACCTTATTTAAGGCCATGGTCGCTTCCTTCCCAATCCTAGCCCTTACCTATCCCATCGTCACCATAAAACCTTTGTCGGAGCGATGTAAATGAAAATTTTAAAAATTTTGTGGAGCCTCCATGGCACAGGTGGCAGTGCGCCGGCCTCTCACCGCTGAGTTCCGTGGTTCAAATCCGGTCACTCCATGTGAGGTTTGTGCTGGACACAGCGGAGGCGGGACAGGATTTTCTACGGGTACTCCGACTCTCCTTATTATCTTTCATTCCAGAAACACTCTCCAATATCATTTCATTTCATCTGTCATTCATTAATCATTGCCCCAGAGGAGAGCGACAGGCTTCGGCAGCCGGCACAATTGTTATCCTCGCCGCTGGATGGGGGCTACATTCATTCCATTCCTGATCCAGTCGAATGACTGGAAACAGGCTGTAGATTTTAATTTCAAAATCCCCCCCTCCCTGCCCCACGCCCACACCTGATTAAAGTTTACAGGGGATGGTTACGCAGCTGTAATACCTCTTAAAACAATAATCACCGCCACCAAACTCGTTTGATAGAACGAAGACTTGTTATTTATTTTCACGTGTTTCATTGTTTAACTTTCCTGCTCCGTGGGTGAGTGGTCAACGTCTTGGCCTCCGGTTTTCGAGATCCCGGGTTTGATTCCTGGTCGAATTGAGGGATTTATGTCTCAATTCCCTTGTCCCAGGGTCTGGGTTTTTCCTCATGGCCCCAGCATTACAGCAACTCACACTCAGCACATAACACGCATTTCCCCATATATGACAGATGCTTCCCACCTTGTCGGAGGGTCTGCATTACAGAGGTTCCACTAGGGTAGAAATAGATACATAGAATTTCTGGTTATTGTTGCTCTGCTGCCACAAGAGATGGTAAATGGTACCTCATTGTTGATGTATACCAATGTTTTCTCTTATTTATTTTATATCTTCAATGGAGAAGCAAAGTAAATTCGTGTCCTCATACCAAGGTGGTTCAGCTCTTTTCATGTTCATTCCTAATGGAGATGAACTGCATGTATTAATTTACTTAAATTTCTGACAGTATGGGGAATCGACCCTGGGCTCTGGAGGACAGCAACTAGTATTGTTAATAGTTACACCACGAAGGAGGACGATGGAGAAGTAACAGTAATGCAATAGTGAAGTTAAATGTCTTACAGTAACAATACACTCCGTTAGGCAAGGCCATGAAACCCAGCTAACGGTATTCCCAACCTATCGTAGGATCCCTGTGGGCAGTGCCATATGCACAGTATTCCCTACCTGTTGTTAGCTGGCTCAAAATATGTTCTAAATTTAGAGATGCAGTTTATAGTTTATAGTGGCATCTGATTATTTGCGGTCATCTCTTGTTTTCTCCCCACCTTGACTGTATTAGGTTTGTGAGATCTAAGGAGTCTTTCATATCACCATCTTCCATTGCATTTCCTCTCCTTTTACCTATTGTACCATGATTTAGATATATATGACCTTTTCTTATTCTTCTTTTATGATTTTAGTTAGGAGGGGTGATAATTTTTCTATCCGTACTTCCATTTAATTCAATATTCGGGAAGGGACTCGTCAAAAATATATTCTACCTCCTTATATTTATAACATGCATGAAAATATCGCTTCTGATAAGTCTTAAATCGATGTGGAAAGTGCTAACAAAAATATGAAAATCCAAGGCATCCTGACAGCAGTTGTGGCAATTAGGAGGGGGAAGGGCGAGAAAAAGCCCCCCGCACAGTTTGTGGAGAAAGATTAAATTTGCATTCCATTTTACTCACCTAAAACTATGAATTATTGTTAATTTATTAAAATCCTGTTGTCTATTACCTACATTTTTCCTTTAATTTCTTTAAAAATTAAAAGAATACTTAGCGTAAATACTCACCAAATGTCTTTCGACGCAGTTAACCGATTTTTCAGCATCACAGCAAGAAATGTGGAGATTCGCGCAGCAACGCGTAGAAGCGCGATTTAGTTGCCCACATGTGTAATTATTTCTTTGGCGAAAGTTTCATTGTATAGTTCTCAGTCAAAATCTCATAAACCCCTATTATTAGTGCAGTTAAGTTGTTAAATTGTCAGCCCTTACTGCTCTAGCGACATTCGCACGAGAGCTTCATAAACATACAATTTTGTAGCTATATTGTTCCAACTACTTTGTCTACCCCCTACTATATTCCCTAGGCCTCGCGTACTTTCATGTTTTCTATCAATTTTTCTCCCTCATCCCCTCCCCACTTCTAATTCAAAATCGCCGCCACTCCCTGGCAATTGCATCCTGTTGGCAGAAAACAAGGACGACCTTAAATATTTGGTCCAGAAGGTTAAGGTTGAAAGTGAGACATTTTTCTGCACTTGATTATCAAGACCAAGGTCATGGCAACTGCAGAAAAAATAGATTTATTATTAAAATTAACAATGAAATAAGTGGTTAAGTATTTTCTTACCAATTCTAAATTTACCGTGAAAAAGACTGCACCTCTGAAGTCAAGGGTTGGCTGGCTCTTGTATGGAATGTAATCATAAGGTTGAAAATTATCTCGTAAAGAAGTGACGTCGGAGAGACAATGAAATTCAAACAAGTCAGCATCATTGCTTATTCTCTAGCCAATTACGGCTGCGGAAGTTGGAACATAAAGAAAACTGATAGAAGAAGAATCAGTTCGTTTGAGCATTGGTGGTAGTGACATCTGCTCAGAATACCGTGGACAGCCAGAGCCGAGGAGGACGCAGATCTGTCCTGCAATATCATTCGGATGAGGTGTTGATCATCTCGGGGGTGATCTGGGTGGTGCGACCAGACCCATCTCGTCGTGTTCTACGTGAACCATTCTGTACACACCCGTTGCACTGCGACAAACTTCGTCCCACACGAGCAACAATCTCCCGGTTGGATGCTTCTCGTTCTCAAATGCCAATAATGCGCCCTCTTTCAAACTCACTAATTTCACGGTATGGTTCTCGCATACATATGCGAGACATCCTTCACGTCTGCTCATGTCACACTGAACCATTACCTTCGGTTTATAGTGACATCGAGAGCCGCAGGTACATGGTGGTGCGCCGAGATATCGACGTGGACCTTGACCCTGGACACGCACCAACTGTGATTTGTGGTTGTACTCATTAGCACCCCACACTATAAGGGATTCTAATAATGTTTGAAGATTGATCGGCTAATAACGTTCGGCTCCTCTACCATCGAATCAGTGACAACTTCGTAGGAGTGGTCAATGCTGAAGGCGTATACGCCACAGATATTGGAAAAACTCCTGCCCTCGTGAATAAGCTGTTGTGTTGCTGTAAACCGTCATTCAAAAATGTTCCCTATTCCTGCTGCCTACTTCCTATTTAAGGACATACAAGGCTGAGGTCTATTATTTTTAGTCCAGAAGTGATTAATGACGCTTACTGACAATCTTAGAACCAATGTTTCTATGATTGAACATTTTGATGAGGGAAAAGTGAGAACCTGTGTGACTCATCACTGTGACCTTCGTTAACTTCTTTCTAGTTGTGACCATTGCCATTTGATAAAAGGTGTGATATCTCAGTTTCTAGACGAATAACTGACAGACTGCAATGGCATCATCACTTCTAAATACGTGAAATAAGTGTATCGCCTCCAGACATACTTGACAGTCAACCCTGCTCGGAATTACGAGAAAACATATCGAACAGAAGAATTTGGAAAAGATGAATGTTCTGCTATACAAATATTTCCCCAGCGATTACTGCTGCTATTCATTTCATGAATGACAACCATGCTGGTTTATAAATACAATTCAGACGTGGAATTGACGGTGTGCTTCTTGGAATCAGTTTAAGTTTTTTTCACATCACACGATGTCAGCGATAGTACCCAGCATGTTCGGCCTTAGATACCCTAAACAGTGTTTTGTGGGACTTGTGAAGTGCTTGCAAGACGCTGCTGAAGCTGCTGTTTTTAAATCAAGCCCTGTTTCGAAAACTAGATACATGACATTGTAATATCTGCCCTCTCACAGCTTTGATGATGTTCCAGATCATCAGAAAATGGTCAGCGAAATAATGGTAGAAACAATGGCGCGTCCACTGCTCGTAAATGACGGTACGGAAAGGATTGAAAAGGTGCTCCATTACTGGTGTTACTACAAACCCCTGTCGAGATGTGATACACTTGCTGCAGTGGCGTGATGATGATATACATAATGTAACTGGTAAGACTGTTTATATATTTTACGTTTCTGTATCTTTCATCAGATTCAAAACTGAAATGTTAATTTCTGTATGTACATTATCTTCTCAATTAGTAACATGTTAAGGATTGTTTGTCATTTTATATTCGTGATACGGACGAATTGTCATTTAACTAACATGTGTTCTGGGTGAGGTAAGTGCTGCCATCTGTTACATCGCTGTAAGAGCAATTTTCGGAGCACAGAGCAGGCAGTGTAATTATGGAGATTGAAACGGTGGTGATTGCTCTACGGCCGAGATTGCTCACAATGGTTAATCCATACGCTGTGGTTACAGCATGCTTATAGTTTTAAAAGTTGTCTACTTGATGCGTCGATCCAAGGAGCGTAGCCAGGGATCCGGTCGGCCGTGTGATTAGTAATAATGCAAGGCCTCTATATGGCCGCCCACAAACTGCGAAATACAGTACATTCCAGTTCCAGACTCACCGATATACTTCATGTCAGCCCTCTATCTTTCAACACAGA
The DNA here is from genome assembly GCF_040414725.1 of Anabrus simplex. Lineage (NCBI taxonomy): Eukaryota > Metazoa > Arthropoda > Insecta > Orthoptera > Tettigoniidae > Anabrus > Anabrus simplex. The sequence continues at coordinate 290,334,888 of NC_090270.1, read as the reverse complement.
CGTATATGGAACGTCTTCGAGCATACAGATAGAGTGGAACTTGTGAAACAAGAAAGTAAGTTAATGCATTTTAGATGAGAAAGGCCTTAAAATTGACTATATAAGGCATTGATTTATGTATTCAGCTTGTTGCTGAGTATATAGTTTCTACTTAAAAGTAAAATTAAGATAATTTTGGGTGCATATTTATAAATATTTAAGGCTCTGCATTTTGTGCCGAAAGAGTTCTTACTGTAAACATTCGTTCTTGTCTGCATGGAATTCAGACCACGCTGAAAAGTATATGCGTCCGTGCACTCAAATGTCGAGATTAATCCTGATAATTGCTCATAAAATTGGCTCCGAACTTAGCGTAAACGGACGCAGTTGGAAATGGCAGAAATACAGCTGCCAAATTCCTTGATGAAAATACCAATGCGTCATTTAAGTAGTAGGTACGAATAATTTCATTACATTTCTTCAAATACGAACACGTTAAAAATAGTTTCTTGCTATTTTTTAGCTTCGCCAACAACGATCAAAACCGCATCCGTGACGTTTGTAATTTACGTGATTTTCTAAAAAGAGTGGTTGAAGAGAACACAATTTGCCATCACTGCCCGGGCATGGTCACATCATTCACTACTAACGCACCACTGAATATGCTGATGGAGAGAATTGAAATGCACTGAATGTGATAAAGATAAACTTTGGTTTATTTTGCTAACCAGTTTATTGAATCCATTACTGGGTGGCAGAAAGGTGACAGAAAAACATGTTTGTGCGAAACAGCACAATTTTAAGCCACTCAACAGGAAAGTTTTGTCGTAATTACCAAGAGAGACTTACCGGTAACATAAGTTTTCGTAATATTAAATCCTGCTATGTGGATATTAAAATTATCTAAAATACTATAAGTTACTATGAAGTATTTTCATTTCTACTACATGAACTTCCCATTCGCAAGCATACGACCTGACTCGTATGAAATTTTCTTGAATTATTGTTTGATACATTTATTTTTTCTTTATTAAATTTCATATAAATATCACTTTACTCTTCCACTCAAAACGCAAAATGTTTTCTTTGCATTGCGGTTTTAAATACAGGTTATTTACTCCTAATGCCAACTGGAATCTTGCTGAGAAATGGAAGGATAGCCTGACATCTAGCGGCGCTATTTGAATTGCTGCTACTCTTTTAATTTAGTACCCGAAATGACCACGCATGCAGAGGCCTTTACTTATCCCGTAGGCAACGGTTTAACCAAGTCGAAAGTGAAAAGGAATGGATTCAGCTATAACAAAATATCAATTATTGTGTGTCATATTGTTTTTAGTTTCATTTTCTGTCATTCACCTTCTCAATTAATTGTTGCCAACATGTCAGCTGATACTGTATTTCACAAATTTTATTATTCTCTGGGGTCTTCGTTTGTCATCCATGATTTTCACCTTCTCAGACGTCATCCCCCATAGCGTAACGTCTAGCACTATTAGCTTCTGAGTGCGATTTGATAGAAACTGATGATGTTCTTTCAAGTACGAAACATGCCATTCTGTTTTAATTAAGTTGTTTCTTTTTCAGTTATAATTCTGTTACCATATGTTCTCTTTTTCAAATAGTTTACAAAGATTTTTTTCAAAATTAGTTTCGGAAGACTGAAGAACATAACAATTATAAATTATTTTCTTGATCAATAGGCTCTTATGATCAAAGGGGTTTGCAACTTAAGGAAAGTCTTGCTGCAAAGTAGGGTGTTCAGCATTTTGGTCTTCGATTGAAGGGGACCCCTACTCGATTCCCAACCGATCGGGAGATTTTAATCTTAAACTGTTAATTACCCTTGCTCGGGTACTGGGTATTTGTATTTTCCCGTACATTTCTGCTACTCAGACACCACATACATCGCCACACTCCACTATTTCCTGTACCTAGATGCCGTACACTCATGCCTGTGGGTCTGCCTTACAAGGAATGCTCAAAGCTACCAATATTCATACAAAATTAATTAACCTCAAAAAGGCAAAGCTACCAACTCTCCGTAACGGCTGAACTGTATGGGGCAGTCAAATGAAAACCGAACATCCGCCATATCACACACATACCGCACGAAAGGTGGCAACACTCTTGTTATGTATCGATACTACCATCGCTGTGGTAGGAGAACTGCATAGTGACTACTCACAGATGGACGCAGTTGTTGGGTTTTGTCTTTGTTGTTACGCGAACTGTCTATTGTGTTGGCTCAGCTGTATAAATGGAGGCAAGCAAAGAAGAGCAGAGAAGAGTGGTTCGTTTTCTAGTGGCGCAGCACTATGAAGACACTTTGCAGAAACTGCTACGCGCCATAAAGTTAGAACGCCCTGAAATGCTGTCGGACGGAGTCATCGTCTCGCATGATAATGTTTGCCCCCATACTCACAATCTGGCGAAGGCTACGCTTCAGCGATTAGAATGGGAAACACTTCAACATCCTCCATATAGCCCGGATCTTTCATCTTGTGATTTTCACATTTTTGGCAACCTGAAGAAAGACATTTGTGGACGCGGTTTCATTCTAACCAGGTAGTACAAGAGTGGGTCCGGTTGTGGATCCGTCAGCGACCTACCTCCTTCTACAAAACTGGAATTGCTCGTCTCGTCTCCCAGTGGGATAAATGTATTAACGATTTTGGTAATTACTTTTGAATAAAACCAATCCATGCTCACGTTGTAGCTGGTGTTCGGTTTTCATTTGACTGACCCATATACATTTCAGTGTCAGGGATGCTTACCGTTAATGGATTTATCATTAAGTACTATTATTAATTCTTTGAAATTTCTATTATAACAGCTTGTAAGGTAAAATTAAATTAGACAAACAAGATTTGAAAATTACATCCTCTATGTCTTTTTTGGAACCTAGTGTTTACAGTGCACTACGTCTTCTAGTATAGACTGAAGCAATTTGGTTACTTTCATTGACCTGTCTCAGTCTTATCCTTTGCTTTGACAATGTGAAATTGACTGAGGTATGAGCTATGCTAGTAATGCCATTCCTTATGCAGCCAGTCCATGCTATGAATGGTGTGAAAATGTTGCTCATAGGGTCGGCTGATGCATGCATTTCAGTGGGCTTGGCAGACTGATATGTAATAGCAACTTGTGGCTCGGAGAGGAAAGCAACGGGAAACTACCTCACTCCTCATTTCCCTAGTACGCCTCTTCAGTGATGCCTAGGCCATCTATGACAGCTGATGGCAGAGCTATTGAGGATCCAACCAGCCTTAGGGCTGACTAGTGAACATACATATGTCTATCCTCATGTATAGCTCTAGGTAGAACTATTATTTGTAGATATATTTGGAAGATTGTTAGAAGTGAAGTAATCACGAATACCTCTATTATTATTACTGTTATTATTATTATTATTATTATTATTAGTAGTAGTAGTAGTAGTAGTAGTAGTAGTAGTAGTAGTAGTAGTAGTAGTAGTAGTAGTAGTAGCCTTAGTCTTCTTATTCATTTTCTCCTGCTGGTGCCTCCTCCTTCCTTACAGAAGGTTTTTTTATCAACACGGAGTAATTGTTTCAATTTTACAGGGATACCGTAAGGTAAAAATGTTAAAAAATAAAATGCAGACTAGCACAAGCAAGGAAGAGCTTTCTTAAGAAAAGAAATTTGCTCACTTCAAACATTGATATCGGAATTAGAAAGATGTTTTTGAAGACTTTCGTGTGGAGCGTGGCATTGTATGGAAGTGAAGCATGGACGATAACTGGCTCAGAAAGAAAGAGAATAGAAGCTTTTGAAATGTGGTGTTACAGAAGAATGCTGAAGGTGAGATGGATAGATCGAATCACGAATGAAGAGATACTGAATCGAATTGGTGAGAGGAGATCGATTTGGCTAAATTTGACGAGAAGAAGAGATAGAATGATAGGACACATCTTAAGACACCCAGGACTTGTTCAGTTGGTTTTTGAAGGAAGTGTAGGGGGTAAGAACGGTAGGGGTAGACCAAGATATGAATATGACAAGCAGATTAGAGCAGATGTAGGATGCAATAGTTACGTAGAAATGAAAAGGTTAGCACAGGATAGGGTGGCATGGAAGCTGCATCAAACCAGTCTATGGACTGATGACTCAAACACAACACAGGTATTAAATTTCGAATTACTTCTGTTAGGACCAACTGAAATAATAACTGCTTGAAGAGTTATGCTGGCTGATATGTTCCTTAACAACGGCGCACTACCACAGCCAATTGGATCAGAGCGGACTGAAAATGTGTTTTAGGATGAGAAATGATGTAGTTCAGAATTTAATATTCAAATAAATAATTTATTGTGCTGTTTCAGGATTGTTACTGATCTGTGACTTCGTTAATTTACGATATACGTTTGATGCGAAGTATGACAAAATGTTTATTGTTTTGAAAGAAATCGGGGGAAAATACTAAGGAAATATCTTAAATTTAGCAATGACTTAACTTTAGAAATTGATTTGTCAGTCTTGAATGTCGCAGTGTATTGGAAGTGAAAAATGGGCAATAAAATGTGGTGTCACTGAAGAATGCTGAAGGTGAGAAGAGTAGATCGAATCACGAATGAACAGATGCTGAATCGATTTTGTGAGAAGAGAACAATTTAGCGAAATTTGACAAGAAAAAGTGAAATGACATATCTTAAGACCCCCAGGACTTGTTCAGTTGACTTGATTCGCTAACTTGGTGTTAACAATTTACAAGAGATAGTGTTCAACTGAGAGGAAGTACTGAGATATTTAGAGTGTGCAGCTTCTCGTATATTCGTAACTTTTACAAGTGGGTCAGACGTTCACCGTCTTGAACACCTCAGTATGACCGTGTCCCATATAATCTTTCCGAACAGTTTCTCCAAAAATTCATTGAAGATTCGGACGTCATGATGAGAGGACACTAAAAGAACTTCTACAGCTGCCTACCGATGTCTTCAGTAATATATGCGAATACAAAATTTAAAGGCTTGGGTCTATTTTTTCCGCCTGGGAAATTCTATTGCAACATATCAATACATGCAAGATTCTTCAGCTCGCAGATAATCATATCGTCAATAAAACTAGGAATTTTCCTCAAGAAATTTCTGAGTGTCTTACATCACTAGGTACTACAGATTTTGAAACATATTGTACTTCTGCACGATGTCTATAAGCAGGTCAATATTATCCCATACATATTCCAATAAACTTTAATATTAAACATTAATGTTTTACTGCTTTAATATTGCCGTCATGTTGATTTTCTGTTCATTGGCAGATCGTTTAAGACCTTGGGAAAAGTACAGAGACAGGCTTTCCGAGGATGTAAAAAGGCAGGTGGAGAATGAGTGTCTGCAATTATACTGAAAACTGCCCAACTCTATTGCTACTTCCAGTAGACAAGGGGACCTGCCATCATAATTATAACTCCGCAACTAGTTTATGACTGGCAGTAGGCTAGGGGCTGTCATTATAACGAAAACTCCCTAATCTGGTCTTAATATGAGAAACAACGTGCATACAGTGTAGAATTCCGTAGCGAAACACGGGTACATCAGTTCGTATTCAATAAAGAAAATGGACAAATGTAAACCTCCACATTAATCTGCGTGGGTATTTATTTCTTACGAACTACATTGAGAAGTGAACATTTTTAGAGAGGACGTTTATGTCTATGAGCATATTGCAAAGGGAATTTTAATGCTGAAAACATATCATAGCAGACAATGTAGGGGTCCCCATACTAAGAAAAACGTAAAATTAAGCAATTAAGTGTGGCGAAAATTGAAGAGTTAAAGGAACCAGAAAGGTTTCACTTTGCGAGTCCTGGATAGCTCCATCAAACTAAAAGCAAATTTCGCAAATCACTTCCTGCCTAAATTCAGTTGCAAAAGAAAAAACAGCCTAAAATCGCATGTTCCATTACTCGTTTTCTTTTTCATTCAAATCCTAGCCATTTGTATCTGTATGTAGGGTATTCAGCCCGAAGGCTGGTTGGATCCTCAACAGGTTCACCATTAGCTGTCATAGATGGCCTAGGTGTCACTAAAGAAGCGTACTAGGGAAATGAGGAGTGAGGTAGTTTCCCGTTGCTTTCCTCACTGAGCCAGCAGTTGCTATTGCACATCAGTCTGCCAAGCTCACTGAAATGCATGCACCAACCGACCCTATGAGTGACATTTTCACACCATTCATAGCAAGGACTGGCTGCATAAGGAATGGCATTGCTAGCGTCACACATACCTCAGCCACCTTCATATTATCAAAGCCAAGTATAAGACTGAGACAGGTCAATGAAAGTAACAATTTTATTCTAGCCCATACCAGAAGATATGGTGCACTGTAAACACTACATCTTGCCAGCAAAGGCCTCCTAGCCAATTAACTTATTTATATTATTGTGTCAGTATTATGATCCTTGGCTTATTATCCTTAGGATATTTTGAATTTTGAAAAATGTCCTAATGAATGCAATTACAAGGTCTTAAGTGAAACTCTGGATTGACTCACATTTGCGCTCGTAGTGGTAGAAAAAGCCAAATTCCTAATCTAATCGACCGACCGGACGGATAATGATGATTAAGAAAATTATTGTACTTTCGTAGGAATAAATAAATATATTCTACTACTATATTATATTTGATTTACCTAAAATTCATAGCTCATATCCCTAGGATGTTTTTAATATTGAGTTGCTCAGCTGAAGGTCTAGAACTGTGGATTTTTAACAACTAACTTACGTCAAGGACCAAATGGATGAGTCTTGTTGATACGCTATATACAACAAGAGACAATCGGAATTAGGCCAAGTCACAATGAAGAGAAATGAAAAAATAGATACACGGAAGGGTACCTAAGAGACCTATGACCAAATCAGCCAAGAAATTTGTGACTGAAACTAAATAGTAATGGAGTCTATACTTGCTTGATAATTATACAAAACGAAGTCAATTTCATTACTTATAAAATCTGGAAATAATTACTTTGAAAGAAAGTCAGCTTATCTTGCTCCATAATGTTAATTTTATTTCCACCTATTAAATATAATGTTAAATAATATATTATGAATGAAAACTGCCATGCAACAATGAAAACTCAACAATGTTTATTTTTCCTTTGTTTTCAGTTTTAGTTAACGCCATGGAGACAGAGCACATACACACAGAACGAAATTTTCAGCATTTCCTTTCGAAAGCTGAAATAGTCTCAGTTGATTAACTTACATTCAAGTATCACACACATTACTACACAGGAGTTCAAATGGAAAACACACAGAAGTTTCATGAAAATAATACACTTATGAACATTCTTGTTTCAGCAATCTTAACAATAATGGTCATTTCGTCGTAACACTACTTCTAGTAATAAAAAATCATTCGTTGCTACATCATTCCCAATAAGTGGTATTCACCAAAGAATGACAGCAATATAGTCACAGTTAATGTTTACTTCTTTCTCAAATTTAAAGAAAATGCTATTTTGTAATAGGCCTTTCATTAACAACACATTAATGTGTTATTTATAAACATCTAATTGAAATCTCAGTTCAGGGATAACCTGCAAATAAAACTAGCTCAACGGTTTGAAAGTAGCGCCCTAACCTGACGATCCTCATGTAAACTGGTTAGTTCTTCATATTATAAATCTTTAATTTACATATATGATTTAGTTGTTCACACCGGAGTACTGATACGGCTAATGTAGGGGTGAAGAAAGCTGAGCGTGAACCTAGATAAATAACGGGTAGAACCATAATAATGAAAGGCTGAGTCAGGGATTTAGCCCACGTACAATTATCCCTTTCATGAATAAGTACATTTTTGATTCTGGATAAATAATATGTTCCATTTTCCAGGTGATAATTATTGCATCAATATTCGTCGATTAATAGTATGTATTGTTACGAAAGGGCAATTCATCAAGAATATTCTCAATACAGAAATTTCAGAGTATTTTTTGATATCTCTGTTATCCCTACATTTAAAAGCAAGTTCATGTGATTATTATAAACAGAACCTTAGTTCAAAACATGTACTTCATTTAAAAAATTATTGAAAAAAATTAGGGGCATTTGTTTTGATTGTTCTCAAATAAACATTAAATTATTCTAAATATGTTCCAGAAGTATGACTAATCTTGAATGTGAATTTAATTAACTATCTTGCGAAATGGGAAATGTTTAAATGTAGAAAATCTGAGTTTTAACTCTGTAACATTGAGTAGCATTTCGTGACAGTTACATGAAGAATACAGTTGTAAATCTGTATTTCTGGGTATTATTGATAACCATGTAATTCAGGATTATGTGGTTAACAAATTGATAACGAAAATTATTTGTATTATACTGAGGATGTTGATTAAAATTAATGTAACAGAAGATTCATTAAATACTTTCAGATATCTCAAGTGCGATGTTCAGTAAATTTACAAACTTAGACTGAAATATAATCCAGATTCCCCCTGAATAATTAAATGTGAAGGCATAAGCATAGATTTAAGTGCTGTAACAAACATATATATTCACTAAATAGTCACAATCATCAACATTATCATCATTATAATCGTCATTTGCTTATCACAAATTCGGCACGGTCAGCGCTCATGGTCATTACTTTCCAATCCCTACGAATTCAACCATTTACCTTCCCACATTTTTATCGTACCTATCGTCTGCTAAACACATCATCCCACCCTGTTCTAGTTCTATATTTTCCTATGTATTCAGATGCACACTAACGTGGAGCACGGCTAGTGACTCATTTTCATCGCATGGTCAGCCAACTTTAGCCTTACTAATTCTTTACTGACACTTTTCATTACTTTTACTCAATTTTTGTACGTCCTGCAATATGATTCTCTTACTGTTCTTCTTTTTCAGTACAATAAGTTAGTTATTAGAATGGGAATCAATGACAGCAGGAACACTAGCATGCAATGAATGCATTGTTTTCTTAAACTAAATGGGACACAATCTACTTTTTTAAAATCAAGTACTGGATTTTGAATACTGAATGACTCCAAACTGAAACGCTTATTTGTAGATACATTTTAAAATGGAATTTACGATTATGCATTTAATTATTTCACCTCTCTTACTTAAAGGAGCTTCAGAAGTTTATAAATTTGCTCTTATGTATCAGGTATTGGAGAGATTTCTAGAGGAATGCTGGCCTATTTTAAGAACATAACACTGTTTACCTTTTCTCAACTTGTGTAATTCCAACTATACGCGAATGTATAAAAATATTTTAATCTTATAATCAGAGGAGTAAAGTACACTGAATGTTTTCGGAATCAAAAGATTTAGAAAGTCGTAAAATATATGAAGTGGGAAAAGGGCACCTTCCTTGTTAATAAACCAGAACGTTACACTCTACCAGAATTATTTATCATAATTAACAAACACCTAATAATATATAGGTTGGTCTCATGGTTTTTGTCAATGACCACATGATGTTAGTAAAGTGGTAATCATTTTAGTTACTTAATCTGGTCCAAAGTAGATTTGTCCCAGTGAAACAGAATAACTAATAAGCGATCTGTTTCATAGAATTAAATCATTGGTAGAGCTCGTGGTAATAAAGTGATGATTGTTATGTAATCCACAGGTATGATTTCTGAGCATGGCGTACGAATATTCAATAAATGTTGTTAAAATAATGCCCTGAATATAATTATATAATTTATGCAACATTTTTGAGTGGACGAGAAAAATCATTCTTGCCGAAGATGTAGGCCAGTCACCTTCACTGGAGATTATGGATCCGAAATGTACCGTAAATTTCAATATAGTTGGCTCGTAACAGCTAATTATTTTGTCAATATATTCTAGTTGTACGTCTGACGCCTTGAGGTAAACTATAGGGAAAATGATTTATTGTAACCTCTTTCAGCGATTAATGACAATGTAATGTCTTAGGCTTCCACTCTCTGTTTCTCGGTGAAACTATATACCATTTTATAGACGTCTAATCCTTGACTGCTGAGCGCAGCTTGTAAGCACTCTTGCTTTAATCACAGCTTGTCTCGCCTGTAATAGTTCCTCAGTAAACCAGTTAGCTCATATTTATTTCAGTGTCTCAAGTGGGTTTACTGGTGCAGTGTCCAAGACGAGATCGTACAAGTGCAACAATAGATTCATTTTTAAAATGTCCTTACATTAAGATTTGAAATATATTCTCCTTTCATAACTTACGTGTTAGCAGATGTTAACTTCTAAGATACGTTTATTTCGTTTTCCCTCATAGGGACAAGAGGTTACAGCAGGGCCTCTCAAACGCTCAAAATCTCACGCGTGCGAATAGAGGCGCACAATTCCTGTACACAGTGCATCGGTCCCATTCGGCTCGGCTCGGACCAACGCTTCGTCTCTGGGCTACTCGGCTAAGCTCGACTCAACTCCACTCAACTCTGCTCAGATATGGAGCGCTACGGAGCAAGTGAGGAAGAGGGAGACAGGCGGAGCCAGCGAGATGGGCGTGGGGAAAGAGAGAGACAGCGCTTTTGCTCCAAATCGAGGAGTTGGGGCTGCACTCTGGTCAACCAAGCGAAGTCGTCTTTTTCACCGTGCACAGTGTATACACCAGGTGCATGCACTCTGAGAGGTCTTGGGTTAAAAGCAATAACGTTTTCTCTTTCGTACATGGATTTTTAAATGTTTTACCTGCCTCTGGATAATACGTTTGAAGTTCTGAAATGGAGAGGTAATCGACACAATAAATCTCTAAGTCGTATTTTCATCTCAGAATTCCTCTACTAAATTGAATCCTCAATGTTTATATTGTAATACGGAGATAAAAATGCCACGTTCTACAAGTGGTCAAGTGATGTAATGCACATTGAGTTAAGATAAAAAATTAATCATATAAGGAACTGGAAAATAAAGAATGCAAACCATTAACTGTTATTCAATGGAAAGATAGTCTGTACAAAAATTCACCAAGTGTTTAAATGTTCATATACCACTTGAGTAAATTTATAGATCGATTATTTATCAACACTGTTTCTATATGACTTTTTGCCGAATGACGCGGGATATTTTAACACGAAGTTAATACACCGTGTAGCCAAAAGTCTCCAAACACTCCACTGAATGTTTTGTGTGACGTAAGGCTATGCATTCCAGAGTACATAATCACCATGTATTAACGTCATAGAAGTGTCTTCTGTCAGAAAGATTCAACATAAAGAATTGAGGAAGTTCGAACGGACCCACAAGTTTGGGCATTCCGTCAGGGATATTTCACGGGAGTTGCATGTACCCAGGTCTGCTGCTAGTAATGATATTGTGATGCGGAAACGTTAGGAAAGCGTAGAATCAGATAGGCCTCAGAAATGAATTGATAGAGAACGTCGAACTCTTAAACGTACTGTAAGAACCAATTGTCAGACACACTTGTCAGTTATTGCAGAGGACTTCGGTTGAAGGTTAGGGACAGACATCAGCGACAGAACGAGAGGTGATTTGACTCGGTTTCAGGATCATACTGCTTACCGGAAACCACGAATGTATGCACAATATCGCTCAGAGTGGCGGAAACAGCGCTCTGTTTGGTGTGTGGAGCTTTGGGGAAATGTTTCATGGTGTAATGAGTCACGGTATATGTGGTGCATGTGTGCATCTGGCGGATGCTTGGAGAACGGTGTTTACCTGAGTATGGTGTGGCTACAGTGAAATTGGGTGGAGGTGGTTTGATGTTCTGGGGCTGACTTTCCCGGTTTGGCCTCAGATCGTTAGTTCCATTAGATAGCACAATCAACTGATGTGTTTATGAAAACATTTTAGAAAATAGCATGCTTCACACACACTGTGGCAACAGTTTGGATTCGGATGTTCCCTGTACCAGTATGACAATGCTTCTGTCCACAAAATAAGGATCATTGCGTCGTGATTCGAAGAAAATTAGCCTCCTCGAACATCCAGGAGATGACCTACAGCCTAACCAATTTTACTAACAACCCGGTAACAGGTATCCATCATGTTTCAGAAAGAATGGAAATAAATTCCACCTTCATCGTAACAGAACTTAATGGAAATCCTTTCCACACATAGTGTACAGTATATTTCGTACCAACAACAAGACCATCAAAAAACATTTCATAGACTGATTTCGAAGAAAAGATAGCGTGCCCTTTAACGTTAATGACGAATTATATTAAAAACTGCGCTTTCCATGTCTGTGTTTGTGACAGAACTCCGTGAAAAGGGAACAATATTTACTTTGATGACAACCGTCAGTAAAATAATGTTGATGTCTCTAAGAGAGCAATTATTTATATAATAAGGTGTGGTTAGTACACATCCGTTCAGTTTTAGACATGAATGTTGTTAGATAGCCCAGTATAAATTTTAGCCAACAGAATAGTGGGAACTTCGTCGATAAATCTGTTGCTGGTATCTTCGGTTATTCCATATATCTCTTCTTGTACCTCGATTTCCTCGCTTCCCGGTGTATTATGAAATATGAAGAATGATTTCAATTGAAGATATTTTACCATGGACTTGAAAGTTCAAGAAAAAATGAATTAGTCGACATAAGGATTTAGATTGCACCGATATCAAATTTACTATTTATTGAAATACAGGTACGTATATCTAAAAAATAAAAGAAGTAAATTTAAAAACCATACAAACTAATAATCCAGGAATCATTCGAACATTCGAGTGAATATTCGTCAATTCTTTGCAAAATGTGAATTAATGCGTGTTAAATCCACCCATCCCTGGATAAACGATGAAGGGTCTTAATTCGAAAGAAGATAATACAAAGAACTTTATATGACCTAATCTGATTCATCACTTGTATTTCGCTCTGGTAAAATGATTACTTGGGTTACAAAGTTCTCACTAGTCTCAGTGTTCAGCTTCTTACTCCAGACTACACTCTAAGAAAATCACATACAGTATCTTATGAAATCCCGCCTCTGCAGTTTCCTCTCTTCACTGAAAATTTCGATCTATTGGTTTCAAGAACACGAACAAAAAGTGAATAATATTTTGTTCCAAAAATGTTGGTATTGAGTTTCTTCTATGCATTTTCACGTTTAATTTAAATACAGACATGAAATGATGCATGGTCAAGAATAAATGTGGATATCCTTCACTCCAACTTCAATGGAAACTTTTCTGATATGTCATAAAAACTTCTAAACTGCAAAAAATATGTGTTTTAGTCTACGCAGTCATATATCAAATGTACACATACTTTCCCATTTTCCACAAGCGGCAAATTTACTGAAGTACAAAAATGGAATATCCACCAAGGAGAGAAATGTAACATAGAAAACTCACTTATTTGCTTCAGAGAATTTATAAAAAGCCCTTCATTGATATTTTAGTGAAAAAATCATATTATATTGAAAATTATAGACGAAATGTAATTATTCTTCATTTACTTACATTTATTTCATAAAGATTATAGGTGATTATTTTTTACAATATCGGCAAGGGCGCTACTTAAGTCTTGACCGTTCCCATCTACATTAAATACTACTTTTACTATTTATTTTCTGTGATATATTATTACAGGCACTGGCTCATGGGCTAATATATATGTATATATATTACAATACTCTCTTATAATGAAATATTTGTATTTATTTTACATAGAGAAGTGATAAGTAATGTGTATTTACAAACTCTTTCATTTACTTCATACATGGTGCAATTTTACGTGCAAACAAAGTATATTACTTACATCGATATTAATTAACAAACTCATTCATGTTCAATATTTGAATTTATTGCAATCGTATAGGACATAATACACCATTTATTGCATGAAATTATCATTTATACAATGAAGTGGTCTACTAAAATTTTTGGTTCATTTTTTCCATCTCATTCTCCTAAATCCTAGTCGTCATCCCTCACATCATCGCTACATTTCAATACCTTCTCAATGAACATCACTGGCAACTTTTCGTGATATATTATCATTAATTTTCAGATTTGTACCAGCAGTTCCTTTCATTCGTAACCTCCCTCCCCTTTTCAAGGTTTTTAAAATTTGAATTAATTTTCAGCAACCACTGAACGTTGTTTAAAATTTTGTTTAATCTATGCGCATCTGCACAGTGATATCTGTTGAGGATTTATTACATAGTAAATGTAGGTCCCATTTGTCTCTATGTTACAAAAATACTTAGTGCTTCCAAGATATCCTAATACATATTACCATAATTAATATTTCTTGTTCTCGTGGGAACTGTAACTTATGAAGAAAATTATAGGGTACGCCCGAGGAAAGAAAAAGTCGTAAAAGAGCCGAAATAGGATAAGAACATATCATGCTAACTCAGGGAGTGTTCGAAAATTTAGTATTTATAATTCAATGTGAAATGTATTCAGTATTGGACAGTTTGGTTGATTTAGTTCTAATAATCGAATTGACTCCATTTCCACGTACATAAATGTTCGTATGACTCCAGTTAGGTTGTCTGAAACTACCAGATGACGGAATCTACTGCAGAGTTTTAATTATTTTTTTCGTAAAAATAGCAAACGTGTCAAAAGTGATCGTTTACATGCCAACATCGCATGACATGGAGTGTCGAATGGATTTTCTTTCATCCTTCAGTATAACCAAATATATTTGAACGCCTAGTCTTGATATATAGAGGCCAACACTCTACCACTGTTAAATAGAAATGGCTATTGCCCGAAAGTCATGGCCGTAAATAATCAAATCGTCATACGTCTGACGAAAACCTGATGATTACTACGTTTCTGAGCCATTTAAAGTTACTGTGTGGTTATGTTCCAGTAATTATAAATTACATTCAACATGCTGAAATTCTTCAAAATTGTGGATATCAAATTGTAGTGAAGTGTTCTAACGTAAATAATGAATCTTTCTGATTGGAATATACCATATTCAACTTTCTACGTTTTATGTTCAGTTGCAATACCTCACAGTTATCACTGGTTTGGATGTCAGTTTTAATATATTTCCATTTAGGAGCCCAATAAATTAACCATTATGTGAAAAGCATGAAAGAAAGGGATCATTAATCAGGGCACGGAATAAATCATACTGTAAATTTTCGTTCTCAAAAATCCTCAGACTTGCAACACAAACCTATCGTAATAAATTACCATTCCAATGATCATGTTTCCCCCCCACAGTTTGAATATGATGCAAAATAATGTTGTGGATGTGTGATCTATAAACAATATAATGTCATAGACTGGTAATCATTCAAACCATAATTGCGAGTACAAGACAAATCTCTTTTGTAAATAATTACATGTGAATTACAAGTAGGCTACTCTAAAAGCTAAAAGAATAACGAAGCAAGATACTAATAATATCCACTTCAATGTTATTACATATTAAACTATTGGACTGATCTCTCTGTACATAGAATTTTCTTCAGCCTACTTACAATTTAATGATTTCACATAGATTTCACATTTCGGCCTTCGAATGGATAAAATGGTTATGCAGAAAAGTCTTTATTTCTATGTGTTATTCTGTTTGGAGTATACAATTTTGTACGTGTATCAAATTCATCTTTTGTGGAACACACGTTTCCACAACTAATTTTGAAGCAATCACATGCTCTGTAAATGCTGGACGTAATTTGTCCAAATAACACTAATTTCGAAATTTTGCATGATGAAATTCGAATATGTATTTTATAGTTTTTCAACCATTATTGTTAAATGAATACCAAGGTATGTTTAGGTAATCCAGTAACCGGTTATCTTCATACTGAATCACGTGAATGTTAAAGATTTTGTATATGGGGATTTCTGTAATCATTCACTACCTTGAACTTACACGCACTTCTCTAACAGGGAATGCCTTTCGTCTTAATATGATGCGAGAAGTTACCACAATCATGTCCACATAAGACCTTATGGCAATATTGTATTCACGAACACAGACATAATATCAATCTTTGTATATACACTCGCTTTTAAAGTAGTTTAATTAGCGACAAATTTCGTAATCATTTATTTAAAAAAGTCGCAGCTTATAAATCTCATGTTTATTCCGTATTGGCTCAACACAACTAAGGTTAAGTTAAGAGTAAGTTCCCACCTTCCAATACTTAACAATTTCTATATAATAGACTTATTAATTACATAATATAATCCTTATAACCTCTAGTACATGTTTCGTTCCGATATGGAACATCTTCAGCTAAAATTGGTAAAATGGCAAGACAATTAAAATACATTGATGTTAAGATGATACATAAGCTAAAAGATATGATAAAATGGCTCGAAAATTAAAACATATGATAAAGATGATGAGATAAAGTTCATTCATGTTGGTTAAAAACACAACAAGTCAGTTTTCAAGTGGCGAATTAAAAACAGCGATAAGGTTCTTCATGTTGGAGGCGTGTACATTTTGTCGATCTTGTTGTTAACAACACGGCGTAAGGGAGGACGTTAAATACGACAAGATTGTCTTTAAGACACATTTTAATAATCCTACCAAACTCAACTTCAACTACGGTTATTTTATCAAGATTTCCCCGATAAATCACATACAAGAAAATCCTGTATTCTTCAATTTATTTTCAAGATCGACAAAATGTACACGCCTCCAACATGAAGAACCTTATCGCTGTTTTTAATTCGCCACTTGAAAACTGACTTGTTGTGTTTTTAACCAACATGAATGAACTTTATCTCATCATCTTTATCATATGTTTTAATTTTCGAGCCATTTTATCATATCTTTTAGCTTATGTATCATCTTAACATCAATGTATTTTAATTGTCTTGCCATTTTACCAATTTTAGCTGAAGATGTTCCATATCGGAACGAAACATGTACTAGAGGTTATAAGGATTATATTATGTAATTAATAAGTCTATTATATAGAAATTGTTAAGTATTGGAAGGTGGGAACTTACTCTTAACTTAACCTTAGTTAAAAAAGTCGTCCATGGAGTATGCATTCAGAAACAATAGAACAGAAATGGTCTCCTTATACGTAGAACTTAACTATTCGGTTCCGGTTAGAGTGAAAGATTATATCTGAAATTTTACTTCACTAATTCAATGTTTCTATCGCCTACTATAAGTACAGGGAAAAATTGATAAATTTTACATCGAGATGTAGAGAAGTTCATATAATGTTAGCATGCCGTTAAACAATATCGAACGAATGTTTTGTTAATCGGTTAAACGTTAAAGTAGGGTAAATTCCTTTGTGTCTGATGTGCGGGCAGCATTAAAGCAGGAGTTTCTGAGGAGCACTATACTGTGCTTGACAAAATTGCAACAAATATGAAATATGTTTATCTACAAATAATTAACATTCAATGTTTAATAGCAGAAACACTAAATATTATTGAAACTTAACATACCTAGCCCCCAGTATTGAATTTTTAGGAGTATCACATGAATAGGAACAGACAGTACACATTATAATATATATTAAATAGAAGGAATAGTACACAGTGAAATAACGGAATGATATACTGTAAATGCATTGCTCGCACAGTACATCTATGAATATCACACACACAGGTACTGATCTCTGAAGTGGTTAATAAATGATTTCGTATAAACTGAATCATTATCATTCAACTGGATATAAATTCTGTATAATTATTTCAAGCAGGTTTATTTGAAGCTGATACGGTCACAAGAGAATTATAATTAATTATGAAATGATTAATAATTTTAAATCATTGAAGGATTTTTGGTTTCCAGATTTATTTTGAAGAAACCTGGATTCACTCTGTCTTCCAATACATTCAGAATCGATTGTTTTTCATTTGTTTTATACGTGAAAAAACTTGGCTTTAAGACGCACCAAATGTATGTACTAGCTTTGTCATTAATTCGTTTGATTTACAATAACTTTCTTGCAAGCTTTTGTGACGCATTCTATTCTGTCAAATAAAATTTAAAAACATACGTTTTAGGCATTTTCTTTTCAGAAATAAGATCGCCTTAAAAAGTTAGATGCGAACGAACTTGACACGTAAGGAGGGCAGGTTATTTGAGAAGGTAGTCACGAATTTCCATTTCACTGTACACTATATTGGTTTCTGAGTACTTGTAATTGTTTTATAAGTACTGTTTATATAGTTATATTTTTCGGAAATACCAGAGGGAGGCCGTTCGTGAAATTGTTTCTGTTTGGAGACTTTATTTAGCATTATATTAATGGTAGAAAATAAAATCTTCATGAAGCTTCCCGCTCATATTTAATAACAAACGTAATTTTCCTATCTTTCACCAGAAATTTAAAAAATATCCTCAAAACCTCGGGGTTGATTATGTAATTAAACCATATTTAAGGCACATACTTTATTATTTTTAATATTAATACGGAAGATCATTCAGCATATGAGATGTGGATGGGAAGAATTGGAAAATACTTTTTCGGCCGATAGAATGAGGTGTTAAGGAGAGTTGGACAAGAAAGAAGGTTACTAAAGTTCATGAAGAGCAGAGAAAGGAACTCGATAGTACACAATCTAAGAGGGGGTCCTTGCTAGTGGAGGTAATCGAAGGATTGATACAATTAAGAATGAGGGAGAAAATGCCAAATTTTGGACGATATAAGCACAACATACGGAAGCTAGGAATAAATAAAGATGAATCCGGTAAAAACCTGCCGCTAGGCTGAAGAATAAACGATGATGATGATGATTATGATGATGATGATGATGATGAAGATTATAAAGCCGGCAATTATTTCCCATTGAAATTGATTCAAATTTTTGTTACGGATTGCTTCACTTCACCAATAATGATTCAGTTCAACGAATCAGCTTCAAATTAACGTACACATTGATGAACTGATACTACAGTAAATAACTACTAAATATTACCTACATATCACAAGAGAAAGAACATGGTAAACGCATGCCCTGGCTACACTGATTCTACTCCACTACTACTCCACTACTGAAAATGGCAACAAATAGTATGTTATTCTCATATTTATTTATCATACACATTCAGACAACACTCGTTTTCATTCAGTTAAACATGAAATGGAACACAAATAATAACATTTAAAGTAAATTTTCATCAGTAATCTTTAAAATGATGATGTTCATAAACAAACAAAGCTCAATAAAACAACACAAGCTTTTATAGCTGGGATTTGTGAAATTAATATTTTCCAGGCAGTAGATTTGAGTTCCACTGGAACTCTTTCGCCTTTGAGATGTTTCTGAACAGTAAGGATAGAAATCTTTAGGGATATGACTGTCTCGATCGAAGTTGCCTTCACGTCTAACAGCTAACAACTGTATCAATGGGTGGAAATCAGGCAGAGTTCAGTGTAATGTATGGAACAACAGTGAGAAGAAGCGTGGAAGCACCCATTAATATACACAAGAGAGACTCTTACGCCAAGAAGCAAAGACTCCTGAAGCCGCAGTATGTACTTTACGAAGCAAAACTTATAGGATTGAATTTCATGTTAAACAAGTCGTCTCCACGACTACACAATTCTACGACTGACTACCAAGGATCTCTTGAAATCTACAAGCATCCATACAATTTTACAGGAAAGAAGATGTTGTATGACAGAACCAAAGCCAGTTCATACAAGTAATCTAATGGAGAGTTGCTTTTACCCTATCAGCCGTCAGTGATCCCATCAAGAGCCGAGTTCGCTAGTTCACTGGAGGTAGGTTAGCTCAGCCGGACAACAGCTTGCCAAATTTGTTCCAATCAATTGATGTGATGATTATAGTGTAGTAGACCGATTACTGAGTGCGGGACATGAGGCTAGCCAATCAGCTTTCAAAGGGTTCAAGGTGACCCGATCTCCAAACAGCGTGCTAAGCTCCATCCATTCAACTGGCAGCTTTCTTTGGGGGTGTGGTGTGTGTGTGTGGGGGGAGGTGGTGGGAAGACAAATACAGTACATGAGATCCTCAGGATGAAAACTATGCCCTTGTACTCATAGGTTTCCTGAGATTACATGATAAGTCATAAAATCTCTGTTACTAGCACAGGTGGGGGAAATAATGTCATCTTCCTTGGTGGCAACCTTTTTCTAAGTCACAGAAGAATCCCCCTCTTCGCTGAATGAATTTGAAAAGTTTTAGTATTTATTAATTTAGTGAGTAGGTGGATGAATCTCCCTTACCAAAGAACAATTTCTAGTTATTTATTGATTGTTATGTCATTAATTTTCAAAAGGCTGAGATATAATCTCAAAACAGGTCATAGTAAGCCAAGGGCCTCGGTGTTTGTACCTTGTGTTTCACTTCTTGGTCCTTATGACCCCGTTTAAGAATGGAGTCGGTCCACTAGGTAAGGAGAATTCAAGATTTGGTTATTTTCGCTGTTTTGTTAAACTGAGACCTAATAGTTGGAGTACGAAGTTCGGTTCTTATCTTATTGATTTCAACAGTGGAGTTCTGGTAATTTTACTTAGGGTTTTGTTTTGAAAAACTTGTAATTTAGAAACTTAAGGTTTAGGGATATAGCACTAGCCCTCACTACCATACATCAGTATGGGCCTAATAAATGCTAATTAAATATATCTCCTAATACTTGTAAAGAAAAAGGTATTATAAAGCGGAGGTTTTAGGTTAGCCAAACGTGCTGATTCTTCCTAATAGGTCCTTTGTATGTGCGTTTCCCAGATGAGACATCTGTCCACTATTAAGCGTAGATATTTTGTTATTGGTCTAGGACAATTGGACATTTTAATAGTAAAATAATCAAATCTTAGTTTTCATTTCTTAGGTACAATAGCCTGAGTTTTAATGGGATTAATCTTAACTTTGTTTTGGATGCACCACTTCCAAAACTGCGAGATCCAAGATTGCAATGCAAAGATGATATCTCTGTTTCTCTTTTGTATTTTAGATTGGCATTCCTTCCACTTACTTTTACCTGGTATCTCACCCTCATATTTATTTTGCGGCCTCCCTTGGTCAACTCTTGTTCTCTTCAATCCTCGACGGCATTAGATCTGAGAGGTCCAAGTAGACTCTCATTATCATTCCCCTCACTGATATTTATTTTGCCAATATACTGTACTCATTCTTCGAACGATCGTATCTATTCTATTTTTCCTCCCATTAATTTCATCTTAATGAAGTACAACAATTAATGCTTCAACGAACCCAATCAAACCAACAGAAATTCACTGCCCTTAAAGAAATACCCTCTAATGATAGGCATTAATACAATTGCCACTTGTACGCTGCGAGTGGAACTTCGATCTAGAAGGTCCTATCACTGTAGACGAAACTGCCGGAAGGAGAAGGAGTTCCGGTGGACGACGGCTTTAGGGCCTGGAAAATATATGTTCCACGATATAATCTCAGCCTTCTAGTTGAACAAGAGATTTCATCAATATAAGAATTCGACTGTAATTTAAAATTTCTACAGATGGTCTAATGAAGCATGAAATACGTCGGACGAGAAGCACTTCACAAGTATGGAATAATATACATAATATAAATATATTCTTTCTGAGTACTTTAGCTGTATTATTTTACCTCCTCTTTCCAAATTTACTTTAAAAAACCAGTTGAAACACACGGTTAAAATTTCTTCATCTGAAGCTAAATAATTAGAAATTAATTTTAAAATGTTCTTTTTTTACTTCCAAATAGTGAACCTACAAATATTCCATATTTTGAAGAAATTCAGCCGTAAATATACTGTACAGCACATGACGGTTGAAATATATTGGTTTAAGAAATGTATGTGCGTAATAAAAACTATTTAAGAAGTTTGCGATCCTCGGAAAATATATTAATTATAATTATTTACTTGTTAAAAAATAAAACGAGGCAATTTTTAACAAAGGATAATTCATAATTGTGGACTTATTTAAGTGAAATTGGCTGGATACGACAGGTAAATACTGAACATACCTCTCTATTTTTTCCATGTCGGATGTTTACTGCACTAAATTAAATACAATACAGATTATCTACATATTATACATTCCTGATAATATACAGAAGATTGCTTGGTCTAGCATGTCTTGTACTTATCCGTCATCTTACTTTCGAACGGTGTTAACATATGATACAGTACGGTAAATCTCTTTCGATCAAGCTAAAAGAACTAACCTTCCTCCATTGAACTAGGAATGTATGTCGTATATTCATATTTGAATACTCTGAAATACACAAGAATACAAATAATATATTTCGCAGATAGACCCGTGTTTAATGTTGTGTTTTAAGTAATATAGCTCCTTGTCCCTTACTTGTACCAGAATATTAATGAGAGTCGCAGTTAAGGAGAACATAGTTCATGGTTTCTTTCTGAATCTGAGAGAATCAGCGTTAGGGGCACTATTCATTGTTCAGCCACTGAAATTCGTTGGTATGATCAATATGACGAAATAATCCTTACAAATCATCACCCCCCCCCTCTAGAAACAACAGCGAATGCTTCCAGGAATCTGCACCGCATCAATAACGTGTGTTATTTCCAATGCACTCCGCACATCAATGAGTTACTAATTATGTGGAATTACTACAGGAAATATAATTTAAAATGAAATAATAATAAATAATAATAATAATAATAATAATAATAATAATAATAATAATAATCGTATGGCCTCAGCTACCGTGTGCAGACATTTCAATTTGACGCCATCTGGCTGTCTGCTCGTCAATTTCGACGTTCCGTTTTACTCTAGGCCCCCACTAGATGGCAGACCGAGTAAACCGAAACTCTCTTGGGCGTCTGTGGCTGAGATTTAATTAATTTTGTCGGGTAAACACCAAATGTGTCACCAGAGATCTTTTACATGCCGACATCGTACGACATGGAGTGTCGAATGGACTTTTTTCCGCCCTTCAAAAATCCGACTACCTCTGCCGGGTTTGAACCCGCTATCTTGGGATCCGGAGGCCGACACTCTACCGCTGATCCACAGAGGCAGCTATAATAATAATAATACACTTGCACAAGCTGCAGGCATCATACACAAATAAAATAACCAAGTACACTGATTTGTCAGTGAAAATTAAAGCAGTATGGAGAGCCAAGGAAGTTAACAGTGTATCAATAATCACAGAGTGAGCTGGCCTTATTCCAAATATATTGTATTTAGCCTTTCAATTTACAACATTTCATCTATATTTAAGTACAAAAAGACGTCATAATTACCACCGTCCACATCATCCGGAAGTTCTAGGAGATGGATCATCCACTGCATGTTTCCACCACACAAAGCTCTCTGTAAATATTTTATAAGTAAATATGTGTAGAAATAGTGCCTCTTGCTTGTATCTGGTACCGAAGTAGTACTCAGTACCAACCGCAATTCTTTGAATATTATTCTTAAAATAATAGTAATAATAATAATAATAATAATAATAATAATAATAGTAATAACTCAAACAAAGCCTACGGCACACACAACTCATTACCAGGCTTGAACTGACAAGGTCATTGATGCTTAGACAGATGCCGTGCTGATATTGGACATTTTTAACCATATCTGCCCCCTCTTATCTCATCAAATCCTTAGCTATCTCGCGTGGATGAAGGAACCCCATTGCAGCCTTCAGTCCCGGTTGAAAGAACGTTGGATGAGTCGAGAATCGAACCTTGAGCCTCAGTGAAAGAGGCAGACGTCCTAACCCTTCGTTACTGAGCAATAATAATTATTTAAGAATTATTGCAATTCTGTTACAATATTATTCCACATTTAATTGATAAATTTAAATATTAACAAACGTACATATGATATGTGTTCATTTTGGGTAGTTTGGGTAGTTGGGTAGCTTTCAGGAGTCTCTGTGCAGTAACTAACCGTCTCGATAATTTGCAACCAGCTCTGTCACCTCCTTTAAGTACACATTATTTAAATAATCAGAAAAGTAGATTCAAACATTTGTCGTCCCCTTCTTCTCCTATTTCTTCAGACTTGAGCCAACCCACTTAACTCAGAAATATCTATCGAACGAAGTAACCACTACAAACTGTTTTGCTTCGGTCTAAGTAAGAGTAGAGATTAAACACTTCTATTATTCGAAACCTTTCTAATATGTGGAAAAAAGTGTTTTTTCTCTTTGCCCGGCCTCCTTTTTGTTCTGATACTCACTTCTGGTGTACGTTGGATAACCCCAGGACCGCGTGCCTCTTTAGATGTAAATGTCTCTTTTCTGAATTTTCTAACTTCCAGAACGGTAATCGAACCAACGTCCTTACAAATAAACTGAGCATGTTTTTACCATCTAGCTAGGAAGCCCCAATCCAAATTACCTCAAACGACGTGACGACAGATTGGCGTGCTGTTGGTGATTTCAATGCCCGTTAGACCGATACAGATGTAAATTGAGATGATGTACGTTTTCTTCTATTGATAATTCTAATTCTGTTACAGGTATTAATACCATGGAGAATGAGCTCAGTCATTTCTGATCACCTTGTGTGGCTCATATCTACTTAGAGAATGTTATTTTGCATGTGTAAAGTTTGGATTCCTTGCTCTGGAAGCTCCAAAGAACGATTGCGAATATATAAGGCTAATTAACTAAAGCACAGAAACTGGTCACATGACTTCTTCAAAATGCGTACTCAGAATACAGATGGAATAGCCCAAACAGGCCTTGATTGTAGCATAGTGGGTATCTAGGAGTTTCTGATATACTGTAAACTTGTAATTATTTTTTCATTGCTAGAGATGTGCAAAAATACTCCTTTTGCAGTCATAGTTCCTAATCCCTTGTATCTTGTTTTTATAACATTTAATATTGGTGACGACTTGTAATACCGTTGTTCTCTTCGAAAGGATAATATCAAGAAATATATTGTGGACTTAATTTCGCGTAACTTTTATGCCTAATTCAGAAAATGTATTCTCCTTCATGTGCTGTAATTTATCAATCTCTTTGCGCACCTGACACATGAATGACGACACATTCCGTCTGTGATTACTCACTGTTTACATAATTGATGTGGAGTAATTGAGATCGACACTGATCGAATACTGATTTAAGAAAGGATCCCGTTCAATGTTGAAGAACGTTGAGAGTAAGGACATTATAAAAATTTTATTAAACGTCTTTAATGCCCTGACGTTTTCAGAATCAGGTAGCCATAATAAGTGAAGCCCAGCTCTCATCTATCAATACATCTATGTTTCAAATAGTTTTTTAGAAAACAGACGTCTGAAATGAATTAAAATGTCACTGAAAATAAAACTGCATTTTAATTTAAGTATGAAAGTCCCGGAATACGTGATAAATAAACAAAACCAAACATAAGGAAAACTTCTGACATTACTTGAGAAATAGTGATGTGGAGTAGTGGAAGCCTGGGAAGTCGGAAGGTATTTCTGATTAAACACAGTCTTTACCTCAAAGAGTGATCTAATATCATTCACATTTCTCGCCTTACGTAGACGTGGTATGATATCATACCCAATACACAGCATGTTCTTCATTATCATCATGATATCAACAGACAAAACAATCACCTTCAAATAACAACATCAACAACGTTACAAGTAGTTATGTGTAGAACTCATCTGGTGCCCTACACAGCCCAGCTGCATCGCCCATGTTTAGCAATATTTTATCCTATTATTTAATCATAATTATGACATTTATTATTCTATATAGAACATTGGTCTCACTGATTAGCATGGAAGAGTATTTTGGTAGCGTTAAAATCAAAGATTTATTTCCATACCTACACTTCAAGTAACATCACAGCAACGTTCAAGTTGGCAGAAAGTAAAGTCTTAATTTACCATAACATCTCACAGGGTGTCTTTGTACTATAATTAATAACTAAAGAATACATAGTAAACTAGAAATAATTCCGAAATCCTCCTGTATCTAATAATTAATTTTATTGGGATGCTGCAATTTTTAGGTCTGTGAATTCTAAATCCATTCATAATGTTAACCAAAACTGAAGAATTCTGTCTACAATGATGCAGGTGTCAATTTCAATTACTACATTCACAAAAGTCCACTATTAATGCTTTACTGATACTAAAAAAAAAAACAATTTATCATCGGGGTTTATGTATGCAAGTCCATGGAATGGGAACTTTTAAGGCATACTACTGACAAAAAATAATATTTTGTACGTTTTAATGAGAATTCTAATCCCACTAAAAATCCATTATGACTGACATATAGGATATCAAAATGCATAATTAATGTTAGAAATAAAACTGAGAAACAAAATATGCAAAGGCCTCAAAGTTTTATTTCGTCGGAATGAATTTGCAACACATTCCTAAATGTTGCTACGTTTAGTTTGTCGAAAATGATTTTTTGAACAGATTTATCACTCACATCTCTCGTAAAAATACATTCAAAACGATTGAAATGAATAACTTTCTTGTAGCCCTTAGCAGAAATGTATAATTCTATTAATAACAAATTTTCTGCAAAAAATCTTTACAATGTAAAAAAGTAGGTAGGTTACTATTTACAGCTAATGTGTGAAAACAAACAAAAGGGACACTAATGGATTACCACCGCACCTCTTCCATAGCAGTCTGTTAAAACAAGTGCTTGCAAGCCTGGACCATGCATTACCCCACCCTTTGAGAAACCCCACTAGGAGAACTCAGTCGTCCCAAGTGGGGAATTGTTGTTCCGATATAAAGAGCGAACCACGATCCTCAGCTGGTACTGGTGCGTTGGCAGTCATGGTATGACTGTAGTCGGCGAACGGTTCCGGCCGGTGCGGTGCAGGGGAGTGCGCAGCTGTTGCATCGCTGGTCACTGTCAGTTCGATGTTCTGATTATCGGCGTCTACTTGACTCTCCTCCTCCAAGGTGCTGTGCTTGATGCCGTAGACGAAGTATACCGCGAAACCTGAATGACAGAAACAAACATAAAAATATTTCTTATTGATTTGCCCCTACCCATCCATAATCTCCACTGTTCTTTAAAATATCAGGCTGCAATACACCTGAAGATTATGAGAAGTAATATTACGCCAGAGAAAAATAGAAAACCCTACAATTAAGAAAAGGAGGATTATTCTCTAGAATGTTCTTCCTGGTTCTATAAATTGAAGCGATATCATATTAAATACACTGGCGAGCGCAGAATTTAGTCGGGTGTGAAGTGTGAGGAGTCATATTAAAGACAGATTGTCCGAGTGCAATTTTCTGGTATTTTAATATTATTATCCCCGCTGCTGCTACTACTATGCACTACTAGATATGAAATACTAATGAATCTATTGGAAATATAATTAATGAAAGTATGAAATTCATTCAATATGATGAAAACAAAAAGTTGTTTAATTCACACTGTAAGATTATTTCTTACATGTTGCTCCATTCCACTTTTTATGTTTGTGCTGAATATAGCTGTTTATAACAAATACGTCCACTTAATGACATCAACAATATATACACTGAGTTTCCCTTATCGGTTGGCCGCCAGCCACGCCCAGCTTATCTGCCTTCCGTTGACTCATCACTTCCCGCAACACGGGAATCCCCGCACTTCGCAGTTCAGGCCCGTGCTGGAGAACGTGTATTATGTGCTGATCTGTCTCTCCAAATGTTCTAGAGTTGAGAAGTGTTACTTCGGGGTAAAATTGTCATAATTCCTCCACATGTGTACACCGTGGAGGAAAGGGTATTTGCGCACTATAATTATGTGAGAACGGAGTCTTTCAGGGAAGTCTTTAGACAATTTGTAACACAATTGCCTGGTCTAAACCCTCCATGTAGAGAAACTAGTAAACATATTCAGAGGAACTGGTTCTTTACTCGATAAGAAGCGAAGTGTTATTAAACGTGTACTTCACGAGGAAAAAGTAAATGAAATCGCAGGAAGATTGGAACACACGCCTACAAAATCCATAAGGTGACTTGGACAGGAATCCAGGGTTTCGAAGAGCTCAGCATTGCGGGCTACGAAGATGTTAAAATAGTTTTAATTAAGGAATATTGGACTGAAACGTGTGAATCGGAGTTTGCTAACACGATGCCGGAAATGTGTGAATGCAGGAGGAGAACCTTTCCAACATCCCCTGTAATAAGGTATTAGCATATTTTAATTCCTAATAACTAATTATCTTAATTATTAGGTATAGGTAGCCAACAAATGTTTGTTAATAACCATGAGAAATCACAATCCAATATTCAATCGGCGGTATTCTTTCAGTAGTTCATTCAAAGCATCTCCTGAATTTAGAGCGTAATCCCTAAGTATGTTCAGGAGTGCCAGCTTCGTGTATTACTATTATTATTATTATTATTATTATTATTATTATTATTATTATTATTATTATTATTATTTCTGGTCTGAAGAATTACCTTGAACTGAAAAACTAACGAAGAGATTTAGTTAATGCTATTTGTTTTATATACATACTTTTCTGTTTGAATTAATAATGAGGGAGTTAAAATCTTCTACGGGGTGGATGGGAGGGAGGTTTAACCCAGAAATCCCTCCTTAAATACGTACGTAACTGTTTTAAAATGTCGCTCACATCTGAACAAGAATATTCTGAATAACATTTACTAAGCATGAGTTCAATATGTTTCTATATAGCACTTGTATCCTTTAAAGAAATCATGAGGAGAATTTAACTCATCCTACTTGCAGGTGAGGATATCAATTGTTGACATTATGATGAAACTTAAACTCTTTAAATTATGTAATATTCCATTTAAAATTATAAAATTTGCAATTTTTCCACCACCCCTGGAAGTTCTTACTGCAAATGAATTCTGTTTTTCTAATTTTTTCGACGTTTAAACTGTATATTCTCTCCAAATAGTTACAGATTGGAAAGCCATACGATACTAAGCACCAAAACCAGTAATCTACGTTGAAAGATGAAATGTGTTTATTTCTAAGACAGATATATGTACAAAACTAGCAGTATGAAACCAAATAAAAGCATACAATGAAAGTATTAAAGCATTTAAAATACAAAACAGTTCATAAATAGCGAAATGATCTCAACCGCAAATGGACTAAATTAAAGTATTATCTTTCCTGTAACAGGGACTAAGTTCTGAAACTGTGTGAGAAGAATCTAACAGGTGGTGGTAGTAATTTCTGTTTTGAGAGGAAATTCAACTAGGTAATCATCCTCTCTGAACAAGTTTAGTGGAAAAGAAATTTGAATTTACATTTTATTCACTCAACGAAGCTATTTCAAATCGTATTACAAAATAAAACGAAAGGTATTGTATTAAGCCTAAAAGGTCGCAAACGTATCAAATGGTAACATAAATTCACTGAGTAACAGAATACTTGAAATTTACAGTGAAGAATTCATCACCACCCTATTAGATTTATATGGAGTTTTATCTTCAGTAAATACGATATTGTTCCTACAAATAGATCAGAATTTACTGGAAGTCCCTTCTTTCTCAGAATTTATTTAATTCACAAAAATAACGTAAAACAAGGTGAACTGAATAACTTAATAACATGTAATATAACTGTTTTAAATACAGGGCCGGGTCTCCGATTTTCGATTTCGAATGTGTCGTCTTTTAAGAAAAACAACCTTTTATTTTCTGATTTCACTACCAACATCGGGCGGTTTCTTCAAAAATTATTGCAGAAGAGTTGTAAAAGGTACTAGTCCTTTATAAATTCAAATGTAGCTGAAAATTCAACCAGTTGCATTTATTGTTTCTCTTCAAACTATTTGTAGTAATATTATGTCATCTCCATTTAAGCAGGTTGTTGGGGGATGAAATACAGCCCAATTTGGAGCAAAAAATATTTTTTGAGGAAACGGTACTGTGCCCGTCGCGATCTTCCTCCCTACAGTCAGGTATGCCATAAGGAGTATCAACCAGCCGAAGATTATATAGCAGTAAATCAATAGATGAATTTATTGTCATCGATCTACATTTAAGGATGTCGCCCATGTGGCAGATAAGATAGTCCATCAATTATTTCCCTAGATTGTTCATAATATAACCGAGCTCGATAGCTGCAGTCGCTTAAGTGCGGCCAGTATCCAGTAATCGGGAGATAGTGGGTTCGAACCCCACTGTCGGCAGCCCTAAAGATGGTTTTCCGTGGTTTCCCATTTTCACACCAGGCAAATCCTGGGGCTGTACTTTAATTAAGACCACGGCCGCTTTCTTCCCATTCCTAGGCCTTTCCTGTCCCATGGTCGCCGTAAGACTTACCTGTGTCGGTGCGACGAGAAGCAAATAGCAAAACAAACAAAAAATTTTTTCATAAGTGATTTCAAAACTGTGGAAATTTAGCGAACATTTCCCTCGATAAATTATACCAGTATCTAATTCTCCTTCGTGTAAATGGATATTTACCCCCATTATTGCTCTTGAATTACATAGCATGATTTTTCTAAAATTTAAAACTTTTACTCCAGTTTATTGGACTACTAATGTGAATCAACAATATCTCTGCACCGACCACTCGGATCACACCGCTTAGTCGAGTAGCTCGTCTCCTTATCCAATGTCTTCCCGTCCCAAAGTTGTAATATTTTCGTAACACTACTCTTTTATCGAATAACACCCAGAACAAATCGATCTGCTTTCTTTTGGACCACTTGCAGTTCTCTAGTCATGTAATCCTGGTGTGAGCCCCATACACTGAAGCCATACTCTAATTGATCCCCTTTCTAAATACCCTCATAACCATATGAAAGGATCTCTGAACTTTATTCACAACCTCGTTAATGTGATTACATAAATGAATATTTTTCCTTATATTAACACCTATTAACACCCGTGGTTCCTATGAGGTACTGTACTTTCACACCATCAATACAGTAATAAAAACCGACAGAGATTTTCTACTCGGCGAAACTTACACCGGACTTTTCGTCCAGTTAACCACAGAAATCTTCAAATATGAGTGCAAAATGTTACGTAATTCGAGAACTGGCGCAACGACCAATGCTGCCGGCAGAGTGAATATTTACCGAAACCTGCACAGTAACACTTTGTGCAGATCAGTAACTGTTTCAATCGACGTTCTGTTTAGGAGAACAGATTCGGGAACATACGTATGGCTGATGACACTCTTACCTCGCATTTCAAATTCGTTCAAGAATGCCTCTGGCACAGACAGTTCTGCCGTTGGCAATCAATTTTGATCAACTATGGTGGCAGACTTGACTCGAAAATGCATATCACTCTGCGTGGAGATTTCATTTTCAGTTCCTTAAAAATCGAAGAGTCGCTTACATTCACGAAGTATCGATCCGTTGGTAGAGTGAGCGACCACTTTCTGACTTACATTTGTGAAATATTAATGTAGAAATTTTGGCATATGTGTCACATTTCTCATATCATGTTTGAATCCTTTATAAGCTTCGTAACTGGTGCTAAACCGGGTATGAACAAATAAAGCGTAGCATTTTATTTCGAAAGAGCACATAGATATATTCACGCCTAAATGCTGGCGGCTCTTTGCGTTGGAGCCCTACATCAATTGTTAGGTTAGTAGCTTAACATCCCACTAAGTCAGAAACATATTCAGCGCTGATGGAACAGTAAATGGTCAGGGCTGGGAAGGAAATATCCGCGACCTTAATTAAGGCACAGCGTCAGAATTTGCTGGTGTCAAAATGGAAAATTCCCCAAAACTCTTTCCAGGTTTGCTAATGGTGATCCACCACCTTCCAAATAGCATGTACCCCTCACAAATTGACAACCACAAAAGTGATGGTAAAATAGACTTATTTACTTAGAAACAATCTAATAATAGTATTCATTATTTTGAGAAAAGTTACAAAAGACGAAAGAGCGGATGGAATCACTAGGAAATTTTATAACAAGAAATGCTTATATAATCTTAAAAAAGGCACTATAATACTGTGGTGAAACCAGGACGTCTTTACGCAAGTGAATGTCTAGTTTTAACTATAGTTTAGATAAACTTCAAGTACTAGAAAGAAGAATCATGAGAAAAATCTTAAGTCAAATTAAAATAACAGTATAATGAGAATTAAGAAGTAATAAGGAAATATACCAGCCTTTGCTGGCGAGATGTAGTGTTTACAGTGCACTATGTCTTCTGGTATGGGCTATATCAAATTTGTTACTTTCATTGACCTGTCTCAGTCTCATCCTTGGCTTTGACAATATGAAAGTGACTGAGGTATGAGTGATGCTAGTAATACTATTGCTTATGCAGCCAGTCCCTGTTATGAATGGTGTGAAAATATCGCTCATAGGGTCAGTTGGTGCATGCATTTCAGTGGGCTTGGCAGACTGATATGTAATAGCAGCGGCTGGCTCGGTGAGGAAAGCAACGGGAAACTACCTCACTCCTCATTTCCCTAGTACGCCTCTTCAGTGACGCCTAGCCTATTTATGACAGCTGTTGGCGGAGCTGCAGAGGATCAAACCAGCCTTTGGGCTGAATACCCAACATACATACATACATATATTTTTTGGACATATCTATAGAATGGATTATAACAGATTGACAAAGCAGATATTCAAGTATCTTTGGGAGAAAAGTCAACAAGATGGATACAAGAGGTCAGAAAGAGTCAGAAAGAAATAAAGAAGAGGAAAGTGTAGAAAGAGTGAAAAAAAGATATTTTATGAATGGAAGTATTCCATGGAGGAATTAAAAGGAAATCCGGTCCAAAATGGTCTGAGGAGAGAAGAATAGGGCCTAGTGCAATAGTGAAATAACACTGGAAAGAACGATATAGGAAACCATAAGGAAGGATATTTTGAAATTGACATGTGGTCCGTAGCAGGCCTCATCATATACAAGTAGAAGAATAAGAATACTTTAGCAAAAACAAAGCAAAGACACCTCCATACTCCAGGCCCTTGGAGGAGTGGAATATTAAGGCTTCCACCATTATTAACCTCGGCACGTGATGTGGTGGAGTGGTTAGCTGTGCGCCTGGCCGCCTTTGCCCCCAGGACTTAACCTGGTAGTCTTTTTGGTGTAGGCTGAGTGAATCTCAGGGCCATATGCACCTCCGGAAGTGGAAATATCGTTTCTTAAATTTTACGACTTCCTGACGGGGTTCGAACCCACGTCGTTCCGGGCGAACCGAGCACGTCTTTACCGCCGCGGCCAGGTAGCCCCTATACTTACTCTAGAGCGAGAGGAAATATAGTATGTATTTTAATTAGTGTACACTTCGATGGAGAATTCTCGCCTGCTTTAAGAGTAAATGGAAAGTACCTAACGTTAAGATGAAAAAAAGTCTATTGTAAGTACATCATCGACACACGTTCTTGGCGTACCTATTGACATCCAGACCACGAACCGGACCAAGGTAAGGTAAGACAGCTTGAAGATGAGGTAGATGTTGACCATGACTGCTATGGCTGGCACGAACGGCAGGCCCGGGGTCATAAAAAGCAGCGTTTTCCTGAAACAATAAAATAAACATAAAACTCTAGCGCTGGCAAGTTCCTTCTCAGTAACTGACCAAGACCTGGAATGTGATATGATCCAGGTCAGAAGTAGAGGCTGAATTTGAAAACAACGGAACTTTATGAACGTCAATGAATATAAAATTCAAAGTTATTAGTGAATCTTCTTTAGCTGTTGTCTATGTATGATCTGGCAAGTCCAAATAATTTTGTAAATGTGTATACTACCTGTCATTTCTGTCATTAACTGGTTAGGCCTTCTGGTTAAAGTTATCTTAGATGAAATTTAGGAACTTATGAAAATGAAGGCAATTGCGTTTTACACTGACTGACAGAGCAAATGCAACACCAAGAAGGAGTGGTCAGAACTTTATGCCAATTGCAGGGTAGACTGACGTCACTGAGGTATGCTCATGATGTGAAATGCGCCGCTGTGCTGCGCACGTAGCGAACGATAAATGGGACACGGCGTTGGCGAATGGCCCACTTCGTACCGTGATTTCTCAGCCGACAGTCATTGTAGAACGTGTTGTCGTGTGCCACAGGACACGTGTAAAGCTAAGAATGCCAGGCCGCCGTGAATGGAGGCATTTCCAGCAGACAGACGACTTTACGAGGGGTATGGTGATCGGGCTGAGAAGGGCAGGTTGGTCGCTTCGTCAAATCGCAGCCGATACCCATAGGGATGTGTCCACGGTGCAGCGCCTGTGGCGAAGATGGTTGGCGCAGGGACATGTGGCACGTGCGAGGGGTCCAGGCGCAACCCGAGTGACGTCAGCACGCGAGGATCGGCGCATCCGCCGCCAAGCGGTGGCAGCCCCGCACGCCACGTCAACCGCCATTCTTCAGCATGTGCAAGACACCCTGGCTGTTCCAATATCGACCAGAACAATTTCCCGTCGATTGATTGAAGGAGGCCTGCACTCCCGGCGTCCGCTCAGAAGACTACCATTGACTCCACAGCATAGACGTGCACGCCTGGCATGGTGCCGGGCTAGAGCGACTTGGATGAGGGAATGGCGGAACGTCGTGTTCTCCGATGAGTCACGCTTCTGTTCTGTCAGTGATAGTCACCGCAGACGAGTGTGGCGTTGGCGTGGAGAAAGGTCAAATCTGGCAGTAACTGTGGAGCGCCCTAC
This sequence comes from Anabrus simplex, assembly GCF_040414725.1. Taxonomy (NCBI): domain Eukaryota; kingdom Metazoa; phylum Arthropoda; class Insecta; order Orthoptera; family Tettigoniidae; genus Anabrus; species Anabrus simplex. The sequence continues at coordinate 290,300,509 of NC_090270.1, read as the reverse complement.
CGCTAGACAACGCGGCATCATGGTTTGGGGCGCTATTGCGTATGATTCCACGTCACCTCTAGTGCGTATTCAAGGCACGTTAAATGCCCACCGCTACGTGCAGCATGTGCTGCGGCCGGTGGCACTCCCGTACCTTCAGGGGCTGCCCAATGCTCTGTTTCAGCAGGATAATGCCCGCCCACACACTGCTCGCATCTCCCAACAGGCTCTACGAGGTGTACAGATGCTTCCGTGGCCAGCGTACTCTCCGGATCTCTCACCAATCGAACACGTGTGGGATCTCATTGGACGCCGTTTGCAAACTCTGCCCCAGCCTCGTACGGACGACCAACTGTGGCAAATGGTTGACAGAGAATGGAGAACCATCCCTCAGGACACCATCCGCACTCTTATTGACTCTGTACCTCGACGTGTTTCTGCGTGCATCGCCGCTCGCGGTGGTCCTACATCCTACTGAGTCGATGCCGTGCGCATTGTGTAACCTGCATATCGGTTTGAAATAAACATCAATTATTCGTCCGTGCCGTCTCTGTTTTTTCCCCAACTTTCATCCCTTTCGAACCACTCCTTCTTGGTGTTGCATTTGCTCTGTCAGTCAGTGTATTTCCTTGAGCTCAGTGGTATTAGAGGACTAGGTTTCCAACTTCCTCTTCGAATAAACATTCGTATTTTTATTCTCATTTAGATAAGTCATCTCTACCATCTTCCTGATCAATAGTTGTTAATGACCACGCGAATTTGCATCTTATGCAAATGATTTATTACTGTTAGCTTCTTAATAAATTTATAAATTACCCGAAAAAGACAAAAATACGGAAAGAATATTATATTCGAAAAAGATACAACTTAATTAAACTAGAATGGCATGTTTCGTTCTTGAAGGAACATCATCAGGTTACACTCAAAACATTTAGAAATGTATAAACATTTACGTTTATTTCCGTTTAAATTGTTGGCAATTTGAAATCTGGAACTTATCTTAATGAAGTCCTCTATTCTCTCCACTATAGCATAAACTGAAGAACCTAACGTTAATGCTGAGAGGAAAACGATCACATGGCCTCTCGAACAGTTAACTGACTGTTGCAATTCCTCTGGTGTGAGTGTAAGGCTTGCAGCATCATCTGAATACAGCATTTTGGTCCAAAAACGTAAGAAAATTAAAATATTCCAGTAATATCCATTATTTATCTGGAAAAAGTCAGCTCAAAATCGTCAAATCTGAAAAATGACATTTAAAAAAATCGGTTTTTTTTACAACAGTGGAATGTTTATCAATTACTTGTTTTCATGTTCGTGTGGGTTACTGTAGTCACGTCCTAGTTCGTGAACCATGGGCAACGGCTGAGTGGCCTAGTAAGTGGTCCTGCGAGTCGGGATACCAGTTGCTATGGAATAGGAGTGGGCATCTCGGACATATTCTGAGTTGTGGCCCTCCTTGTGCTCAGGCGGCTAGGACTACACAATTCACCGGTGGCCCATAACCCGTTAGAGGAGAGACCCTCACTTGGACTATGTGCAAGTAGGGCAGCATCCTGCTTCATGAATTAACCGAGCTCAGAACACTTTAAGCAAGCCTCGGACCTATGGGAGTAACGGAGTCCCACTCCCATTTGACAGGCGAGGGACTCCTTGGAAACAACTTGGCAAACGAATTGGAATTCGATGGGGAGCTATTAATATTAAAGGGGCTTGTGGAAGAAAGAAGGTAGAACTGGCTGAGTCAGCAAAGAGGATGCATCTGGATGTGCTAGGAGTAAGTGATATTCGGGTAAGGGGAGATACTGAGGAAGAGATAAGAGATTATAAAGTGTACTTGACGGGTGTTAAAAAGGGAAGGGCAGATTCTGGGGCAGGGCTCTTTATCAGGAATACCATTGCATGCAACATAGTTTCTGTTAATCACGTAAATGAACGAATGATGTGGGTAGATTTGTCAGTTGGAGGAATTAGGACAAGAATTGTGTCCGTGTATTCACCATGCGAGGGTGCAGATGAGGATGAAGTTGACAAGTTTTATGAAGCATTGAGTGACATCGTGGTCAGGGTCAACAGCAAGGACAGAATAGTGCTAATGGGCGATTTCTATGCGAGAGTTGGAAATAGAACTGAAGGATACGAAAGGGTGATTGGTAAATGTGGGGAAGATATGGAAGCTAATGGGAATGGGAAGCGTTTGCTGGACTTCTGTGCTAATATGGATTTAGCTGTTACGAATACATTCTTCAAGCATAAGGCTATTCACCGCTACACTTGGGAGGCTAGAGGTACCCGATCCATAATAGACTATATCTTAACAGACTTTGAATTCAGAAAATCTGTTAGGAATGTACGAGTTTTTAGTGGATTTTTCGATGATACAGACCACTATCTGATCTGTAGTGAACTAAGTATATCTAAGCCTAGGGTAGAGAAAGTGAAATCTGTCTGCAAACGAATAAGGGTAGAAAATCTCCAGGACGAGGAAATTAGACAGAAGTACATGGATATGATTAGTGAGAAGTTTCGAACAGTAGACAGTAAGCAGGTTCAGGATATAGAAAGTGAATGGGTGGCATACAGGGATGCTGTAGTAGAAACAGCAAGGGAATGCCTAGGAACAACTGTGTGTAAAGATGGGAAAAGGCGAACAACTTGGTGGAATGATGAAGTGAGAGCAGCCTGTAAATGTAAAAAGAAGGCTTATCAGAAATAGCTCCAAACAAGGGCCAAGGCAGACAGGGATTTGTACGTAGATGAAAGAAACAGAGCGAAACAAATAGTTGATGAATCCAAAAAGGTCACGGGAATATTTTGGTAATAACCTGGAAAGGTTAGGTCAAGCAGCAGGGAAACCTTTCTGGACAGTAATAAAAAATCTTATTAAGGGAGGGAAAAAGGAAATGAACAGTGTTTTGAGTAATTCAGGTGAACTCATAATAGATCCCAGGGAATCACTGGAGACGTGGAGGGAATATTTTGAACATCTTCTCAATGTAAAAGGAAATCACCATGGTGGTGTTGCAAACAGCCAAGCTCATAGGGAGGAGGAAAGTGATGTTGGTGAAATTATGCTTCAGGAAGTGGAAAGGATAGTAAATAAACTCCATTGTCATAAGGCAGCAGGAATAGATGAAATTAGACCTGAAATGGTGAAGTATAGTGGGAAGGCAGGGATGAAATGGCTTCATAGAGTAGTAAAGTCAGCGTGGAGTGTCGGTAAGGTACCTTCAGATTGGACAAAAGCAGTAATTGCATCTATCTATAAGCAAGGGAACAGGAAGGATTGCAACAACTTTCGAGGTATCCCATTGGTTAGCATACCAGGCAAAGTATTCACTGGCATCTTGGAAGGGAGGGTGCGATCAGTCGTTCAGAGGAAGTTGGATGAAAACCAGTGTGGTTTCAGACCACAGAGAGGCTGTCAGGATCAGATTTTCAGTATGCGACAGGTAATTGAAAAATGCTACGACAGGAATAGGCTGTTGTGTTTACGTTTTGTAGATCTAGAGAAAGCATATGACAGGGTACCGTACCGAGGGAAAAGGTGTTCACTATACTGGGGGACTATGGAATTAAAGGTAGATTATTGAAATCAATCAAAGGCATTTATGTTTACAATTGGGCTAGATGTGAGAATTGATGGTAGAATGAGTTCCTGGTTCAGTATACTTACAGGAGTTAGACAAGGCTGTAATCTTTCACCTTTGCTGATCGTAGTTTACATGGATCATCTGCTGAAAGGTATAAAATAGCAGGGAGGGATTCAGTTAGGTGGAAATGTAGTAAGCAGCTTGGCCTATGCTGACGACTTGGTCATAATGGCAGACTGTGCCGAAAGCCTGCTGTCTAATATCTTGGAACGTGAAAATCGGTGCAATGAGTATGGTATGAGAATTAGTCTCTCGAAGACTAAATTGATGTCAGTAGGTAAGAAATTCAACAGAATTAAATGTCAGATTGGTGATACAAAGCTAGAACGGGTCGATAATTTCAAGTATTTAGGTTGTGTGTTCTCCCAGGATGGTAATATAGTAAGTGAGATTGAATCAAGGTGTAGTAAAGCTAATGCAGTGAGCTCGCAGATGCGATCAGCAGTATTCTGTAAGAAGGAAGTCAGCTTCCAGACGAAACTATCTTTATATCGGTCTGTTTTCAGACCAACTTTGCTTTAAGGGAGCGAAAGCTGGGTGGACTCAGGATATCTTATTCATAAGTTAGAAGTATCAGACATGAAAGTAGTAAGAATGATTGCTGGTACAAACAGGTGGGAACAGTGGCAAGAAGGTACTCGGAATTAGGAGATTAAGGCTAATGAACTCTATGGATGAAGCTGTACGCATAAACCGGCTTCGGTGGTAGGGTCGTGTGCGGCGAATGCAGGAGGATAGGTTACCTAGGGGAATAATGGACTCTGCTATGGAGGGTAAGAGAAGTAGTGGGAGACTAGGACGACGATGGTTAGACTCGGTTTCTAACGATTTAAAGATAATAGGTATAGAACTAAATGAGGCCACAACACTAGCTGCAAATCAAGGATTGTGGCGACGTTTAATAAATTCTCAGAGGCTTGCAGACTGATCGCTGAAAGGCATAACAGTCTATAATGATAACGTTTGCATGTATGTATGTATGTATGTATGTATGTATGTATGTATGTATGTTTAAAAATGCAGTTGGGTTCAGATTTACTTCAACATGAATTTTTTGTTACCTCGTACATTTAAGGTTTACTAATAGTGTCTGGGTTTTAAGTCACACCGACTCTAAGCAGCCATCTGTCACCATCAGCCTTGATGTCAACACTAAAATATGTGACAGCAAGCGCGTGTGCTATTGGCTACCAGTAGCTGACGTAATGTCACAGGGTGGCTTAGCTCCCTCTGGCACTGCAAGATCGCTACTGATAGATATTCCGAAATCTTTCTTTTGTACAGTGGAAGAGTAAACGTGGATAGTAATTATTCATATATTGTGGGTAATAAATTTATTATAGTAATATCAAATATGTGAATAACCCATGTTTTAAACAATTTATGGGTTAGCTCCCTCTCACATACTGTAGATACTGATATATCCCACTTCAAATACCGCCTACTTTTTCTATGGAAAGGTATAATTCCACACTTAAACATTTTACTTGGCCCTGGGCGTGCACTCACCTGTTTTGGGGCTTTCTCGATATCACCAGCAGCACGGCGATGATGGCGAGCAGGAAGAGGACGAGGAAGAAAGTTGTAGCTGTGTTCATGTTCCCTACACCGCACACCACGATCAGGTCGAAGATGAAGATGAGTAGGTAAAGGAGACCCACCATCTTCATGACGAACATACCTGATTCCTCAGTGGCAGGGCCAGTGTCCACCCAGGGGAAGATGGCAGGACACAAATAGGTCGCGGCCTGAAATAGACATTCATTTTCTAAAAATAGAAGCCAGATAACACATATTAGAATGACGTACCCTATCCTAGATCACTAGTTATTAGTTGTCTGCGGTGTTCGTGCCATGTAACTGATAGCTTGAATTCCGGAGATCGTGGGTTCAAAGATGGTATTTCGTGGTTTTCCATTTCCTCACCTGGTAAATGCTGGGGCAATTCAATAATTAGGGCCGCATCTTTCCCAGCATTAACCTGTCTTTTTTGGGTGGTGGGTGGGGAGTAGATTGAGAGTCCCAGGGTGAAAACTATGCTCTCTAACTCACCTGTTTCCTAAGGGTACCCGATCAGTTGCAAAATCTCTGTTTTACTGCGCCGGCGAGGGAAGAACAATCTGACTTGGCGGTGGTATTTTCCTCCAAGCCAGAGCTGAAACCCCTCTTCACTATATGAATTTTGGGAAATATTAATTCATTCATTTAGCGAGAGTGAAGGTCTGAAGATCCGACTCGTTGGCTGAATGGTCAGCGTACTGCCCTTCGTTTCAGAGGGTCCCGCGTTCGATTTCCGACCGAGTCGGGGATTTTAAGCGTTTCTGATTAATTCTTCTGGCTCGGGGACTGGGTGTTTGTGACTGTCCTAAAACTCTCCTCTTAATATTCAGACAACACACCACAAACCACCATAGGAACATGCAATAGTGTTTACATCCTTCCATATAGGGTAGCGTCGGGCTACATGCATATGTGCAACGCACCCGCGACCCCATAAGTGTGGGAAAATATTTACTGGAAGCAGAAGAAGAAGAATTCACACAGAGTGAAGCGTAACCAAGCCGCTGAAGAAAGGGGCCTTTTCGGATTCAAGTTTGATGAAATTTAGTCAGGGGATAAAGTATGAATTTGGAATAGGCTAAAAAGGCTTAAACCAGGTCATAAGTGAGCCAAGGGCTGGGGTGTTTGAGCCTGTGTTTATCTTCTTGGTCCTTATGACCTGTTTAAGAATGGAGCTGCCCTGGTCAGTTGACCGAGCTCGCAGGATTCTAAACTTGGTCATGTTAGCAATTTTATTTAGGTACCTGAATTCTAACAGTCGAAATTCGAACGTTGGGTGGTATCCTTGTGTTAGATCCCAGGCCTGAGGATCATTCTGCGTAGAAGTTTGTTTTGGAAAGTTTATAATTTGAAAACGGAGTATATCAGCATGTGCCTAATACATGCTAAATAATATTTCCTTTAATTGATGTAGGGATATATTTTCTATACAGCAGAGGTTTTACAGCAACCACGCATGCTGATTCTCGTTTATCCCATCGTTGCCCTATGAGCTGTCGGAGTCTGTGCGACGTAAGGACCAATGAGTACCAAAGACGTCTCAGAACAGCATTGAAGGCCCTTGGAAGAGTGGAAGATGAAGGCTTCCTCAAGATTTAACCTTGGCACTGAGTGGAATAGAGTGATCAGGTCTACACCCGGCCGCCTTTTCCCCAAGGAATTAAACCTGGTATTTGGAACAACTTGCTTTGCGTCGCACCAACACAGATATGGCGACAATGGGATAGGAAAGAGCTAAGAGTAGGAAGAAAGCGGTCGTTTCGTGGCCTTAACTAAGGCACCTTCCCGGCATTTGCCTGGTGTGAAAATGGGAGCCCAACTAGAGTATGGTTCCAGTGTATGGGACCCTCACCAGGATTACATAATTCGAGAATTGGAAGAAATTTGCTTTGGATGGATTCCGAGAAAATAGTGGCTTTTTTGAAAATGTTGCAAAGTTTGGGCTGCGAAGCCTCAGGAGGAAGGAGACAAGCTGCTCGATTAAGTGGTATGTTCCGAGCTGTCAGTGGAGATACTGCGTGGAATGACATTATTAGACGAATAATTCTGAGTGGTGTTTTTAAATGTAGGAAAAACCACAATATACGAAGAAAAATTTGGAATTCAAGGGGACAAATTAGGGCAAATATTCGTTAATAGGAAGAGGATTTAGGGATTTGAATAATTTAACGAGGGAGATGTTCAATAAATTTCCAAATTCTTCGCAATTGTTTGAGAAAAACTGTAAAAACAACAAATAGAGAATCTGCCACCAGGGCGACTGCCATAAGTGCAGATCAGTGGTGATTGATTGATGATGATGATGAAGATGATGATATTCAGGGATGCCGAAAGTGGATTTCGAACCCACTATCTAGCCAATGCAAGTTCACATCTACGCGACCGTAATCGCACTGCCAATTCGCTCGGTGCATCTGAAAGTAATGGGGTAGAAATAGTAAGAATTATCCGTGAAGAACCAGAATTAGTTCACGCTGACTATATTTAATCCGCCGGGCTATGTATTTGCGGCGGCAGAGCGCCAGCTTTCTGAGCTCAAGTTGGCAGGATCAATCTGGCTCAGCCCGATGGCTTTTCAAAATGATCATATACGTCAGCCTCGTGTCGGTAGATGTAGCGGCACGTCGAAGAACTGCTGCGGGACAAAATACCAGCACCTCAGCGTCTCCGAAAACCGTAGAGGTAATTAGTTGGACGCAAAATTAGTAAGATTGTTTAATCTTCCCTTTATTACAATTTTTTTCTAATAATTCTTCATTCATTCTTTCTACTCTCTGTCTATCCCTCGTAATCCTTACTTAGACCGTACGTAATTGATTTAATAATAATAATAATGTTATTTGCTTTACGTCCCACTAACTACTTTTACGGTCTTCGGAGACGCCGAGGTGTCGGAATTTAGTCCCGCAGGAGTTCTTTTATGTGACAGTAAATCTACCGACACGAGGCTGTTGTATTTGAGCACCTTCAAATACCACCGGACTGAGCCAGGATCGAACCTGCCAAGTTGGGGTTAGAAGGCCAACGCCTTAAACGTTTGAGCCACTCAGCCCGGCGTAATTGATTTAAACCTGAAGGTAACAGAATATTATAGTGAATTTACTGATTAGGTGAATATCTATTTGAATTTTACTACAATCAACCCTTTATTTTATATGTTCCATAATTGTCCTCTATTATATACGCTGTGTTGCAACCACATGTAGGTAAGTAAAACAGGAACCAATTTTCCTAGCCACGGGCAACATTATAGCGCTCGGCTGGTACTAGCTAGTGAAGCGTGTGATTGGCAGCCGAAATCGTGATGAATATTATCTGCGGGGTTAAATTACCCAAGCTCTATGCCCTGGGCAAGTCCCAGAAACATTCATTTCATATGTTCGGCTGTTTGCTATGAAGCAGCTCGAATGCAACATATGTTATGTCAACACAGTGCGGAAAAGACCGTTCCCCAGTGGTAGAATAGATATGAGTATGAACTAAACGGATGTCGAGCTTTGAATGGAATCATTAATTGTAATGCCTTAACAGGGTGTAGGAAAAATATTATATAGCAATCACAGATCGTGATAAATAGGAACATGACAACTAACCCGTTGTATTAGTTTTCCTAGTGCCGTTTGCCCGGTTTATGGAGTTTATCCAATGATGAATATAACGTAAACAATACTATACACTGTCAATAAATCATTTTGGATCCATATTCACAGCTATGCTATATGAGTTGAAACAACCAGTACACTTGCTCCACCAGTCAATACATACACGTTTATTTACAAATCAAAATTGTAAGAAAACTACATATTAGAACAACAGTACATGTTTCGGCCACATTAGGCCATCTTCAGCTGTTTATAAATAACGTTAATAACAATTTTAATTAACATTTTCTTTAGAATTTGCTTTACGTCGCAACGACACTTGTAGGTCTCACGGCGACTATGGGAGAGGCAAGGCCTAAGATTGGTAAGGAAGCGGCCGTGTCCTAAATTAAGGTACAGCCCCAGCATTTGCCTGGTATGAAAATGGGAAACCACGGAAAACCATCTTCAGGGCTGCCGACAGTGGGGTTCGAACTCACTATCTCCCGGATGCAAGCTCACAGCTGCGCACCCCTAAATGCAGAACCAATTCACCCGGTTTTAATATTTTTACGCGAAACAAATTTTAAGGAACAGAAGAAACTTTTCATTGCATCATCATTGTCACTTATTACGTAGAATTGTTCAATACCAGACTCATTCTGACTTCATTATACTTCATGAAACGACTCCTTCATCTCATGTTGTTTCAAAGCGCACCTGTGCTTATTTTAAAAGTATATCATATGAATGTAAACCTTCATCACGTTTTGCAACTTTCAGTACATTAATTTTAAGTTAATGTTATTTCTATTTTTCTTATTATTATTATTTCTAGACAGCCGAAGATGGACTACTTCGGATGAAGCATATAGGTCTACTGTTGTTCTAAAACGTTGTTTTTATAATTTTGAATTGTAAATAAACTTATATGTATTGACTAGGTGGAAGAAGTATACAATTGTTAACATATAATATTGTAGTACATACATATATATGCATATTTACAAATTGATTTGCTAGAAACCTTTTGTAGAACGAATCATGTCGTTCTCTTATAAATATATTCTTTTACAGGTATATTTACAGGTAAGTTAGAGTGTTCTATGCCCTGCATTTCGTACTTTGGCAGACTGAAAACTTACAAGTAATATGCATATAGGAAGAGTTGAACAACAGGCTAAAACGGGATTTTTTTACGTGGGATTTATTGTTTACACATGATGAAGGGAAGAAGAGAATTAAGTACTAGTATGAAAGCCTGCATTCCACAGTCAACATTACTATTTGAAAATTGAAAATTTGAAAATTACTAATTGAAAATTTGAAAATGAACTTAATGTTAATTTAGTGTATCTTATAAATAAAAGTTGCACTTCCCATGTATTATATATGCCAATTATATAGAATCAGAACATGCATTAAAATATATCCTTAAAAAACGTGTAGATGGCTTTCCTAAGAGTTCACAGATGGACAGAATTTCTGCATGAACGATAGTTTTGCCTAGCTTCAGCACAGTGTATCTCGTTGCACAATCACCTTTGGTATATAAACAACGAAGAGAAGATTTTCAAAATATTCCTTTTACCTCTTCAGTGATTCCCTGCGTTATGTTATGAGTTCACCTGACTTACCCAAAATACTATTCATTCCCTTCTTCCCTCCCTTCCTAAGCTTCTTTATCACTGTCCAGGAAAGATTCCCTGCAGCTTGACCTAATCTTTCCTAATTACTACCAAAATATTCCCACGACATTTTATAGGATTCAACAACTATTTGTTTTACTCTGTTTCTTTCCTCTGCATACAATTACCTGTCTGCGTTAGTGCTTGTTTGGAGCCATTTATGGTATCGTACGTCTTCTTTTTATGTCTACAAGCAGCTGAGAAGGTGCATTTTCGTGTTACTGTGGGCACGACCAACACAAAAATACCGTTCTTTTTAAAATTCTGAGCAATTTACAGACAAAACTATTACTTTATATTTACAGATTTAAGTTTACTGATGTAGTTCTACTCAATCCGTGTATTCAGTCATTGTTTACATATTTGTTTTACGTCGCAATGGCACAGACTGATCTTATGGCGATGATGGGGCACGAAGCGACCGTGGCCTTAATTAAGGTACAGCACCAGTATTTGACTTCTGTGAAAATGGGACACATCGGGAAACCATCTTCAGGGCTGCTGACTCAGTGGTTTGAACCTACCATCTCCCGAGTGTAAGCACACTGCTATGTGACTAATGCCGCTTAGCCAAGTAGCTCGGTAGTAATCAGTTTCTCTATACAGCTGGTTCTATTCATTTCAAGAAAATGTTCATTTCTATGGAATATATTTTGTACATCGTTGCTTCACTGCCTGCGAAGACTGAACCTGAACATCAGGTACATAAAACAATGTCGCTGTCGAACATGGACAAATAACTTGTAATTTGTACAATTATTTATATTTGGGAAATGATAATGCAATGTTACTATAATAATCGTTCCCGAGATTGATAAAAAATTTCTATGGAATCCAACAACATAATGCTAAATCAGTGTTCTCACCTGTAATCGTCTTCCTATGTACCCCAGACTAGGGCCGACCGCTCCGGCCACGCCTCCTCCACCCGTGCCACCTCCAGAACTACCTCCATGTAGAGTACCGTAGAACTTGTTCTCGCTGCGGTCCGACACAAGAAACTGATCGTCTCTCATGGAGAAGTCTTCTTCAGGTTCTTCTCCTGGATATGTATCATCGCTGTCGGGTGAACTGGAGAAAAATGTAAAAGTGAACCTTTTCACGAACATGCGTGGAAAGCGGAAATATAAATTTAAAAGCAGTTTTTAATGGGGCCACGCGGAAGGGGTCGAAATTGAGATTTAAATATCCAAATCACTTATATTTTAAAAAGATATTTCAGACTTCGAATTTTGAGCCATTCATTTACCTGTTATTGTTTCTGTATTCGGGCCATTTTTATGTGAGTAAGGAGTTACATGCGCTTTCTTTGGGCACAAAACATCTTCGCATGCATTTTGGTTTTGGAGTTATTAATCGCAAACCTAGTCACCCTCACTCCTGACTAATTATTTATCTGAGGTTCATTTTCTTTCATGCGCCACATTACCTATCAAATGTTACCTCAACCATTCAGATAATATCTTTAGATTAGGACCAATAATCTCGAATAAGAGCCCGTACTTTCGTTACAGTGAGGTTCGAAAGTAGGTCACCTTATTTTGTGGACGTTATCACATCAATAATGATTCGTTCAGCTCTAGACCGAGGATTTATACGTCCTAAACAATTATTCTTAAGCGCCTAAAATTTTTCTTATTATCTCATTAAGGCATTAAATATGCTGTAAAATTGTGGAACAGGAAAACATTATAGACATAACAATATGACTGCAATGCCTTTAAATCAGCAAATGTTTTGGCAAAGCCAAATAAACCATTACACCAATGCAAAGAGTTGCACACTACAGAGCAAATAGGCGTAATACTCTAGTATCCAAGAAAACTGAAAGGTTTGCCACAAAAGCCTCTGGAGTGATATACACGTAGTACCGTAATTAGAAAAATAACTAAGGAGGAAGCCGTAGTATGGAAAATATATGCAAAAGTGCGACTTTTGTACAAACTGCCTGCCGTTTTACACCTATTTTAATATGTGTGGGATTTTCTCGAATGAAAAATCACAAGACAATCCGCTGTAATGAGTAAATGTTTCGGAATTATGAATTCTCTCTATTATAGATTATTTATTTATTTATTTATTTATTTATTTATTTATTTATTTATTTATTTATTTACTTATTTATTTATTTATTTATTTATTTATTCCAAATTTACATTGGTGAGAAAAGACTCACGGTCCTCTCTTACATTTAACAACTTTAAATAATAAAATTTAAAAATGTAAACATAAAAGGAAGTTATAGCAATTCTACAAAAGTAATACTACGGACAGATACACTAATCGTAAGACCTGATTACAAATAGGTAAAGCAATAAGAATGATAATACGAAGAATAATAAAAATAGGAAAATATGAAAAATATAAAAATGCATAGATTAAACTTTCGACTCATATTGAACTGGAATGTTGCGATCAACTACAGCGCGTGTATAACAGAGACGCTGAACACTAGGCCAGTGAGCTACAGACAGGCCAACCACTACGCAAATTGCTAACAGGTTCAAGGCCATTTTCTCGTTAAATGAGTGACTATGACACAACTCTTCGGACACGTATCTGTTTATATTTGATGCAGATCAACCTCCTAAAATTTGAATTACATCGCTGACCCCATAGCTGTTACTTCCTTTTGTGAGACAAGATTCACATTCCACCGTACAATGTCGACAGTTTTGTTAATTTGATTGTCCCATTACAGCTTAACTCATTCGAGGACTTCCCACAATTGATGTTAGCAGGCTTTTCAAAACACGTGGAAGATCAATGCAATTATTTTTTTAAATAGCCCGTAAGCTTAAAGTAGGCTCTTTAGGTCGTATAAAATTACCATTTGTGTGTTAAATTAGTAACGAAATGTGTGTGAAGAAAATTTTTAGAACTAGACACACTAGAAAAGTTAGATTTTGTATACCTTAAGATCCACCTATGGTATATGTTTTTGAGTGTTGGGTAACAAAGAAGAAAACTGTTTCACGTTACTGAAATGAGGATTCTACGGTGGGATCCTGAGCAGACTGCTAGGACAAAACCCCAAATGATCTCATTCGCCTATCGCAGAGGGTAACAGCTTTCTCAGAAAAAGTATAAAAAAGATGGTATAGTAATTCTGGAGGAAGACTAGAGATATACGTGGCTCACTGAGTTGAGAAGATGAACATTGGCGGCATTCCATCAATGGGACTACTATACATCAGAGTTACAAAGGACTTTCCAGGGACAATTCACCTACGGTCCAAGACAGGAATTACTGAGGTGAGTGACCGGAAAACCTGACCATTTTTTTCCTCAAATACGCAAGAAAGAACAATATTATTGCTTTTATGATTATCATTTCTAGATCATGACTGAACTAGCAGGAATTAACGTTTACAGGGCTCTATGTTTTCCCGTATGGGCTAGATCAAATTTGTTACATTCAGTGATCTTTCCCTGCCTCATAAGTCTTGTATTTGACAACATGAAGGTGATTGAGCGACGCTACAGAGGTAATATCATTCCTAATGGAGTCAGTACCTGTTATGAATGGAGTGAAAATGTCACTCATAGGGTCTGTTGGTGATTGCATTTCAGTGTGGTTGGCAGACTTATCAACGCCTGGCTCAGAGAGGAAAGCAACGGGAAACAATATCATTCCTCATCCCCCTAGTAATTCTATTCAATGAGACCTAGGCTCTCTACGACAGCTGATAGTGAAGTTGTTGAAGATCAAACCAGCCTTCAGGCTGATTACTCAAAGTACATAACATGCTGTTCACTTCGAACGCCTTTACTTACCTTGATGTTGTACAACCATGACGTTCGCCTTCTTCCAACAAAGCGATATCCATCCACTTAAAAAATCATATGCACCAGCTTATATTATGATTACTATTATTTTTATTATTAAAGCCACTTGTGGCAATCCCTATAGATAGTTCTCATATTCTTATCTGACAAGAGATGCTTGTGAGGAAATAAATACTTGTTTTTCTACAACATACAAGTTAAGTCAAAAGCTCCAGTACTGAACAAATCTCGAAGTTAGTATTTCTAACATTATTGCCTGAGGTGGAAAGAAATCTAATTCCACATTCATCAGCATTTATGTTTCTAGTCGGAGATATGGGCCAATTACCATATAGAAAGAGGTTAATTTAAAACTCAATTTCTTGGAGTGGTGTTCTGATTGCATTTTATAACGAGTCTTGGCGAAACTTATTACACCGTGCGGATAAATGTCTCAGTGTTTCTTAATTGAAGTGCTCGTTCTCATCTGGGAGGTCACCATCCAGGTGGAAACAATTTATAATTAATTGGAGATATTAAAAATCTTCAACGTCACGGTCTATGTGGAAACCCGTGTCGTCGCACACAACATTTCGTCGATTGTCACATCACTTTCTGGGGTACACACAGTTGTAAATGTAGTAGACAGGTAATTCAGGATAGACCATATTTTATGCAGTTTAGGTTGCGGATTATTTAATATTCAATTGTAAATTATAAACGGATCTATAAGTGAAATTCTCGATTATGCACAGGGTTTTTAAATTTAAAGTGAGCTGTAGGTCACCGAAGAGTGTCGCCATTTCCTTGTCATTTGCTGCAGTAAACTGTGAGGCAGCCCAAGTGACGTCGACACAAAATACCTGTACTGGGTAGCTAAAGCGATATGATATGATTATTATTGATATTAATAGTATCACCTCTTTTATTATTCATTTAATCTTTAGGTTTTCATTTTCACAAGAAACCAACCTCCTGTGTTACACGCTGCCGTTTAAGACGAGACAAAAGAATTAATGAACAACGGTCCTTCATCAGAAAATGTATTATAAATTATGATTATGATTATTATTAGTAGTAGTAGTAGCGAATTCTCCCAATATTGGAAGACGTTAAGCAAATAACTCAAACATTTCCTCTGTGGGTTCTTATTGTTTTTCCAATAGGTTTTCATTCTTTCCCTGAAGGCTTCTTTGCGTTCTGCTGACCACTTTGGTCTGTAGTGATTTTGTTGTTGTTGCTCTCATTAAACTTCCCAGTTGATTACATTGTGTCTAAAGATGTCTCTTTCTAGGTTGTCTATTGAACTTATATTTGAGGTCCTTTCGAAATTCGTTAAGCCAGGGTGTTGAGTTCTTAAGCGAGGTTACATAATCTATTATCCTTTTTGTCTATCAATTTTCTGGTAATCTAGTCAGATGGCCGAAGAATTTCATTCGTCTTTTCCTTAATGTCAATTTCGATGTTCGAGATTGTTGTTGTTGTTATTATTATTATTATTATTATTATTATTATTATTATTATTATTATTATTATTATTATTATTAACGATTTTATTACTGTGTTCCACAGGTACACTGTAGTAGGGACATTTAAAATAATTGGCGGTAGGTTGTCATTATTGTAACAGCCGCAGTTTTTTTTAGGGTTTCGTAGATTAATTATTAGAAATAAAAGAAACATTTTATGACCATGACTTATTCACGACAGCTAATCTCCAGCTAAGCGCTCGAGTCAACACAGCGCCGTCTTATACATGAGTGTGCGTGTGACGTCACATATTTAGTACACATTTTGTCTTACTTTGAAGCGCTATTTCATGAAAACAAACTTGCAGATTTTCATTTGTTAAACTTTTTTTGCAACAAGTAGCCTTCTCTTGTATCTGTCAATTGAGATATTGGACATAATCATAAGTTAAATACTCTCGCCGATATACGCGTTCTTCCCAAAGAGTAAAACCGTCTTAAAATTTTTCTTTCCATGTACCCGTTGTCGAGGAAACCTAATTTGACATTAACATAATTCATTTTATCTTTGTAGTGTAGAAGCATCTGTCTGCATCTTACCCGGAGACCTCAGGTCTGATCATCGAATAGTCCCACCATTATGATCTTGGAATATGAGGAGTGATGGAGTTCATACTGGAGGTCAACCTAGGGGGCTTAATTATATGGGCAGCAGCGGTTCTAGTCAGGAAGTCAACAAAAATGACCTGAAAGTCTTCTTCAATCAAGGCTGAAAAATCAAATCAAATCAAATCAAATCAAATCAAATCAAATCAAATCAAATCAAATCAAATCAAATCAAATCAAATCAAATCAAATCAAATCAAATCAAATCAAATCAAATCAAATCAAATCAAATCAAATCAAATCAAATCAAATCAAATCAAATCAAATCAAATCAAATCAAATCAAATCAAATCAAATCAAATCAAATCAAATCAAATCAAATCAAATCAAATCAAATCAAATCAAATCAAATCAAATCAAATCAAATCAAATCAAATCAAATCAAATCAAATCAAATCAAATCAAATCAAATCAAATCAAATCAAATCAAATCAAATCAAATCAAATCAAATCAAATCAAATCAAATCAAATCAAATCAAATCAAATCAAATCAAATCAAATCAAATCAAATCAAATCAAATCAAATCAAATCAAATCAAATCAAATCAAATCAAATCAAATCAAATCAAATCAAATCAAATCAAATCAAATCAAATCAAATCAAATCAAATCAAATCAAATCAAATCAAATCAAATCAAATCAAATCAAATCAAATCAAATCAAATCAAATCAAATCAAATCAAATCAAATCAAATCAAATCAAATCAAATCAAATCAAATCAAATCAAATCAAATCAAATCAAATCAAATCAAATCAAATCAAATCAAATCAAATCAAATCAAATCAAATCAAATCAAATCAAATCAAATCAAATCAAATCAAATCAAATCAAATCAAATCAAATCAAATCAAATCAAATCAAATCAAATCAAATCAAATCAAATCAAATCAAATCAAATCAAATCAAATCAAATCAAATCAAATCAAATCAAATCAAATCAAATCAAAATTGAAGCAAATCAAATCCCTGAATCTTAACTGGGCAGTGAAATGTACCTCACCTTCTGGTCACTCTCCGTACCATGATCCTCTGCTGCTGGGTCTGGTGATGATGCAGACCAGTGGCACCCGCGTGTGCCAGGTGAGATGTTGGTGCAGAACCGATAACGGTGGGTGCCTGTGCTTGAGGAGGTTGGTTCCCGCCCAGAGCCTGTCTGAGTTGATCGGGATGTAGCTGATTGCTGTACAACACCTGAAAGGGAGAAATATAAGTTTTAGGTGATTTTCACTTTTCGTTTGGTGTCTTATCCGTTTTAAAAGGGTACACATGCCAGTTTTATTTTCAAAGGTCCCTAATCAGCTCAAAAATGTTGTCAATCTGTACGATTGAGGCAGCAATCGAAATATTTTTCACTCCAGTTTGACGAATTTAGGTATGGATGTGTTTTAATAAATATTTTGCCTTAGAAACGAATATAAGGAGAAAAGAAAATCCTCCTCCAAAAATACATACCTTTTGTTCTACACCTCTTTGCGGACACTTCCCTGTATCAAACGTTTACCGGAAATAAACGGTTAGAGAATTCACAAAGACATATCAAGAGTCTAAATGTGAGGTTGTGGCTTTCACTTTTGGGTAATACGCCCCTATACTTATGGTGGAAAACCGAATCAACACCTATCTGGTCTTTCCCTTTTGTCTTATCCGTTTTAAAAGGGTACACATGCCAGTTTTATTTTCAAAGGTCCCTAATCAGCTCAAAAATGTTGTCAATCTGTACGATTGAGGCAGCAATCGAAATATTTTTTTCACTCCAGTTTGACGAATTTAGGTATGGATGTGTTTTAATAAATATTTTGCCTAAGAAACGAATATAAGGAGAAAAGAAAATCCTCCTCCAAAAATACATACCTTTTGTTCTACACCTCTTTGCGGACACTTCCCTGTATCAAACGTTTACCGGAAATAAACGGTTAGGGAATTCACAAAGGCATATCAAGAGTCTAAATGTGAGGTTGTGGCTTTCACTTTTGGGTAATACGCCCCTATACTTATGGTGGAAAACCGAATCAACACCTATCTGGTCTTTCCCTTTTGTCTTTGATGGACGATAAATCCGATTTCGTTATGAATTCCAAGCACCGATTTGCATGGAAATTCACTTCGATAGTAAATTTTCAAAGTATTCCAGAACATTTTATACTTCGCCGTTCAGTCTAAGAAAACGGAGTGGGAATTTTGAGTCCTGAATCTAGAGGCCCAAAACTTCCGGATTACTCACCTCAGTGTCATCTCAAAACCCTTAATTTCTTTGATGGTTTAAGGTACTTTAAAACTAATTTGTATCCTGCCAGAAAATCATGAGCAGAGAATGAGTGAAATTAAAACAGAGTTTCATTCCGATTTAATCCTTTTCTGAAACATCGCTCGATCTGTAGATTTTTCTGAAAACACACAATCGGTTTTTGCAGCTCACTGAACATGATCACACTGCATCGTACCGTTCAGTGTATTTCTTTAATCTTATTGCTGTAACCGACTCCCAACCATTTTATTTTTCTGTGACAGAAAGATCAATATTTTTCGGAACTGTTCAAATGCGATATTCAACTAATTTTTCGTGCCATAAATCCGGTGTTGGTTTCTCATGGAGGCCTACAACAATCCTATCATAAATCAGCTAACAGAATTGAGAATTAAATTTTTCAAGCAGTAGACCGATAGTCGGGATCACGACACAATTTATATATCTGCGCTCCAGGATGAACTGTATGGGAAAGATTCCCTTCATAAGACACTGTGTCGCACACTGCGTGGCCAACATAAACATGTTCTGCCCGTCGCTTGGAGAGAAATAGCTGCTAATATACTCCAGGGTGGATAAGCTTACCAGTCACTCTTCAAATTACCGGTTCCAATACTTGATACATCAGTATCCAGTCCTCCAGCCCAGGAAGCATGCTGCACGTTCTTCAATATTCTCTTTATCGTCAGTCCCCTAAGTGAAAACCACATATAGCTATCTTCAAATAATCAGAAAATGTCTTAGGTGAAAAGTTTACTAGAGCCACCATGTGCATCCTAAATGAAATCGATGAAAAATTGAACTGATATTAAGATATTACAATATATTTGTCCCCGCATGTGGACGTTGCATTTGAATTGGGCATGGACTATACTTATGCTAGTATTTGCTAGAGGGAAAGGGCGAAGAATGCGAATGTAGCAGCCGTAGTCTAATTAATGTACAACCCCAGTTATGTGAAAATAGAAAACCACGGAAAACCATCTTCAGGGCAGCCTACGGTGGATTTGAACGCACAGTTTTCCAAATGCAAGCTAACAGCTACGTGATTCTAACCGCACGGCCATTTCGCTCGCTCATGCACATTTTCTCGGCATATACTATAGATATAATAAATACAACATGTTACACAATGCTGTAATATGTAAATACATTTTGAGGGTATTCTGTAATGAAGCATTTGATTACCCTGTGTACCACCCCTCCATCTATATTATTAGCCACATCTGTAGCATGCAAACTATCATGCAGATGATACACAGGGTTATTCACCTGAGATGTTACACGAAAATAACGTCTAAACCATTAAAGATATCGGTATTCAGTTTTCATATTTATAAATGCTACCCAGGAACTTGTAAAATACTCATGGGGCTGATTAATAGCCGAGATATTAATACTAACTTCATATTTTAAAATGGAATAGTACAAATTCGTGCAGCTGGACTGAAATGTCAACTGCGTACAAGTTCATATATGTAAGCATTTTCCAAATTGGACAGTTACTTTTTGAGATATTAATAAAAACCGCATTTGAGCTTTTGCGTGCAGCATCAAACAGCGTACGTTCGGTTAAGGACGTATTGGCACGCAAGCTGTTTCCTGGCCTTGATTCCAGCCAGAGAACGGATACCAGACATGTACTGTAAACTATCGTATAGTTGGGGACAAAACATGACGTCCTCACTTCCTAGAAGCGAGCTGGAAGCCAGTAGTCAATCACACCCTGCACCCTGCTGAGTTAATGAGTTCTAAGGGATCCTTGTTTGTTTTGGAGAAGCTGCCAAATCACTTTCTTCCTCACTATCTGTAGTATTTACCCTTTCTTCGTGTAGAGTGCAGTAGCCGATTTGGCAACTCGGGCTGCAGTAGAGGTAGTAAATCCTATTAAGTCGCTAATAGACATCGAGCTGCCGCTGGAAGGTAGTGGTGTGAGGCGAGGTCGTCATGATTTGTCCCCAACTATACACAAAATATGATGTACCGTCCCTGGGTGTGCAACGTTATTGTATGACTGGCGAACACACAGCGGGGAAGTAAGATTAAAGTTGTTATTTGTTTTGCTTTGTTTTGTTTTGAAATCCATGTGTAACAGGTTGCGCTCTGTTTGGCGTCTTTCCCCATGGTTGGGAATGGGAAGGATTTGGAAAGGACGTCGGCCGTGGCCTATCTCAAAGGTACCAAGTCAAAGTAATTATTTTATTCCTTTTATTCCTTTCCTCTCTGCCTTATCATGAGTTCGCCTTCATATACACTTTGCAAACCCATCAGATATGTACTATATGTTTACATGCCTGGTATCCATTCTGTGGCTGCAATCGCACCCAGGAAACTACTTCCGTGTCAATATGTCTTTGCCCAACTATACTGTAACCGTACAACAGCGTTACAGATTCCATTCAGTATTTATTATTATTATTATTATTATTATTATTATTATTATTATTATTATTATTATTAACCCGATTTGTTAGATTTTATATTCTGTTTCTCATCATTTAGACTGTAATAATTAGGTATCACGCATATTATTGTATTTAATCATAGTTTAAGTGAATATGTTTGTAATTATGCTGTATATTAGTAAGTGAGATTTGTTGGTTTGATATAGTCATTCTGTGGCTTGTAACGCTGGCTAGATGAGCTGGCATAGTATTTTGCAATCGAGGCTATGTTTAACTGAGAATGTTATGTGCAAGTAGGTTTTCCGATGACTCATGCAGCATGGTCAACGGTAATCCGCTTGGGTACGCTTATACGACACATGACTGATGACATCAGTGCATGGGCACATGATTGCGACCAAGTGTCAGTATTCGCCAGCTACTGTATGTTGAGGTGGAAGGGATGAACAGAGAGTAGGCAGATGAGTCGTCATCGCGAGGTTATAAAATTCGATGCAACGGTGGTGAGAGGTATCAGATCATATGTATCAGTCAGATGTATCAAATGGAAGATGTGGTCTTAGAGTGATGGTCAGAGCTAAGAGTTGTGTTTGAAGAAGTCTTGTAATAATCGAGGTCTACAAGTGGTGGTTGTATCCGAGCAGAGACGGGTACTATGCTGATAAAGAAACATCATCTTCTTGTGAGGATGGACTTCACAAGATGTTTCAATAATATTTTCCAATTTCTTATAATATATTGAGTGGACGTAATTACATTGGAGCTCCCTACACGCGTACATGGTATGTAGGCCAACTCCTTGTTATATAAGAAGATAACAGCAGACGGCTCCCGACTTCAGCTCATAGGTTTTCCCAAGAATTTCAAGTTCAACAGCGGTGTATGCAGACATCAGGTAATTAAAACATCAGACATGTTATGCATTCATAACATGAAGAAGAATGTAATCAGCGGCGATATCACATCTCACTTCAAGTTCATGCCAATAGCTTTTTTGGTTTAGCTTAAATTTTCTTTTTAATATTACCGCAAATCTCACTATATATATTTTTTGTTAAATTAAAAGACGTCAATGCTTGTTCATTGTGACGTAAATTATAGTCATAAACTCAGTTTCATTTTAATTATAATAAGTGATTCCAGTTCCATGTACAATCCTCAATTGTGGAAACGCAACAGTAATTTAATATTGTCCTGATCCATATCCTTGTATATTGCGAGATATGTGAGTTTATCACCTCACGCCTTGAGATAATTGATAGAAGAGGTATGCTCTACCAAATTTTGTTGTTTTTATTTAAAAAGCAACTGGCGCTCAAACAAATGTTATGTATATTGTGTGAAGGAGATGAAGGTATAAGTGTGGCGGGTGGAGTAGCCACAATACAGTGTCTAATGTGGCATGCAAAACCGCGCATGTTGTTCTTATTTATATTACATAAAGTAACTGTCCGATTTTGAAAATATTTATATATTTAAACTTGTACACAGTTGAACTTTCAAGCCAGCTGCACGAATTTCTATTTAAAATATGGAGTTAGTATTAATACCTCGGTTATTAAACACCCAATGAGAATACGTAGCACACTGTTTTACAAGTCCCTGGATATCATTTACAAGTATGAAAACAGAATGCCGATATCTTTAATGGTTTAGACGATATTTCCGTGTAACACCTTAGGTGAATAACCCTGTATACATATTACAATTTTGCCTTGCTTCGCACCGACACAGATAGGTTTTATGGCGACGATGGGATAGGAAGGGAATAGGAGTAGGAAGGAAGCGGGCGTGACCTTAATTAAGGTACGACTTTTCGTTTGCCTGGCGTGAAAATGAAAAACCACGGAAAACCGTCTTCAGCGCTGATGACAGTTGGGTTCGAACCCACTATCTCCCGGATTCAAGCTCACATTTTCGGGACCCTAACAACATGACCAACTCGTTCAAATATAAATCACCGGATTGGACTTCATTGCACAATCCATCTCGTGGCGGTGATTGGTAAGTGTTTTTGCCAGTATCTGCGACCGGGTTAGACGACGTTCAATCCAGTATTAGACATATTTTACTAAGGTAAGGTCATGATCGTGCTGCCCGAGGGATTTGACGAATACTTAAGGGCACTTGGACATTCAAAGTCAGCAAAACCCCATGTCGCCGTTGCACCTAGAAAAATCCGCTATGTAATAATATTTCAGCTTAGAACTCTGACCAGAAACGTTCTGTCATCTATGGTTCAGTATTGCATGAATGTATCAACAAATTTTCGTGATACATGTACTGCGGGTCAGTATATCTTCCTTCACCATTGTCACATAACGACATTTCGAGGCGCAACGACAATACATTCTTTTCACTTCTTTGAATAGAGTTAGTTTCCCTGAGTCCAAAAGCATACAGTATGATATAGGTATGTTCTTGTAATGAACTTGTAATAAGAATAGTTGTTTAAATATGGATGCACCGTTTCCATTCCTCTCTGCTGCCAGCTAAATTAAGTTTCTAAAAATGGCGTTTCTTAATCATTATATACAGTACAGACTTCTTCAAAACATAAGAGATGGAACAATAAAACTCAATGTATTTCTTACTTACCTAACATATTGTGGCAGTTATTGTTTTAATAGGAAGTACAAATGGGAAAACATCCTCTATTAACACGGATCAGAGTGAGAAAATTTAAAGGTTCCGAAATATCGCAAAATGAAAATGTCGCCAAAAAGAGACGAGGGCCACGAAGGGCGTGAAAATGTATGAATCCTTAGGCCACGAATGCTCTAATATCGTCGGGGTATGAAAAGAATAGGATTTAACCAAAGGAGGTCGGATCGGATAAATGAAACTGAGGAGCCTGGCACAAGTAACTGAAAACAATGACAGGACCCAGCTAAGGGCCCCATGGTGGCATCAAAAACACGATCCCGAGTTAAGAGCCTCATTTTAGTCACCTCTTACGACAGGCAAGGTATACCGATGGTGTTATTCTACCACCCCCACTCACAGGGGGATATCTAACAGATACAAGCAAAACTTGTAAAAGGTATTTTCCCTCAAATATAGGAAGTGTATTAATAAACAATTCAACACTGAGAGCGAAATGTTAACTCTTAGAGAACCCTTTTTTTAGGTGAAAAATGACTTTTGGCTGCCGTTGTAAGTCTTTATTGTAGGTACAAGCGGTAATGATTAACTGAAAGGAATAATGACTAACAATACGGTATAACAAATTCCACTTGAATTTTTATATATATGTTTGGCTATTTGCCTATCACTTAATGAAATAGAGGCAGATATTTGATGTAAAAGGTGAGAAAATTTCAGCAGCTACAAATGGGCCTTGATATATCGTCGCTGCCGGGACAAAACCTCCTATGTGACATATTTTAGCTTAGAACTTTGGCCGGTAAGGTTCTGTCTGCTAAGGTGCAATATTGAGTGCATATCATCAAGGCATTCTCGCTCTTCATAATGTATGTACTGCGGGTCTGTATATCTCCAAAAATATTATCACATAGGAGGTTTTGCTCCAGCAACGACGATATGATGGTTTCACGTCTAGGGCCGTTAACCTACTACGCTGGTCAACAGTCAATCGGCGGCTTTTGAACTAAGATACCAGCATTCGTAATCAACTTATCTTTAACAAACAAGTGAAGGATCGAAGAATGGCCTTATCTGGAAGAGAAACAAGTACCAATGACGTGATTTCAAAAAAAACTGATAAGAAATAGGACACATTCGTAGTAATTTAGTTTCAGTACGAATCCAATGTATGGTTACAGTTGTAGAAAAATTGTTTATTTACCTGCCACTTACGGCATATTTTTGGAGTACTTTGCTATTAATAAGAAAAAACATGTCATTCCAATTATTTTGCGAATATTATAGTAATGACCTTTAACTTTAGTATCCAAACTCATAACTTATTGGACGTATAATACGGTTAAATAATTTGTACAACACGTCTCAATAGAAAGCGTGTATTAAAGTACTTACTTTTCCATTATTGTAAGAGATACACATTGATATTTTACTTCTACGAATGAAAAAAGCAATGCAAGTATTACTGATCAAAGAAAAAATGAGTGAAGCAGTTCGGAGCATTACTGAGTTATGCTGTGTAATATCACTGAGCACTATGACATGAATTTTCTTCCATCACTTTATGATAGGTTGATCTTCATTAGCGTGGTCATTATCATCCGTCTGTCATTCACTTCCTTCTGATATGGATCAAAGTCCCGCACAAAAGGTGGGGATGCACTGGTGGGACGAATTTTAGTACAGTTTTGAAATGTTCCATTGTTTTCTGAATTGATACCACGGCCCCATGGTATACAAGCCATTACCTTCCGTTAAATAGTTTACTTTGTAATTTGAAGCATGGAACTACCAACCTTCTGAGAAATCAAAATATCTCTATAACGGATTTTAGAATGAGATAGATGACCTGACAAGAACAGCTGTGGCAAGAATGTAATGTTGAATTTGTTCCACTTATATAAGGACCACTCTATCTCGTTGCCACTGAAAATGAAAGTAGTATCCAGTTTGGTATTTTTAATATTCTTCTAATGCAGCAGAGACGTGGGCTCTTCGTGCTACAGGCCTGGATAAAAATGGATTATTTCGAAATGTGGTGTCGGAAAAGGATGTTACGCATACCTTGGACAGAATTTCGCACGAACGATTCCATTTTAAAGCAGCTCATCCTCGGAATCAGATCAAAGAGGTTCACAATTCTTTGGAAACTGGCGTGGGAATGACAGCGTAGAAATACTTATCATTCTTGGAAATGTTCCCTGCAAGAGAAATCGTCACGAGTTCCCACTCGATGGTCGAATATTATCAAGAGTATAACTGGGTTGAACATCTTTAGTGCAGCACGTCTGAGGAACGCAAGAGCTGGAGACAACTGACCAATAGCCTCATCGGAGATCATAAACCTCAGAACTCAGGGAACGATAAGAGAGAGAGAACTGAATTTGAATTTATTGATCACTGAGGCTGAAAAGCCCCTTCGTATAGCGTCTTCAGGTTTATGAAAGCATTAACTAAATTTTTATAATATTCAGTGTTAAAATGTAGAGAGAGAGAGAGAGAGAGAGAGAGATTATCTGACACTGTAGTGTGTTGGAAAGGCGTACTAATTCCTCTGACGAGCCCAATGGTATGTTCTACGCGAAACACTGCACTCATATATTTGACCTAATGATACAAAAGATTCTTGTTGTTGGTGGGACGAATTTGATTAGATTTTTTAAGTCCTCCGCCTTTTATGAATTGATACCACGGCCGAAAGTGAAGAAAAGTTCAGTTTACAGTATTCAGTGAAATTACTCAATATAATTCAATAATCCTGTGAATTGCTTCACTCATACGGTGTCTTTAAATTGCTTGGCAAGGGAACCACTCGATGCACTTTGGCACAAGAGCAACCACCTCCTTTATTACCTGGCCATTGCTGAGGTTTTCCTTCGTCGGTGAGCCCCTGAGGGGTGTTCGAAGTGACTGTGGTAGCAGCTCGATAAGGTTGGTGGAGTGCGGCTGGTACCTCAAGATCAGAACACAAGTCGACACCAACGTGTAGGCTAGAAGTGTACCTGAGAGTAGAGAAAACAATTCTACTACGTAAAAATTAAAACTACGCACTGAAAACCAAAGGTTATTAAATTAAGGGGGACATAACTACCGTAACAAACATCAGGAATTTTTAGACAAAATGTCATCTTCTTGTCTGGCTCCATTGTTAAGTATTTAGCGTCCTGACCGTTGGTCCATGGGGTACCGGATTCGATTCCAGACCGGGTCTGGCATTTTAACTTTCATTGGTTAATTCCGATGGCTCGGGGGATGAGTGCTTGTGCCGTCTTTATAATTCGAATTCATCATAGGCAGGGTCCCATACTCATAGACGCGCAGGTCGTCAACTCGAACGAATTGTTCCTCTTTGGGTGTTAAAAAACCTCTGAAATCATCCGTGGCACTGGTCTCAATTTTTTCTTACTCTACCTTCTGAGCGTCGGTAATAATCTAATGTAACAAAATTATTTATTTCTTCGTAAACATTATTTTTAAGAATAGATTATTGGTTGAGATTTTCGTTTTTCTTGAGTGGGAACGTTTAATTCTACATTTAACTTTTTTCTTCTTCTTCTTCTCCATCTGTTTAGACTCCAGGGTCGGTTTTTCCCTCGGACTCAGCGAGGGATCCCACCTCTACCGCTTCAAGGGCAGTGTCCTGGACTTTGGGTCGGTGGATACAACTGGAGATAATGACCAGTACCTCACCTGCTATGCTGAACAGGGGTGTTGTGGGAGGATGGGAAGAATGGAAGGGGACAGGCAAGGAAGTGGGAAGGAAGTGGCCATGGTCTTAAGTTAGGTACCATTCCTCCATTTGCCTGGAGGAGAAGTGAGAAACCACGGAAAACCACTTCGAGGATGGCTGAGGTGGGAATCGAACTCACCTCTACTCAGTTGACCTCCCGAGGCTGAGTGGACCCGTTTCAGCCCTCGTGCCACTGTTCAAATTTCGTGGCAGAGCCTGGAATCGAACCCTAACCACTACCCTACAGAGGCGGGCCATCTGAGATTTCAATTTAGATAATGCTGAACTATGGAAAAATTCATACTGAAAATTGTGTATTGAGGGAGCTAATACTTCCAGTAAAAATATATGAAAGTAGATTTTGTACGATAAACTGTAAATGTTAGAAAATCAGGAGTAAAGACAAGCATGCTAGACTATGAAAATGCTACTTGCAGCATCAACTTCAAAAGCCCAAATTGTGAAAACATATGCAATATATTGATAATATAATAAAAATGAATATTTTGAGAAGCAATAGAGATAATTATTGGCGGTTGTTTTTATAAAAGTAGAGAAACTTTTTTTTTTTTTTTTTTTTTACATATTTAATGCACCTCGATATCTGCACCATTAATGGCGCGGGAGACGCCGAAACTGTACTGCACTTCTCTCTATGGATTTTGTTGCATTGCAGCTGTAGCATTTGTGATAGTTCCTCGACCGAGCTCGACAACTGCAGTCGCTTAAGTGCGGCCAGAATCCAGTATTCAGGAGACAGTGGATTCGAACCCCACTGTCAGCAGCCCTGAAGATGTTTTCCCGTGGTTTCTCATTTTCACACCAGGAAAATGGCTCCTTCCCACCACTTCCTTCCCTCCTCTTTGCCTGTCCCCTTCCATTCTTCCCATCCTTCCACAAGACCCCTGTTCAGTAAGGCTGGTCATTCTGCCCAGTTGTATCCACCGACCCAAAGTGTGAAGCTCCAGGACACTTCCCTTGAAGCGGTAGAGGTGGGATCCATCGCTGAGTCCGAGGGTAAAACCGAACCTGGGAAGCCTGCTTCCTTCCCACTTCTACCCCTTCCCTGTGCCATCGTCACCATAAGAACTTTCTGTGTCGGTGCGACGTAAAGCAAGGTGAAACAAAAAAAAAAAAAAAAAACGTAGTTAGACGAATGCCGCCATTAAATGTGAAAACTGAATCTAACATTTAAATTTTTAGTTAAGTAGGCATCCCAACATACAGATGGTCTGCGAGTTAAGTGTCCCATTTGTCTCTCTTCTTTGAACACAGCACACGTCCCAATAGGTTCCTGTTAGGCTTTTATAAAGTCGTTGTCGGGTGGAGTATCGACTGGGAATAAATGACTATATTCCCCACGTACATATCAATCAGGAAATGGCACAGACGCGTTCGGGAAAGTGGCACATCGCTTTTGATATCAGGCAACAACACCAAGCACCCTGACTGTGAGAGGGGATGGGAAGGTGGGGGGATGGGGGGATGGGGGCTGGAAGTGCAGTACAAATTCGGTGTCTGTCACACCTCTAATAATGTGCATATCGAGGTATGTAAAGATACGTTTTGAGATTCTCTACCTGTAGAACCAAACCGCCAATGATTATTCCTATTACTTCTCCAGTTATTAGTTACATTATACATTCAATCCGGACATCCTATATATACCGGTAACTAAACCAAACCAAACTCTAGGCTGCTATGCAGTACTCTACAGGGCCTTTGTACACCAAGCGATAGCTGCTCAGCCGGAAGGCCTTCAGATTACGTGGTGACGCGTGATCAGCGTAACGAATCCTCTCGGACGTTATTCTTGGCATTGTAGACCGAGCCTGAAAGCTCACTGCCATAGACCCTATAGATCTCAATTGATCTCACGTACACCATTTGGACCTCAAACCAGACCTCAGACTCAGGTAAAAAAAACCTGACCTGGCCGGGATTTGTACCCGGGATTTCCGAGTAAGAGCTGACCCTAGATCGTAGGACTGATATAATAAACTAATTATAGCCTACAATAATAATAATTTCGTGTGTTGCCATTCCTAGCCTGATGTAGCACAGCAAGACAGATCCTCCAACGAGGGTGGGTGGTTTCTGCCGTGTGTAGGAACTGCGTGTTTTTGTAGTGGAGGATAGTGTGTGTGATTTGCAGGAATGTTGGGACAGTATAAGTACCCAGTCCCCGAGCCGGGGAAAACAACCATTTAAGATTAAAATCTCTGACAAATCCTACAAAGGTTTGGTATAAAAATAAGCTTTCTAATGGTAAAAGGATTACTGAAACCGGTTGAGTGCTTGCTTCCCAAGATTACCTTACAGACAATCTAACAAAATGCCTCTCTCAGTATAGATAATAAATACTGTCTTGTTAGTCCATGTTTATCTAAGCAGAATTACTCACCTATGGACATCATCTCGACGAGTACCTCTAGCTGGATGAGCAGTGCCGCGACGGCTGCAGCTAGTCCCGAACTAAATGTGGCGATTACCGGCGTCCCTGTGAGAGGCCACACCGTGGACAGCACCCTGGTGAAACATTATACACTTTATCAGCTCACAGGAAATGTGAAGTTATACAAATATCGTCATCACTAGCTTTTACATTGCGAGAATAAGGATTGTAGATGTTGGAGATTCATAGAAAAGGACTCGTACACACTCTAACGGCGTTATGTGATTTGGATATGCAATCTCCCTGTACATAGTTTAGTACTAGCAAATGTACCCGTGCTTCGCTACGGTATTCTACATTGTATACGGATATCGACGTAAATACTGTGCGTGCAGCAAATGAGATTGTTTTAAAATTGCATGTCTCTTAGCCTTATCCGAAAAATAGCATGGGGAGGTCCCCATACGTTGTTTCCAATGTAAAGTGAGGGTTGCGGAGTTGTGATGATAACGCCAGGCTCACTTGCCTACTGCCATTCACAATCGAGTTGGCAAGTTTACATTATAATTGCAGGCCCCAATGCCTACTGCGCGGTCACAATCGATTTGGGGAGTTTTAGTTACAATGGCAGACCCATTTCCTACTTTCAGACAGGTTACAGTTGAGGAGTTTTTATTATAATACCAGGCAACTTCCCTACCACCAGTCAAAATTGAGTTGTGCAGTTATCATTATAATGACAGTCCCTTTTTACTGCTGCTAGCCAGCTTACTGCCAGTCACACAGAATTAGTGAGTTTCCATGAAAATAGCAGGCCACTATGCCTAATGCTAGTCAAATTTAAGATTGGAACATTTGTTTATAATGGCGGGCACCCTGGCCTAGAGCCAAACACAATAGAGTAGGGGACTTTCGAACAAAACTGCATGATCCCTTGCCTTCTGCAAGACGAATCGAAAAGTGAATTATTCATTAAAATGGTAGGCCCTCCTTACTAATGCCAGTTACACAGGAGTTGGAGAAGGACCCCATTCCTACTGCCAGCAGTCAAAGTCGGTGTAGGGAGTACTGATTACAATAGCAGACACATCCTTTCTCGATCGCTACAAATCGACATACAGATGGACATACGAAAGTATATGAATGTTTACAATATTGCAGACCTTCATTTACAGATTAACTGCTGCTAAACGGTACGTCATATCGACAAAGGATTGTACCGTAAGGCGCAGTATTTAGCGATCTAAATGGCTGGTCCTATGATATTTTCTCGCATCTAATCTATTCATGGGTCAGATTGAATCAAAAACGTTGAATAGGTTGAAATTTGTGTAAGAATATCTTACATTGCATTACTTTTCGGATAATTATGTGACATAGCATTTGGCTCACATATGGGTACTGGGTGGGCCTATGTTCGTGTAGAGTTTGATCATACTATCTTTCCTGTAAGTGATTGAAATGATGCACATGAGAAGAAAAGGTTTAGAAATTAATTTCCATTAAGGCAGGTAGATTTCCATAAAGTTTGGTTGTGTGTATTTTGAGGGAGTTCAAAATCACGGTTTCGGTTTCGTATAAACCCCCAATTAGTTCAGGGATTTAGAAACAATATTTGCCCTAAAACCTCCCCAAAGGACAGGTGGATTCTAAATATGAAGTTTGGTGGAAATATATCCAGTAGTTTTCAAGTTATAGAAGGACAGACAAACAGACAAACAGACAAACAAACAGACAAACGGACACCAAAGCTAAAAATGATGCAGATGGTCATAATTACACCTGAAACGGATAACTGTACGGAAATTTCGCCAAAATAATCAATGTACAGACACACGGTCGTTACGATTTTATTTTTTGCGCTAAAACCTACCCAAGGACAGGTGGATTCTAAATATGAAGTTTGGTGGTAACATATCCAGTAGTTTTCAAGTTATAGAAGGACAGACAAACAGACAAACAAACAGACAAACAGACAAACAGACAAACAGACACCAAAGATAAAAATGATGCAGATGGTCATTATTACACATGAAACGGATAACTGTACGGAAATTTCGCCAAAATAATCAATGTACAGACACACGGTCGTTACGATTTTATTTTTTGCGCTAAAACCTACCCAAGGATAGGTAGATTCTAAATATGAAGTTTGGCGGAAATATATCCAGTAGTTTTCAAGTTATAGAAGGACAGACAAACGGACACAAAAGCTAAAAATGATGCAGATGGTCATAATTACAGGTGAAACGGATAACTGTACGGAAATTTCGCCAAAATAATCAACGTACAGACACACGGTCGTTATTATTTTATTTATATAGATGACGGATAAGCATGAGCACGTTGAAAAGTGCAGACTTCCACTTCGAGATTCATATCTCCTAAACGGTTTATGATATTAAGAAACGGTTTGGGCTATCAGACGCCTCATTTATCGCTCTACATGTTTGTTCCTAAACCATTTCCTAGTATCTCCCATATTCAGGGGGTAAATTGAGATCAAATTTTGAATAGGGTGAAATTTGGGTGCATTTTTAACATTTAACATTACTTATTGCCTACTTATGTATAAGCTAGAATCATGAAATTTGGTACACATATGTCCCTTAATTGTGCCAATGTGCGCACACAACGTGATGATCCTATCATTCTTATAAGTGTGTCAAACAATGAAATATACTTGTAAAAATCACCAAATTTACGAACAATCCAGAAATACGGCCAAATTTAACGTATAAGGGAGAGAGATACGACAAAATGTCACAGGACCAAAGTTGTAGATCACTCCGAATTGAAGGGACATTGTGCCA
Source organism: Anabrus simplex (assembly GCF_040414725.1). Classification (NCBI taxonomy): domain Eukaryota; kingdom Metazoa; phylum Arthropoda; class Insecta; order Orthoptera; family Tettigoniidae; genus Anabrus; species Anabrus simplex. The sequence goes on along the minus strand of NC_090270.1, from coordinate 290,267,949 downwards.
TCCGTTTTGTGATACGACTTACCGTTTAGCCAAAAAATAGCTCAAAAGGAATGTCTGCACAGTCATTAAAATTGCCTCCATATTTCGATATCTTTGGGGGGTAAAAAGTGAAAAATTTGAACATCTTGGAATTTTCCCGTCGGTTAGGGACCAAAAGCTATAATTTCACCAAATTTCAATTGTCTACTTCGTCTGGCAGGTTGTGCCGCCAATTTGATTTGGGGGGATAGGGGATAAAAATGAGGAAATTCTCGAAAATTTTTAAGCCCACGAAACCTTTAGGTTATCGTTTTGGATATACTATACGACTGTGTTCTTATGCTGAGCCCAAAATTTGAGCCCCCCAGCGTGCCCCCTTCAGGGAATTTTGAGAATTTCCGATTTTTCTAGGAATCCTGGGGGCATCAGTTTCCACCGTACCAAGTTTCAAATTTCTGAGATTTCTGGAAGTGCCTCATTAATTCACGTCTTTTTTCATTTTTAAATATTTATATATACATCGCTCCAGCCCGACTTGCTTTTATATATATAGATGACAGGTAAGCATGAGCACGTTGAAAAGTGCAGACTTCCACTTCGAGATTCATATCTCCTAAACGGTTTATGATATTAAGAAACAGTTTGCGCCATCAGACGCCTCATTTATCGCTCTACATGTTTGTTTCTAAACCATTTCCTCGTATCTCCCATATTAAGGGGGTAAATTGAGATCAAATTTTGAATAGGGTAAAATTTGGGTGCATTTTTAACATTTTACATTACTTTTTGCCTACTTATGTATAAGCTAGAATCATGAAATTTGGTACACATATGTCCCTTAATTGTGCCAATGTGCGCACACAACGTGATGATCCTATCATTCTTATAAGTGTGTCAAACAATGAAATATACTTGTAAAAATCACCAAATTTACGAACAATCCAGAAATACGGCCAAATTTAACGTATAAGGGAGAGAGATACGACAAAATGTCACAGGACCGAAGTTTTAGATCACTCCGAATTGAAGGGACATTGTGCCATCCGTTTTGTGATACGACTTACCGTTTAGCCAAAAAATAGCTCAAAAGGAATGTCTGCACAGTCATTAAAATTGCCTCCATATTTCGATATCTTTGGGGGGTAAAAAGTGAAAAATTTGAACATCTTGGAATTTTCCCGTCGGTTAGGGACCAAAAGCTATAATTTCACCAAATTTCAGTTGTCTACTTCGTCTGGCAGGTTGTGCCGCCATTTTGATTTTGGGGGATAGGGGATAAAAATGAGGAAATTCTCGAAAATTTTTAAGCCCACGAAATCTTTAGGTTATCGTTTTGGATATACTATACGACTGCGTTCTTATGCTGAGCCCAAAATTTGAGCCCCCCCAGCGTGCCCCCTTCAGGGAATTTTGAGAATTTCCGATTTTTCTAGGGATCCTGGGGGCATCAGTTTCCTCCGTACCAAGTTTCAAATTTCTGAGATTTCTGGAAGTGCATCATTAATTCACGTCTTTTTTCATTTTTAAATATTTATATATACATCGCTCCAGCCCGACTTGCTTTTATATATATAGATTTCAAGTATGAGCTCCTGCTATCTAGCGGAGCTACTGGGAACTGCCATTTCACTTGTATTTATGCTTTTGTTTTGTACTGGTTTGTAGCAAGTAAGAATAAAGATGGCAGCCATGACGAAGTAAAGTGATTCAGTGTTTTATTTATGAGTGATATCCCCAACAGTAGATATATACACGTACATATAAATAAAGAGCATACATACATTGTATTCGTACTCATTTCTTCAAAACCGGCCGAGTTGGCCGTGCGGTCAGGTGCACGCGGCTGTGAGCTTGCATCCGGGAGATAGTGGGTTCGAATACCACTGTCGGCAGTCCTGAACATGGTTTTCCGTGGTTTCCCATTTTCACACAATGCAAATGCTGGGGCTGTACCTTAATTAAGGCCGCGGTCACTTCCTTCCAACTCGTAGGCCTTTCCTATCCAATCGTCTCCATAAGACCTATCTGTGTCGGTGCGACGTTAAGCCACTAGCATTTCTCCAATATAGACTGCTATGTCGTTCTTTTTGCAAGTTGCTTTACGTCGCACCGACACAGATAGGTCTTATGGCGACGATGGGACAGGAAAGGGATAGGAGTGGGAAAGATGCGTCCGTGGCCCTAATTAAGGTACAGCCCCAGCACTTGCTTGGTGTGAAAATGGGAAACCAACGGAGACCATATTCAGGGCTGCCGACAGTGGGGTTCGAACCTACTATCTCCCGAATATTGGATACTGGCTGCACTTAAGCGACTGCAGCTATCGAGCTTGGTGCTATGCCTTTCAGCGTTCAACCTGCAAGCCTCGAGTGTCCACAATTCTCTATTTCCAGCCAATTCTGTGGTGTTCTCTTGTCGGTAACTAATTAAAACATAAGTATAATCATCATCATATTGGTCTCTTATCCTCTATTATTTTCCTAGGTAACCTAATCTCCTTCACTTGTCACAGACGACCGCATTACCTAAGCTGGTTTATCCGTTGCATCATCCATTGAGTTCATTCCTAACGTAGCCATTGTTCCTACAGGTTTGTAACCACTAACAATCTGGCCACATTTATGTCTACTTCTAAGTTACCAACTTAAGAATGATATACCTTTCTCTTTTTTACAAGTTGCTTTACGTCCCACCGACACAGATAGGTCGTATAACGACGAATGATTTATGTTGAGACAACGCAGCTTTCACTTCCGTTGAGTAAAATTGGTCTGAAAACATACCGATGTAAGTACAGTTTCGTCTGAGAGATCACCTCATTCGCACAAAACGCCTTTGATCGGAATTGCGAGTTCACTGTATTAGCTTTGCTGCACCTTCATTCATTTCCACTTAGTATACTACCATCCTGGGACGATACATATTCTACTTACTTGAAATGGTCCACTGTTCTGGTTTTGATTTCTCCATGAGGAAAACTTAAATTTCCACATTACTGCCGTAACTTTAGCCTTGGATGTGCTAATTTTCACAACATACTTCCTGTATCTCCATTCACGCAGTACGATATTACATCGTAAGCTTTCATCACAGTCTGTAGCTTCCACCGCTGATCAAGGGTAGAGAATCCTACTCCGGATCCCAAAACCTTAGGTTCAAACCTTGCAGAGTCAATGGTCTGGGTAAAGAAAACACCATTCAAAACACAATTTCGTACGATATCGACAAATTAAAGATCTCTGGTGAAAAATGTAATCTTTATCCAACAACATTCATTAAAACTTAGACGCCCAAGAGAGGTTTGGTTTACTCTGACATTTAGCAGAGTTAAACGTCAAAGTTGACGCCCATGCTGCCTAGATACATCAAATTGAAATTCCTGCACATGGTAGTCGAGGCCATACGACTGTTTAAGAACAAGTCGTCAACATAGGCCAGACTGCTTAGTACATTTCCACCCAGTTGAATCGCTATTTGTCATTTTATACCTTTCAGCAAATGATCCATGTATACTGTGAACAACAAAATTGAAAGGTTACAGATATGCCCGAACTGTGCAAGTACTTTGAGCGAAGAAGTCATTGTACCATCAATTATCAAGCGACGTAATTATCAACATAAATGCCTTTGATTGTCGATAATAACCTACCCATTTTGGCCTCCGTAGCGTAGCGGCTACCACGCTTAGCTACCATGCTCGGATGCCCGGATTCGGTTCCAGGCGTACTGTCAGGGAGTTAAGAATAGCAGGAGAGCCGTTATGTGATTAAAGTGATACATGGAGCTTACCTCCAATAGGGGTGTGTCTAAAAATAGCTGAAAACTTCAGGACGAGGACACGAGTTTTCTTTATTATTATTATTATTATTATTATTATTATTATGCGTTAAAGGTCCCTTTCGGAACACACGAAGCTTTATTTATGATTTCATTTGCGGAGGATCCAGGATGCTTTCATCTATTGACTAAAGATCCTCTTCCTTTCTTCCGTCCACTTGGTATCTGTTCTTTTTGGTACTTCATTCTCTGGAATAACTTACCGCTTGTCAATCTTCTTTCTAGATATACTTCGCTTTAAAAGTTTCTTCACGTTGAATGTGTGCGTTCTTCATGCCCGCTATTGTTTGTTGTGTCCAAGGGATATTCTTCAGTTTATCAACTCTTTCAAGGATTTGGTGGGTTAGTCTGGTTTCTGGAAGCTTCTTAACAAGTCCATACAATTTTAGCTTCCTTGACCTGAGTTCTGCCGCAATATTAGATATTATTTTGTGGATTTTCGGGATTGGAGGCGGCACACTTCTTCCGTGTGTCTTGGTCCTAACATTTTCTTCATGGTTTTTCGCTCTTTTTTAGGATATTTTCGAACTCACCCGTTTTATGAAGCGTTAGTGTTTCTCCTGCATTTAAAGTCTCAGGTTCGATTACAGTATTGATCTTAACGTGGAGAGACATACACATTTTGTTTTAGATTTCTCTTTTTCTCCTATATGCTCTTCTGAGATTTTGTACACCTTGTTTTGGGCTATTTTTTTTCTTGCCCGGTTGGTCCGAGGATTTCGCCCAAGTAATTGAAGTGAGAGAGTCCGTTGATTTGTCCGTAATTTGTATTGAGACCAGGGATGTCTAGTTTTGAACATAAACATTCAGTTTTCTGGAAGGAGATATGAAGTCCGACCTTTTTGGCACATTCTTGGCGGATTTCAACTTGCTTTATCGGTGTGACTTCATCACTGTACAAAAAGGCCAGGTCATACGCGAATGCTGAGCATGGAATTTCAAGCTTGTTTTTTTTTTGTGTACCAATGTTTACTGGGTTTTAGATATTTTGCGCTTTCACTATTCTTTTTCCCTTTCCCTCATCACCTTACCTAGGACGAGGTTCAAGATAAGGGGTGACAATCAATCTCCTTACCGGACACCTGTTTTTATCAGGAATTTGTCTGTGATGTCTCCCATGAATTTCACTCTTGACGTCGTGTCAGTGAGGGTCTGTTAGGTCAATTTTAGAGCTTTAGCGTCTAGTCCCTGTTCCTTCAGGAGGCTAAGTAGAGTTTGACGATTAATTGAATCATAAGCCTTCTTGAAATCTACAAAGGTACAGGTGATTGGGATGTTTCTGAAAGCCCTGAATTTTAGAGCGGTTTCGAGGTTGAAGATCTGTTCAGTGCACGATTTCTGAGGGCGGAACCCAGCTTGATATTCACTAACCTTATGCTCGAGTTGTTTGTGTATTCTTTTCACCAGGTATGCAGAGAATATTTTGTAGCTGACTTCAAGGAGGGAGATTCCCCCTATAGTTGTTGACATCAGTTTTGCCTCCTGGTTTGTGAAGTGAGTGAATCAAAGCACATGTCCAGTCTTCGGGAAGTTTTTCGTTTTACAGATTTTCTGTATGATTTCTGTGAGTTCTTTTAGTGAATTTCGACCAAGATTCTTAAGGAATTCTGCAACAATCCTTTCTCTTCCTGTAGTTCTGTTGTTCCTTAGTCCTTTAATGTGGCACTAAATTATTTCCTGGTTTAGTGGAGGTGATTCTGGGTGAGTGAAACTGGATGCTTCTTCAAGAAATCTATCAGTGGGTTCGGGGCAGTGAAGAAGTTCTGAAAAGTATCGTGCAAGTTCTTGACAGTTTTATTTGTTATTAAGCATCAATTTTCGGTCTTGTTTCCTGAAACATATGTTCTGTGGAATGTATCTTCGGATTTCTGCTGTGAAAATTCTGTACAAATCCCTTGTACTGTGGTGTCTAAAGTTTTCTTCAATTGAGTCCAGTTCTTCTTTCAGGTGCTTTCTTTTTTCTTGCCTGATGGTTTTGTATACTTGTTTTCTGGCCTCATAAAATTTTCGTTGAGTTTTCTCGGATTTTCTACTCTTGTATTTCCGAAATGCAGATTTTATTATATCTAGGGCTTGGTCGCATGTTGAGTTCCACCAAGAGTGTTTGGTATTCCTTTTTAAGGGTACCATTTCGCGTGCCTTCTGAATGATTTTGGTGTGGATGTCTTCCCATGTTTTCGCAGGTCAATTTTCCCATGATTCTTTTCGATCGGTAACAGGAATCCTTTTTTGTCAAATTTTTGGTGTTGGAGTTTCTTGGGGTGGTATATTCTTGGAGTAACTTTTACTTTAACTCTTTTCTGATAGTGATCAGAGTCCATGTTTGCCTCTTCTCACTTGTACATCGTATACCTCTTTCTGTTGCGGATATGATATAGCTACATGATCAATCTGAAATTCGCCAATAGATTCAATGGGGGACCTCGAGGTTTTTTGTTTCTTGAGATGCTACCAGAGGGATGTGGACATGATTTTAAGGTTGAACAGTTGACATAGTTCAATGCGTATCAAAACGTTTTTTTTTAGTAAATTTGTGCGCCGGGTAGAGTCTGATGGCTTTCCTATATTCCTTTTCTCGGCCGATTTATGCATTAAAATCGCCTAAGAAAATTTGCCGTAATCCTTTGGAATTATTGATGTTACTTTTTCAAATTTGTTCCAAAATTTCTCAACGTTTTGAGTGTTCTTCTGGTTGTCTATATTTGTAGGGGCGTGTGCATTTATTAATGTACATTTTTTATTGGCACACTGAATCCTCATGGTCATTTGGCAATGTTGATGGAGTTAACTTCTTGCATCGAGTTCGGTATAATTTTTGTACTACGAAGCTCATACCAAATAAAGGGGTCCTATTTAGAATCTATTGGTCTGTTTTACTCTTAAAAATACGGTAATTTCCATAATTCAACATAGCATTATCAGTAAATCGAGTTTCATGAAGAGCAAGGATAAGAATTTTTGCACCGGGCGAGTTGGCCGTGCGGTTAGGAGCGCGCAGCTGTGAGCTTGAATCCGGGAGATAGCAGGTTTGAATCCTACTGTCGGCAGCCCTGAAGATGGTATTCCATGGTTTCCCATTTTCACCCCAGGTAAATGCTGGGGCTGTACTTTAATTAAGGTCACAGCCGCTTCCTTGAAATTCCTAGGCCTTTCCTATCCCACCGTCGCCATGAGACCTATCTGTATCGGTGCGAAGAAACGCCATTAAAAAAAAAGAATTTTTGCCAATCAAGTTCTGTGGCTAAACTTGGTAATTTTCCTGGTTGAATTGAAGTATTGATATTGAATAGACCAATGTAAGTAGGGTCTTTTTTTTTTTTTACTACCTGAGAGCTCCGACTCTCTCCCATGTTTTCGTGGTCGTCCAGGCTCCCCAGAATCCGAAAGCCTGGTCGCCATCTCAATGCGATTGGTGGATTGGGTACCACCTGGGGTAATGTTGTTACTACGCTCAAGAATCATATTTGACTTGTAAGAGGAGATCCAGCAGTGCTGTGTGCTTAGAACCAGGGATTGTTACTCCCTGGAGCTTGGTATTGCCGCCGCACCCACAAGGTTTTAGACGCGGATCAGGAAGCTGGTGGATTTCAAAACGACTTTTTATTACTATCCCAAAAAGCAAGGACGCCTCTTCCGCCAGTTCCGCCGTACCAATGATCTTAATCTCCGCCTTCACTGCCGCTGAGGTCTTCAATCGTAACTCTGAGCTGGGACCCTTACCAAATGATACACACCGGGTCAGTGCGCCCTGGGACTCACATGGGTAGGGGTGGCAGTCGCTGGGCACGGCTGCTTCCGAAGAGGGTCCCTACCTGCTACCTAATTATTATAATTATTATTTGCCTACAAAAAATACTTTATTTGTTTTGCGGCACGTATATGAAATTCCAATATATTACTGTACCGGCTGGTACACCTCTACGCCGCACATTTGAATTTTCAGCCTTATAGTACTCCTCTACAGGAGAAACTGTGAACTTAAAACTGGATCTACTTAAACTTTTGCTCTGAAGATGTCACTGGGTTAATTTTGACGTGTTTTTGTTTACTATTTATCAAGAAGTTTGGACATTGTCTCATAGATGTCTCTACTAAAAAACTATGATCATGCACCCTGGTGTGAAGTGAGGGAACTTCCTTGAAGATATTTTGTACTCATAAGTTTTCTTATTACTAAATTTCGTTCTTTCATTTGTGGGTTGGCAATATTTATCTTTTCTTTCCGCCAGGTTTGAAGTTAGCCAATCAATTATTTCTGTAATTAATTTTTGACCAATCGTGTCTTTCTTCTTCGATTTTGTGTGTAACTGTGTACTGTAGCCAATAAACGCCTGTGGGTGTGTCTTAATTATTCATGAAAGGTCTCGAATTTTCCCCGAGGGTATAAAAACTGCTGATTTTTTTGTCTCTCGGCCACTTCATCAACTTATAACCTAGTGTATGGACATGTATCAGGAGGCGGGGAGGGCCTCTTTCTTCAGGCAGCAGCTCTTCAATATGGTAATGGCCCTTTAACATCTTTATTTTCTTGCTAGCTCAGCAGTTTAACCCTCGGAAAAGGTCCGAATCCCTTTACCTATCTTTTCGACATGTAAATTTTGCCGTTTGATGTAAAAACTTCATTAAAATCTGCAACTGCAATTCGGGGATAGAGAGAGCTTTACCCTCTCGAGCTCCGCTTCATATTGATTGGAGGTGACTACATTTTCTTCCTTCCTGTAATGTCTTAAAATTTTCTTATACGAGTCACCTCCATAGTTTGGGAATAGCCCCTGTTTCATCGGCCTATTGCCTAGTAGGTTTAAAAAAGGTTTCATGTAGGAGTGCAAGTACACGCCTCCATTCATCTTGGTATTTTGGGCCATTCACTTAACCTGTTCTTTTCTGCCAAGGTCCAATAGGTTGGGTACAAGATACCCCTGTTTCTTTGTAAGTGTGCCTTGAGGGCAGTTAATGGTAAAGTCTGTTGCGGCCTTTGATAGGCTCAGAACATTGAGAGCGTGTCAGCTCTTGTATTTGTGGTAAAAGTGCCTCAGAGAGGCTTGATATTCAAATTTGGGAGTAAGTGCTCCATGTATGGAGGGGGTTTCTGCAATTTGGTAAATATCTGTTTGTGAGCTGAGAGCTCAGGAATTGTAAAACTTGGGGCTTGAAGCCCAGATTGTTAAATTATCTCTAAATTTTGGCTTTTCCTAGTCTTGTACCTGATTGCCGGTTACTTGTTGGCATGTTGTTATTTGTTAAACTTTGAAATTCTATGTGAAAATTGTTAAGTTTTGCTATTTCGAAAATATAACCTTTAATGAAATTTGAATTCATATCTCGGCTTTGTAGTTAGACCCATCCCCTGCGTCACCTTCTTTCACCTCTGCCGATCCACCAAACCACGGTAACAATTACCATGGAAGCTCACATTGCCAGTAGTCAGGATTTACTTTATGGTGTTTTAATTTCAAGCTAGACATTACTTTAGGTATAGAAAATAACATCTTGTGTTGGTCTGAACTCTAATCTGTTATTTTAATAATAGTTTTCCTTTGCTCGTAATGTGTAAATTGCTTTACATCAATGTTCTTACTTGTTAAAGGTCGACCGATATTGCACTATGCATGACTTAAATCCATCTCAAGTTCCTCAGGGGTATAAATTATTTGTTAACGCTGTTATGAATACATAATGGGTTCTATTATATCTTCTAGAATTTATTCCTTTTATTCCACTCCAGACTGTCACATTTTGTTGCATTGTATCATATTTTCTATATTATACTATATTGTTTAATGCTGTAAAATTCCGTCTATTATTTGAGAGTGGATTACGCTAAGAGGGGTTTCAAAGCCCTACTTATGTAGTCTTGGAATCAATCAATCAATCAATCAATCAATCAATCAATCAATCAATCAATCAATCAATCAATCAATCAATCAATCAATCAATCAATCAATCAATCAATCAATCAATCAATCAATCAATCAATCAATCAATCAATCAATCAATCAATCAATCAATCAATCAATCAATCAATCAACCAATCAATCAATCAATCAATCAATCAATCAATCAATCAATCAAACAATCAATCAATCAATCAATCAATCAATCTCCTTCATAAACACGGCCACACACACACAATTCAGTCGTGTTGTCATTAAGTAGTACCCAATATGGAAACCAAATGACGTAGTGAATTCAAGACACTTTACTCAATAAATCAATAAAAATCAAGCAACTGGGGTTAATTCCTTCTTACCGGACAAGTGGCTGCGTGGTTTGGGTCATATAGTTACCAGCTTGCAATTCCATTAGATATGTTCAAACCCCACTGTCGGCAGCCCTGAAGATGGTTTTCCGTTGTATCCCATTTTTACACCAGGAAAAATCTGGGGCTGTATCTTAATTGCGGTCAAGGTCGCTTCCTTGAACTCCTATCCCTGTGTTATCCCATCTCGTCATAAGAACTATGTCCGGCTGCATGGCTAAATGGTTAGCGTGCCGGCCTTTGGTTACAGAAATCCCGGGTTCGATTCCCGGCAGGGTCAAGAATTTTAACCATCATTGGTTAATTTCGCTGGCATGGGGGCGGGGTGTATGTGTCTTCTTCATCATCATTTCATCCTCATCACGACGCGCAAGTCGCCTACGGGAGTTAAAACAAAAGACCTGCACTTGACGAGCCGAACATGTCCTCGGACACTCCCGGCACTAAAAGCCATACGCCATTTCATTTTCATAAGAACTATGTGTGTCGGTGCGATGTACTCGTAAAGCAAATGAAATCAAACTCTTCCTTCCTCCTATTCTTTTTCCTTTCTTCTTTAATTTCTATCTTACTTCGTCATCATAGACAGGATATTACACTTGTTTCAGTCTCAGATTCCAGACTATCTCTTCATGGCGCAATGATGTCTCTTCATTGAAAATGCAAGTTTGGGGGTAAAATGTTCGGTAGTCTCTCCTATGTCAATATTTTTCACCTTAGAAAATATCTATCCTATTCTATCTTATTCCAGTAAATTCTTCTATTAGAGACTAAATTATGGAGGATAAGAGAAGTAGAGGGAGACCACGGCGACTCAGTTATTTAACGATATGAGATATGCAATTAAATGAGTCTACAAAGCCACAGAATTATGAGGGGAATTAGTTAATCGCAGTAGTCTGTACTCTGAATGCCGAAAGGCATACCTTTCTGTAATGAAGATAAACTGCTTGTGCTTTATGTATGTATATATCATTCACGGTGAACACATTTTCTTCAGCATGTGGGCATCGATCTCAGGAACCTGTAGTTGAGTATCGTGTGTCTCTAATAAATTAAATTTTGTGAGGTAGCTAAATTCACGTTTCATCAACAGCTGCATTTGGCACTCTCAAAGTATCCACTAGTTACCAGAGTGGAAATAATATACTGTACATTGTAGTGAAGGACAAGGACAACTCTAAATCGTAACACGATTTTATAGGTACTGGTTCAATATAGCTGTTGATTAAAAGTTAAGACGATTGAATCCCACAATACAATGGCCTATAAGACCGAAAACCTTGTCTTAAGGTGTTGACGGCAGTGAATGTAGAATCTGTTCTGGTAAACCATTCATGGTGGCCATGCAGAAGAATATTTCTTCTTCTGGTGATCTTTTAATGAGAGGTAAATACAGGTATGGGGGTTTGAAATTTTGAAATTTGCTCAAGTCTCCTTTATGAAGTTGTGTCGGAAGGAAATATATTTCATAGTTTAAATCTTCCACCATACTAACATATTTTGGTTTAATATTTTTTAAATGTTTTAACATATCTAAAGGACAGAGTGTGAACACTGTTATTAGGAAAAGTATTGCATTTTTAATTTTCCAATTTATAATCAGATAAGCAATAGTATTGAAAAAATTCTTAATTATCCGTCCTCTTTTAGGTATGAGAAGTAGACTCACGTAGCCAGTGAGTTGTTAAATGTTATCGGTGAGGAAATTAAGTGTTGGGTATATTACCTGAAGATGAGTCCGTCTTGCGCCATAGCGTAGACGATACGGGGCATGGGAAACATGGAACCAAACATACTGACAGTGAGTCCTGCCAGGGCCCCAACAGCTACGATGTATTTACAGTTGATGGCGCCCACTTGGCCGAACATCTCCACCAGCGCTGAGTCAGCATCCACTTCGTTGTATGGGACTGAAAAGAAACAAGGTTTATTCAGATGGGTGATTTTACGGCCCGTATACATCGTCATGATAATCTTTTTGGATATTTCAGTGTTACATAAAACAGAGAGAGAGAAAAATTTTAACATTTCGCGGAGACTTTGCTCCAGGTCTTGAGAAGAGAGAACAAGACTATCCACGACGAAAACTTCTTTAAAATGACCATAAAATACTTGACCGTGGTCTATTGTAAATGATAATCTCGTTCGTCACCAGATGTCTCACTATGCCTTCCGAGTGGAAAGTGATGACGACACCATCTTAACTCGAAGTAAAATGTTTCCAGTTTAATATGTCTGTGTATTGCGAAATAGTCAGAAAATTCATCAGATTGATCAAAGACGATGGGAGAGAAATGTGGTAAATTAAGTCAAGTGGAACGAAAGACATACAAGGGCAGAAGAATACAATAGAAGTCAAAATGAAAAGTAAAACGAGTAAAAAGTGGAAAATATAAACAAGCTTTCACTGTGGTTATTTCGTTTCAATTTTCTTCCGAATTCGTACTCCCCTCATCACTAGATGGTTCACTCTAGGTTGCATCATACTATCATCATATGTGTGTTAAATTAAAGCCTCCACTAAACGTGCAGATTTTTTCTCTATTATCGTTGAAACCGCAAAATCCAAAAATATTATCATGTTAAGCAAAAAAGAATTAAAATCATTAAAAAACCTTTGTACATATACAGGCTCTCTCAGACAGCACACTTCAATATTCCTTTCCCCAGTGCCACATGACTGACTGTGAAAATACGTAGGTGGATCAAAAGGTTAGTTGCACTAACGCGCCCCACCAGCGCGCAGCGTGTCGCAAACGTGGGCACAGCTGAGAAAGGAAAAAACACTGCCCGCACGTCTGTTAGGCAGGTCGCTGTGGTGTCTCGTCTCGTTTTGTGTGAATAGAGGCCAAATGCAATGGCGCGTCAACTGGACGTTCACTCCAAATATGAGGTGCATGCGACAATCCGATTCCTATGGGCCAAAAAGAAGAATTGCGCGTACACTCATCGTGAAATTAGTGCTGTGTATGGGGAGCGGGCCATTTCCCGGCAAGGTATCGTAAAGTGGTGTCAGCAATTCGAAGCCGGACGCACGGATATCACGGACAACCATCGCGAAGGCAGGCCCGCAACGTCTAGGACCCGTGCAAAGGTCAACAGTGTGAATGCAATCATTAGACAGAACCGGCGCATTAAATTGAGAGAAATAGCGACGCAGCTAAACATGTCGTATGACAGTGTGTTCGCCATTGTTCACAAGGAACTTGGATATCGTAAGCTGTGTCAAAGATGGGTCCCACGTCTTCTCACCGATGAACACAAGGGACAACGTTTACAATCCTCTCTGGCATTTTTGCAACGCTATGCCGCAGACGGCAACAGGTTTCTGCGGCTAATCGTCACAGCCGATGAAACGTGGGTCCACCACTTCACCCCCGAAACGAAGCGAACACCAATGGAATGGGTGCACCCCTCATGACCACAACGAAAGAAGACCAAGGTTCAACCTTCTGCCGGTAAGTTTATGGCGACAGTGTTCTTTGACATGGAGGGTTTGCTGCACGTGGAATTCATGCCGAAAGGAACGACGATCAACACGGCGTCGTATTGTCAAACGTTGCACCGGTTGCGTAAAGCGATTAAAGAGCACTGCCGGGGGAAATTGAACGCCGGTGTGATTTTTTTGCACGATAACGCAATACCTCACAAGGCCCGCCAAACGAAAGAACTGCTGCAGCGTTTCAAGTGGGAGGTCTGGCAACATCCACCCTACAGTCCCGACCTAGCGCCATGTGACTTTCATCTGTTCGGTAAGCTCAAAACGAAGCTCGGTGGTCGACGTTTCCAGACCGATGAGGAGGTGAAGGCCGCTGTCTCCGAGTGGTTGCAGAACGCTGGAGGAAATTTCTATGCATCCGGCATCGGCAAGTTGGTTGTGCGTTTGCAGAAATATTTGGAGTCTCTTGGACACTATGTGTAAAAGTGACGTTACAGTGTATGTCGTTATAGTCGTGTTGCTGTTGTATAGGTGGTGTAATAAATGGCCATAACTGGAAGTGCAACTTATTTTCTGATCTACCCTCGTAATTACATCGCTGAAGTGGCTGCCGACGGCAGCAAACGATATAATATAATTTTAAATTCTCTGTATTGTTACATCTGAAACACAGGATACATATTGCAATTAATTCACGTGACTCTATGTGGTAAATCAGTATCTTCAACTGATAAGGAGTTATGCATGGTGAAAAACTTAAGTCACCTTGTAGTATGTCACATAAATGTTAATTGGAGCTAAGAAGAAGCTATTGGAAACGGTACTACTCTATCAGCCGTCATAATTCTAGTGGTAAGAACTTCAGCATTGGCAGTTTTCCTGTTCATACGAAGATCACATTCCAGTGCTTTTAATAATTAGTATCAGAGTAAGTATACCTTTAAAATTCTACTCTCGCTCGTGGAGGATGTAAACAAAAAAATTACAAAGAATTAGAAGTATTAACATATTTTCATCATCCTTTCAACTGCTATCGGCCTTAAGCAGTGCAACAGATTGGATTATTTATGTAGCGCACGGCATTACACATGAAATAAAATATTGAAAGTAAAAAACACAACAAGGTGATAAAAATCCACAGTTCTATTCCTTCTGGCAAGGAACTCGACGTTGAAAACATCTTAGGGATATGAGCTATGAATGTTAGGTAAACAAAATATAATAAACTAGCAATTACCCGCGGCTTCGCTCGCGTGCATTTCGTAATTTGATCAATGTAATCGTTCCTTGGTGTTACCGTGTTTTGGTGGATCAGCAGAGTTGAAAGAATGTGCGGGCTGTAATGGGTCTAACTACAAGGCCGAAAGATGAATTAAAATTTCAAAAAAGGTTATATTTCCAAAACCTAACAATTTTCACATTAAAAATTTCGGAGTTTTAACAAATAAAAACAAGTCAAATCAGGTACAAGACCAAGAAAGCCGAGATTTAGATAGACTCTAACAATCTGGGCCACAAGCCCTAATTTTTACAATTCCTGACCTCTCAGCTCACAACCAACATATTACCAAAGGGCAGAAATTCCCTCAATACAATGGAGCGTTTGCTCCCACCTTTAAATCTCAAGCCTCTCTGAGGCACATTTACCACAAGTGAAAGAGTTAACCCGCTCTCAATTTTCCGAGCCTATCAAAGGCAACAACCAGCATTACTATCATCTGCCCCCAAGGCACACCTACAAGGAAACAAGGGTATCTAGTACCCAATCTACTGGGCCTTCGTTGAAAAGGAACAGATTAATCAAATGGCCCCCCAAAAATATCCAGATCAATGGAGGCGTGTACTTGCACTCCTACATGAAAGCTTCTTAAAACCTAAGTGGCGCTAAGACGATACACAGGGGCTATTCCTATACTATAGAGGTGACTCGTATAAGAAAAATTTTTAACACACTAGGGAAAAGTCGAAAATAAGTTGCGAAAACATAGTCACCTCAATTCAGTAATGAAGGGGAGCTCGAGAGGGTAAAGCACTCTCTATCCCCGATTTACATTTAAAGATATATGAAGTCTTACAAGGATAAAAAATTACATGTTTTAAGTTGTACGTTACATATTAAAGGTTTCGGATCTGCCCCGCGGGTTAAACTGCTGAGCTAGCAAGGAAAAAGATGTTAAACGGCCATTACCTTGTTGAAGAACTGCTGGCGGATGAAAGAGGCGCTTCCCGCCTCCTGCTATACACTAAGCTCGATGTTGTACGAGTGGCGGAGAGCCAGGAAAATCAGCAGTTTTTATACTCTCGGGGAAGATTCGAGACCTTTTATGAATGATTAAGACACACCCACAGTCGTTTATTGGTCGACTAAAGTTTACACATCAAATGTGAAGAAGAAGGACACGATTGGTCCAAAATTAATTAAAGAAATTCGGGATTGGCTAAGTTCAAAACTGGCGGAAAGAAAGATTTATATTGCCAACCTACAAATGAAAGAACGAAATTTAGTTATAGGAAAACTTATGAGTATAAAATATCTTCAAGGAAGGTTCCATCACTTCGCACCAGGGTGCATGATCATAGTTTTTGGTAGAGACATCTGTGAGAGAATGTCCACACTTCTTAATAATTAGTAAACAAAAACAATTAACACAGTGACATCTTCAGATAAACGGTTGAATTAATTCAGTTTTAAGGTTCAGAGTTTCAGCTCTAGAGGAGTACTTTAAGGCGGAAAATTCAAATGTGCGGCGTATAGGTGTACCAACCGGTACACTTGGCTTTGTACTAAGACAATATCTGCAAATTCTTAAAGTATAAAAACTCACCCAAAAACTGAGTTTTATTTACCCCAGAAATTCTTTGCAAACCGTGTTTGTGGTATTACGTTTTGGGGCTAAGACGACCATGCGACATACAACTGTACATGTGAGAAACAGTCTACTCTCAAGTCGAAAAAGTAAATACCTGTTCTTTACATTCAAATGAGATTCCAAATACCTATTCCCACATCTGCAACATTTTCAATTTTTGAGATATACATAAGTATCCCCATAAAAGGAATTCAACCGCTTGATCAGTCCTTCCCCCATCCCAACCCCCATCTAGGTGCATTTTCCCAAAAAAAAAAAACGTGTTTGTTTATTTTTAAAGGAGATTCCAAATACCAATTTTCACGTCTGTAACATCTTCAGATTCTAAGATATAAGTATCAGCATACAAAAATTTTCAACCTATTTCCACTTCCTTTCACCCCCCGTTAAGTGCGTTCTCCGAAAACGAAAACGCACAGGTTCCTATATTTTTAAAGGACTTTGCAAATACCAAGTTCATTGTCCCTAACATGTAAAGTTTTTGACATATAATGTAGATAAACCGGTAATCATTTTAAAAATTCTCCCGCTTTTCCAATTATGTTCATCCCCTTCACTGGATTTTCCGAAAAAATACGTGTTTCATTATTTTTAAAGGAGATTCCAAATACCAGTTTTCATGCCTGTACGTCTGTAACACCTTCAGTTTTTGAGAAAAAGTATCCTCATAAACATATTTCAACTCCTTATTTACTTATTTTCAACCCCACACCCCTTACGTCGATTTTCCGGATAAACAATGCGTGTTTATTTTTGAAGTAAATTCCAAATACAAATTTTCACATCTGTAACATCTTCAGATTTTGAGATATAAGTATCATCATAAAAGTAATTCAACTCCTTTTTCACTCCCCAATTTCCTACCCGTTAAATTGATTACCCCCTCCCCAAAACAGCGTGTTTCCTTATTTTTAAAGGAAATTCCAAATACCAATTTTCATGTCTTTAATATCTTTAGCTTTTGAGATATAAGTATCCTCATACAAATAATTCAACTAATTTTTCAATTCATTCACCCCCCTTCAGTAGATTTCCGATGACAAAAGGACACGTGTTTATTTACTTTGAAAGAAGATTCCAAATACAAATGTTCATGCCTCCGACATCTTCAGTTCTTATATATAAGTATCCTCATAGAAAGAACCCAACTCCTTTTTCACCCCAGCCCGTTGATTCCCACCCTCCACAAACGCGTGTTCCTTTTTTTAAGGTTATTCCAAATACAAATTCTCACGTGTGTAACCTTAAGATTTTGAGATATAAGTTTCTCCATGAAAAGAATTAAACTTTTTCACTTCCTTTCACCTTCCTCCTTGGGTACATTTTCTGAAAACAAGAAAAAAGTTTCTTTATTTATAAAAAGAATTTCCAAATACCAATTATCACGACTGTAACATCTTCAGTTTTGAGATATATTTATCTTCATAAAAAGGATTTAAACTCCGCCCCTGCAACCAAGTTGATTCCACCCCCCCCCCAAATAAAATGCGTGTTTCTTTATTTTTAAAGATGATTCCAAATACTAATTTTCACGTCTGTAACATCTTTAGTTTTTGAGGTATAAGTATCCTCATACAAAGTATTGAACTAATTTTTCAATTAATTCACCTCCCTTAAGTGGATTTTCCAAAGACAAAAGTTTACGTGTCTCTTTAAATTGAAAGAAAATTCCAAATACAAATTTTCATGTCTGTAACGTCTTCAGATTTTGGGATATAAGTATCCTCATGAAAAGGATCCAACTCCTTTTTCACTCCACCGCCGCCCGTTAACTTGGTTTCCCCCCACCCAAAAAAATTATGTTTCTTTATTTTAAAAAAGTTTCTAATACATATTTTCACGTCTGTAACCTTCAGTTCTGAGATATAATTTTCTCCAGGAAAAGAATTAAATTTTTTACTTCCTTTCACACTCCCCACTGAAGTGAATTTTCCAAAAAACAAACAGTATCCGTTTCTTTAAAAGAGCTTCCAAATACCAGTTATCATGAATGTAACATCTTCAGTTTTTGAGATATATGTATCCTCGTAAATGGAATTCATCTCCGTTTTCATACACCCCCCATCAAGTAGGTTCCCCCGCCAAATGAGTGATTCTTTATTTTTAAGGGAGATTCCAAATACCAGTTTTCACGTTTGTAATATCTTTTGATTTTTGGTATATACATTCTCATACAAATAATTCAACTAATTTTTCAAACCTTTCACCCCCCTGTTAAGGGTTTTCCCGAAAACCAAAGAATACGTGTTCCCTTATTTTCTAAGGAGATTCCAAATACTTTCACATCTGAAACATCTTTAGTTATTAAGATATACTGTAGATACGCTATTTTTAAGCATTCACACCTTTTTTCAGTTCTCCTTAAGTGGATTTTCCGAAAAAAAGTATTTACATTTCTTTACTTTTACTCGGAATTCCAAATACCAGTTTTCAAATCTGTAATATGGTACGTGTCTGAGATAATTTGCAGATATAGTCTTGTCACTCCTATTCACCCCCTATTCATCGGATAATCCAAAAATACAAAGATACGTGTTTCTTTATTTTCAAAGAAGAATCGAAATTTCAATTTTCATATCTGTAACATCTTCAGTTTTTGAGATATAAGTCTCCTGATAAAAGGTGTTCAACCAATTTCCCCCGTTATCCACACCCCTTAATGGGATTTTCCGGAAACTAAAAATACGTGTCTCCTTATTTTGAATGGAGATTCCAAATACCAATTTTTACGTCTGTAAACTTTTTAGCTTTTAGATATAGATATCCTCGTTTTAAAATTTCACCCCAATTTTCACCCCTTAGCGACGAAATATCCAAAAATCATTCCTTAGCGAGCACCTGCATCTTAATATGAATGTATTCTCAAAATTTCATTTCTCTATGTCCAGTAGTTTTGGCTCGGCGATGATGAATCAGTCAGTCAGTCAGTCAGTCAGTCAGTCAGGACAAGTTATTTTATATCTGTATGTAGATTATGAGGTTATTTTTTTACTAAGAATTACAATATTGTTCTTAATCATCGTCATCCAGTCAATTAGAATAGCAGTTTGCCCTTTTCTACCACTACGAGCGCTAATGTGAGTTAAGGCAGAGTTTCACTTAAACCCTTATAACTCTTCGGTGTAGATATTTTTCAAAAAATTAAAAACTGCCTGAGGGTATTGAACCAAGGAACACATTACAGAAATAATATTGTAAATACATTTATTTGGATAGGATTCGAATAGAAAGAAAACGAGTAGAGATACAAGCCACTTTGGGCTGTTTTCCCGGAAATGTTCTTAGGCTGGAAATGATTTTCGATTTTTTTTTGTTTAATAGAGGTATCCAATACTCGTAATTTGAAACCTCTCCAGGCCCTTTAGCCCTTCAACCTAGGACACAATTGAGGAAATTGCTTAATTTCACTTCTTTTGTTCCTACTTTGACTGTTAAGAAATGTCTTCAACATTAAAACAAACTGTCAGAATTTAGATGTGGATTGCTCAATTCACTGTAGTGCGGATGATACAGCCGACAAAATGTCTCTTATATCTCCACGACATAAACATTGAGGTCATTCAATCACTATGTACGGGACAGTCTGCCGAGCCGCAATAAAATCGCATGCCGGCGAATGCATTACGCTCCACTTATGTAGGAGGTAGCCATATATCCCATGGTTTGTCCTCACTCAGTTTAGAGTTACCCAAATTCCTGTAGGAAGCTAATATCTAGGGGCCTTTCTCTTCGTATCCAGGAAGTCGCGAAGAAATAGGGTTGTTTCCTTCCGTTTTTAATCCACTTTCATATAATGTTGAAGTTTTATTGTTCTAACTGGTTGGCTGTTGCTATAGGGGGTCTTCGGATTTGAGTCTTCCAATACAGGGATATTCCTACTGCCACTGGGAACAGAAATGAATATGGGGTGAATGCTAAAACTCGGGAGTGACGGAATCCTGATGAGGGTCCTATAAACGGAACCCATACTCGTCCTCAACGTTGAGAACCCACTGACAGATGATTTTCTGGCTGAGGTGACCATATGTAGAATCGTGCGTTTACCCCCGTAGTCATTAACAATGAAGCGTTCTGAAACACTAATGTCCCGTCCCTTCTCCTGACAACTCCCTTCACACTGAATGTTTATGTATGCATGATTTAATACCAGATTGAATTGGAAACAATTCCTCCTAAAACTCTCTAGAGACTCCCTTGGTCTGAATAAGCTTGCGAATCCTTAATTTGATATGATAATTTTTTTACATTATACCACTTGAGAAGAAGGTACTGGGTTGACAGCTAAAATCGGAAAATACTAATCGTAACAGATTAGGTTAAGAGCTATCGGAAAATACTGATCATGACAGATTTGGTTACGAGCTATCGGAATATACTTTTCGTAACAGAATAGGTTAGGAGCTATCGGAAAATAATCGTAACAGATTAGGTTAGGAGCTATCGGAAAATACTGATCATAACTCATTACGTTAGGAGCTATTGGAAAATACTTATCGTGACAGATTAGGTTAAGAGCTATCGGAAAATACTGATCTTAACAGATTATGTTAGGAGCTATCGGAGAATACAGACCATAACCCATTAGGTTATGAATTACCGAAAAGAATGTTCGTGTCAGATTAGGTTAGGAGCTATCGGGAAATACTGTTCATGACCCGTTAGGTTAGGAGTTAACGCGAAACACTGGTCGTAACAGATTAGGTTAGGAGCTGACGGAAAATACAGATCATAGCGCACTAAACTAGGAATTAATGGAAATTAGCTGACCGTAACAGATAACGTTAGGAGCTAATGGAAAACAGTGACAGAAAATTTAGATTAGGAGATAACAGAAAGCACAGATCGTAACAGAATAGATTACTTGCGAACGGGCTTAGGATACAGTTACTAACCGATTAGGCTGGATGATGATTGAAATTGCTGACCTACAATATTAGATTAGTCCGCCTCTGTGGTGTAGTGCCAACGGCCGTAGCTGTGTTGAAACACCGGATCCCGTGAGATCTCCGAAGTTAAGCAACATTGGGCGTGGTCAGGAGTTGGCGGGGGGTAAGGGTATGGAGGAGCGGAAAGGAACTGGCCACCCTACCGCACGTAAACCCCGGCTCAGGGACACCTCTGCGGAGGTTCGGACCTGCCTTCGGGCAGAATAACCCTTACCTACCTACCTGTGGTGTAGTGGTTAGGGTGATTAGCTGCCGCCCTCGGAGGCCGAGTTAGATTCCCGGCTTTGCCACGAAATTTGAAAAGTGGTACGAGAGCTGAAACGGGGTACACTTAGCCTCGGGAGGTCAGTTGAGTAGAGGTGGGTTCGATTCTCACCTCAGCCATCCTGTAAGTGGTTTTCTGTGGTTTCCCACTTAACCTCCAGGCAAATGCCGGGATAATACCTAACTTAAGGCCATGGCCGCTTCCTTTCCTCTTCCTTGTCTACTCCATCCAATTTTCCAATCCTCCCACAAGGCCCCTGTTCGGCATAGCCAGTGAGGCCACCTGGGTGAGGTACTGGACCTCCTCCCAGTTGTATCCCCGACCCTAAGTCTCAATCTCTAGAACACTGCCATTGAGGTGGTAGAGGTGGGATCTCTCGCTTGGTCCGAGGGAAAAACCAACCCTTGAGGGTAAATAGATTAAGAAAGAAAGATAGACAGACAAATATTAGATAAGGAGCTACCGGATAATACTAACATTAATACATTAGCTTAGAAACTAACGGATATACGGATCGCAACAAATTACGTTACGAGCTAATGAAAAGTACTCTTCACAGTAGGCAAGTTTACGAGGTAATGGAAATTACAGTTATTAACAGGTTGAGCTAGAAGGTAATAGAACTTACTGACGGTGAGTGGTTAGGCTTGGAGCTAATACTGAAATTACTTTTCACTATAGAATTTGTAATGTAAGTGAGGTTATTTCAGTCTCATTGAATGTATTAATTTATGCCTATCAGTGAGCGATCAATATGCAGAACAAACATATGAATATAATCCCGCCAGATCAACCTGCTTTACTGTTATAACTGGAGTGAATAACAGAACTGTACGTGTGAAAATATTTTCCAACATTTTCGGTCCTGATGTAATTTATCCCATACTCTGAGCGTGTTAAGTGGTATTTCAGAAGTGAACCCCGAAGTGACGTGAGCAGCGTATGAGTGAGAGGCTAACAAACTCTCAAGTCAACAAAACTTGTTACATTTCCTTCCTCAGTTCAGAAATTGTAATTCTCTCTCAGTTCGAGCAACTTGTTAACACATTTGTATGAATTATCTGAGACTAGGGCGCCAATAACAGAGTAGAAATCTCCACTTGGCAGTAGCCCAAATAATACAACATCCGATGCGCTGTGGTTTCAGCATCATACTGTACATATTAGCTTCCAGAGTACTGGTTATATGAACACGATATTGTAATGTACCTCACGTTAAATAGAATAACACGACGTAGTACAGCTCTGAACGCCATGCATTGGTTGACAATGGGAGGAGGGGATGATAACAAGAAATTACAACAACACACACTTCAATGCTTCAAATACACTTAGATTCCAATTATTTATTTATTTATTTATTTAATATATATGGTAGGTTTCCTCAAACTTTGGGACACGGCCCCGAAGATGAGTGCAGAATACTTTCTTACAGATAAAAACAGGTCTACAAAAATTAGATTAGGAGCACACAAGATATAAAATATACAGAAATAAAAGTGTTATTGATGAATAAATATATAATTACATCGTGCATTTATAAAGCACTAGTAATTTATAAGGAACTAGTACGTAAGCCTGTCCCCGAAAGTCGAAATTAGTATCTATAAAGTAATTGGAAATACTACTTTTTTGCTAGTCGCTTTACGTCGCACCGACACAGATAGGTCTTATGGCGACGATGGGACAGGTAAGGGCTAGGAATGGGAAGGAAGCGGCCGTGGCCTTAATTAAGGTACAGCCCCAGCATTTGCCTGGTATGAAAATGGGAAACCACGGAAAACCATTTTCAGGGCTGCCGACAGTGGGGTTCGAACCTACTATCTCCCGAATACTGGATACTGGCCGCTCTTAAGCGACTGCAGCTATCGACCTCGGTAATTGGAAATACTAAATGGACTATTAATATACCTTATGGATCTGCGTACTCATGAGAAAGCAACATACAACTGTCCAGGGCACTGGAGTGGGGAGATATATCCCAACTTTAACATTTATGCTGGTGTCTTACTCATTGTGACAGAGAAGGCTAAATTTAGATGTAATTGCCACCATTTAGGAACGAATGCTTTACACAGGTGCTAAATCTAAATCTCCCTGAAGCTGAGTACGTCTGAGGGTAGTGTCCTGGAGCGTGACACGGTCAGGGGATATAAGTGGGGAGGGGGACTAGTACCTCGCCCAGACGGCCGTACCTGCTATTCTGAACAGGTGCCTTGTGGGGGATGGTATTATTGGAAGGGATAGGGAGGAAAAAGAAAGGAAGCCGCCGCGGTCTTAAGTTAGGTACCATACCGGCATTTGCCTGGAGGAGAAATGGAAAACCACGGAAAGCCATATAGAGGCTGGCTGAGGTTGGAATCGAGCTCTCCTATACTCAGTTGAATTCCCGAGGGTGAGTGGGCCCCGTTCCAGCCCTAGTACCACTTTTCAAATTTTGTGGCAGAGCCGGGAATCGAAACCGGGCCTATGGAGTTGGCAGCTGATCACGGTAACCACTACACCACAGAGGCGGACAGAGTCAATGATAATGTACGTTACTTGGTCATTTTTCCTCAACGACAGGAATTGCTCTGCTCCAGCTTCTACTTTTCAATACTCTCAAGTGCTTCCTTCCCATCCATCAGAACAGCCCATTGCGCATCGTCAGGAAAGATTGACCATGCACAGTAAAAATGTTCATCTTGCAATTCCTGTTTAGTTGCTAGTTCTTCGTCCTTTCTCACAGCTGCAGAATCATTCGGTGAAGCATCTAATAAACCACATAGTTAAGGATAAATACTCAGTGGGTAGTGAGAACTGAGGAATGTGAACGAGGAAGTCTCGTAATTTTAACATTATTGTAGCAGGAGACTTTTTCAGAATTTCCTTAATGAAAGGCATAAATTAATTTTCATATGCCGGACTGAGTAGCTCGGGTGCCTTCTGACCCGCAACTCGGCAGGTTCGATCCTCGCTCAGTCCAGTGGAATTTGAAGCTGTTCAAATACGTCACCCTTGTGTCGGTGGATTTGCTGGCATGTAAAGGAGTTACTGTGGGACAACATTTCGGCACCTTAGTGTCTCCGAAAACAACTCAAATGTAGCTATTTGGACGTAAAACAAATATTATTTATTATTCGCTAATCGGCCAACTAGGGAACGCGATAACTTTCTGGCGTTTACTCAATTTTCGATTGAACCAGTAGGTTTTCATTAGCTCATTGTATCGAGCAGGCCTTCATCCGCCCTCTTTAGACCAGTTGTCAACTTAACATTCCAGAAAATCTCAAAAGTCACTAGCCTATACTTGTTCTGAAAAATTCCGTCTGTGCGCGTCACCATTTCTTCGAGATCTTCCTTCACGTTAACCAACCACGGACTTGTTATTTGTGGTTTTGAGGCAAAATCATTAAACGTTGCGTTTGCCCAATATTATAATTAACATTTATATTTTAGTGCCTCATAAACTCCTTGCAATTTATATGGAATCCAGATCACGAGTTTTAGGATGGCAATATACACTAGCATGTAAGACGCTGGGTCCAAAATCACTAGCTACACTCAATAACCATCAATTTTTTCAGGGCAGAGTAGAATGCATGAATTTTTTAAATATTTTTATCACACTGTCATTGTCTGTTTTGTTTAGAAAGGAATTTATTAGTATGGTTTCAACTTGTTGTCCTTTTAGCGGTGTTACTGAAAAAGCCCATCTAGCGGAGCGGATAGGAATTGTGCCGGCTGGCGAAGTCTGTCGCACTCCTCTGGGGCAATGATTAATGAATAACAGATGAGAGATTGTTGCTGGAATGGAATATGACAGGGAAAATCGGAGTACCAGGAGAAAACCCCACCTCCGCTATATCCAGCACAAATCTCACATGGCGTGACCGGGATTTGAACCACGGAACCCAGCGGTGAGAGTCCGCCGCGCTGCCGCTTGAGCCACGGAGGCTCTTAGCGGTGTTACTAAAATATTTAAAATATATATATTCTTCCTAGCAGTGGTTTCATCTAAGAAATAATACACTGTATTATCAGTTACTACTCACCTGACACACTTTCATTTTTCTTCGTACAAAGGCTGAAGATATCATCTTCATAAGGTACTCTCATATAGAACAGACATTCTAGTACAATTCTGCAAGTACGATTTCATAATAGGATTGTTAAGCTTCGAAAGTGGAATACCACACGCCATAAATAACTTTATAATATTAGTAATAAACCCATTTTTGTTTCTTGAACTTGAACGGTCCGTGCTTCCCCAATACTCTGATATCGCAGTTGACATTCGCTATATAAAAGTTCCGTATTATTCACGTTTATATGCCACTAGGAACGATTTTGTTGGAGATTTTCATCTTATTGTTATTGAAATATCACAAATATTGCACCGCAGAATCGGCCCACCACTTGGAATATAATCTACACTAAACTGTTTAACATCATCATGAATTTTTCCAGCGTTCGTTTTATTTCTCTGCATGCTGAATAATGGCAACAAAGGAGGATGGAAAATACACCACTCACTAGCCCAAGTGTACTCAAGACTGAAAGTTTACAAAAGTTTAAATTCGTTCCCCTTTCCAGTTGTCAGTTGTGCTAATTGATTCTATTGTAATAATTGATCAATTTGACTTCATCTTCCTTCTTTTCTTTCTGTTGAAAAGCTTTCTGCAAATTTTAGTGCGATTAAG
The DNA here is from genome assembly GCF_040414725.1 of Anabrus simplex. Lineage (NCBI taxonomy): Eukaryota > Metazoa > Arthropoda > Insecta > Orthoptera > Tettigoniidae > Anabrus > Anabrus simplex. Next base: position 290,241,669 of record NC_090270.1, on the reverse strand, counting down.
CACAAATTTATTTGAGAACATTTTGCCTAATGGGATTTCATCGAGTCGCAATTCGTCTTAATGCTTTCACCTAATATGACGTCCACATCCGTAGCGTAACTGTTCCCACTATTAGCTTTTTTTTTTCCTATTTGATTTACGTCGCACCGACACAGATAGATCTTATGGTGACGATGGGATAGGAAAGACTTGGGAATTGGAAGGAAGCGGCCGTGGCCTTAGTTAAGGTGTGAAAATAGGAAACCACGGAAAACCATCTTCAGGGCTGCCGACAGTGGGATTCGAACCCACTATCTCCCGGATCCAAGCTCACAGCTGGGCGCCCCTAACCGCACGACCATCTCGCCCGGTGACTATTAGCTGCCGTCTTCGGGGGCCCGGGTTCGATTCCCGGTACTGCCAGAAATTTAAGAATGACAGGAGGGCTGGTGTGTGGTTAAAATGGTACATGTACGAGTAGCTCAGCAAAAGTAATGTGATACCACCATAACGGCCGAAAACTCTAACCAAAGATCTAGAAGGCAGGAGAACTTTCCCTCTATAAAAAATACAAGTCATCGGGAGAGAAGTGGATTGAGCCGCAAACTTTCCTTTCTTTAATTTTTATGGGAATAAAATGTAGCAAATTAGCAAAGAGGACGAGATGGGGAGGGAAGGATTAAGTGCTAAAAAGTACTGACATAGATTAGAGCTGCAAAAAGGTGCTGCACTGAGGAAAGGTGCACTTGTAAAAGAAGTCTATTTGAATATTTTAATAGTAAAAAATTAGTAAGAGGAAGCACCTAAAATTCCTAGCTCTATAATAACTCACACCTTTAACTGTAAGGTGAAAAACAACAAATACCTAATAAATAAATATGTTTAACATGTTGATTTTTTTCCACTTGTTGATTTGACAACACAAATATTCTTTGAGATTATCTTAATTATCATTATCATTATCATTACACGAATCTTGGGCCACAGCTGTGTGCCACGGCACACACGTTGAGAACCACTGCTGTGCAGTAAGTCCCCGATAATTAAAAACGCGCTTCAAAAAATAAGGTAACAGGAGCTCGCATTGAGGAACTTTTTTAACAAGTTGCTTTAAGTCGCACAGACACAGAGAGGTCTTATGACGACGTTGGGGTAGGAAAGGGCTAGGAGTGGGAAGGAAGCAGCCGTTTTCTTAATTAAGGTACAGTTACAGCATTTGCTTGGTATGGAAATGGTAAACCACGGAAAACCACATTCAGGGCTGCCGACATTGGGTGGGTGACATCTGCCGTGTGTGATAACTGTGTGTTATTGTAGTGCAGGATAATGTTTTGTATGGTGTGTGAATTGCAGAAATATTGGGAAGAGTACAAGCTCCCAGTCCCCGGAACAGGGGAAATTAACCATCTGCAATTAAATCGCCTACCGAACGGGAATCGAACCCGGAGCTATCTGAACCGAATGCGACTACGCTGACCAATCTCCTATGAAGTCAGACAGTGTCCTAGTACTGTGTATCTTTATATCTGCCTGTAAAGCAATGTTTCTACGTGTGAGCTCTTGTTACTCTGAGTTTTGAAGCTACTTTGAATAAAAAATACTATCCTGTCTAAACATGCACTATAGCTTTATATATCAGTGCCTATCTCTGTTGAGTGTCTCACGGAACATAAATCGTTTGAATTACTATATAATACAGAAACTATCGCAATGCATTTAAAATTTCACAAATATCTGAATTCCGTATCAATTGAAGATTCCACGCTGTTATATTACAGGAAGGATGGACATTGACATTTTCTCAATTGTATTTCAGTAAAGAAGAATAATAACATCGAACATTGCGCAGAATATCAATTATCATTCAGATTAATAGCTTGCACTTCATAAAGCGCAAATTATATTCTTGAGGTAGTACTTTGAATGCATATTAGTTTACAAGTCACATTGTTTCCACTGGAAAGGCTTCATCATAAATGAATCGTGTTCTGTTGTGTTGAAATGCTGTGTAGATGAAATGGAGTGGAAATCTGTTCTTTGACATTTATCTATGTGATGATAACCAGTGATCCGTTACACTTTGAGCCTGAATTTCAAACTTATCTTCGGCGAACAAATCACTTTATATTCGCAAAGTGATGTTCATATTCTGACAATAGGGCGAGTTGATTTCACTGAACTAAACTCTCGATAGGATTATTAGAAGGGTTTTCTGAAAATAAACCTTTGTTCATATATGATTACACATTACAAAAGGAAGTTTATATATTATTTTGGTTTAAAAGGATATCTATCGACAAAGAAATTTCCTCCTCGGTGGAGTTACAAACTAAATACGATATCAGATTTCGCTTTGGAACAGTGGGTAAAGAGTTCGGAATGGAGGTCAACATTGACAAGACTACGGTGATGAGAATAGGAAAGGAGAAAAATGCTGTTAATATAGGCTAACACTAGAGGGAAAGAAACTAGAACAAGTAAATTTTTTATCTTCTATTTGATTTCTTATTCAACGTCATTCAGATCTTTGGGGAGTTTGTTAATATGGAATGGAAAGTGCACAGAAGATGTAAGAAGCAGAATATCTATGGGAAAGGAAGCTTCGTAAAAGGTAAGAGAGCTTTTGACATCTAAAGGAATCCCTATTCATTTGATAAATAGGTTCAGGAAGTGTTTTCTGTGGAGTGTGGTGTCATACGGAGCTGAAACATAGACATTAAGAAAGACAGATACAAAGAATCGGAAAAGTTTTGAAGTATGGTTGTAGGTAAGAGTGGAAATAGTGAAGGTGACAGATAAAGTGAGGAACGATGAAGTGCTGCGAAGAGTAGGAGAGATTAGGAACCTGATAAAACGTTCAGAAAGAACAAAATATCCTGTTTGGTTCATGTTGTATGTCCGGCGCTCTCTTCTCGCTCAGCCAGCCAGCTGCACGCGCGCCTGTGTATCATTCTGCTAGCTTCGACGCGCAGCCCTCAGTGCGCGTGCCTGACCATCGAGTGTAGTATAAATAGGAGCTCCCTTCCTGCTCAATGGCCCACTTGCCCCGGTGTCCAGCTCCAGAATACACCCTACGTCGAGCACGGAGGCTACTCCTCTTGAAAATGTGCTTCGACCAGGTGGACTGAATTTCTGGCAGTACGAGGTTTCACCTCTGGTCACCGCTCCCTTACCTGTTTCCGCTGCCTATGTTCCGTAATTCTTTTACAAGCCATTTTCATTCCCTAAGTTATGCAAGCTCCCTTAGTTTCGCTAGGTGGAATTTCTTCAATCAATTGAACTTGCTTTTTAGGAATTCAGGCACTTCAACAAACAAGGACTCTCATGAACATTTATGTTAGTGTGCCAGATAGTTCTCGACTATCAAAGTGTCAATTCACAAAGACTATCTTTTCAAGATAGAAGTGTGTATAAAGACTGCAAACCTGTACATATTGTATAAAGACAGACTTTTCTCAAGATTCAATATTCCTTTTTGCTTCAAAATAAATTTCAGTTATTTGTGTAAATATCATAAAGTGAAGCAATAAAAGTTGTGTTCTGTAAACTTCAACCTTGGTTACAACACAACTCTATGGCGACGAGGTAAAAAAGCGACACTACAATTCTTCGGCCCCAGTCGCCAACTCTATGGCGACGAGGTAAAAAAGCAGCAACCTACAATTCATCGGCCCCAATTGCCAACTCTATAGTGACGAGGTAAACACGCAACCAACACTACAATTCCACAGGCCCAGTTGTCAACTCTACGGCGAAGTGCTCAACAACCACGACACTCCAATCAGTTCTGACACACAGCTTACCTTCCTCTTTCTTGCACGCATCTCGCAATGGCTACTGCGGAACAACTCGCTACGGTCTTCCAAGCCTTACAGCAACAACAACAACAGTTTATGCAACAACAACAGGCAGCATTACTTCAGGCTATTCAAGCTATTTCTGTCTCTACACAGCCATCAGCTATTCCTCCGTTCTCTGCTTTTGATCCGGCTAAAGAAGAATGGTCAGTTTATTTAGCCCGCTTGCAACAGCATTTCATCTGCCATTCTGTCACAGATGATCAACGCCGCCGCGCACTATTTCTTAGTTCGGTTGGCAATGCTACGTGTGAATTACTACGTAAATTAAGTCCAGAAGAACACTTATCTGAGGTACCCTTCACGCAGCTCTTAGCCCGTCTCACGGAACACTATGCCAAAGCTCCTCACATAGTGGCTGCTCGCTATAAATTTTTTCAGAGCAGAAAGCAACCCCATCAGACACATACTGAATGGATAACTGAATTGCGTGGTCTAGCTAAACCCTGCCAGTTCCTCTGCTCCAAGGACGGTTGTGGTTCATCCTACGCTGATTCTCTCATTCGGGACATGATAATTTTACATACTCCTGAAGACAAAATACGCTTTGACGCTGTCAAGCAGAGTAACCCTTCTTTAGAAGACGTCCAGCGTATTGCTACAGTTTATGAGCTTACTACCAAGACTGCCGCAGCCATAGCTTCTCCACACGAAGTTGCACAAGTCTCGCCTCAGACCCGCACGTCCTCTGCTACAGTGAACCGTACGGATAAGGCGCTCTCCACCAAGCATTCTCGCCAGGTTCCCTCTCGTCATGCTACCCGGAAGCCCAATTCTAACAGCACCTCGAAACTCCTGCCTTCCTGCCGAGGTTGTTTCAAGCATCATGAACGTCGTGACTGTCGTTTTTTCAAAGCTACTTGTCAACGATGTAATAAACTTGGACACATTCAGACTGTCTGTCAAAGTTCGCCCCGCCCTGCTAAGACTACTGCAGCGCGCCGGAAGCATATACAGCCCCGCCAAGACATGGAAGTTGATCAGATCAATCTTATTCTTCCCACAAAGGATTCTCACAAAATCATCATTCCTCTCTCATTCTCTGATCGATCTGTCGATTTTCAATTAGACACTGGATCACCTGTCTCTATTATTAATCTGACTACCTACCACGACTTAGCTTCACCTTCATGCTCTCCAGCTGACATCCAGCTAGTGACATTTAACAAGAAGAAAATTGACATCAAAGGTCAAATTAAGCTTCAGGCTAGTTATAAAGGAATTCAGAAGGCCATTCCTCTTCTCGTAGTTAACAACTACACTGCATCAAACATTATGGGCATGGATCTATTTAACTTATTTGGTTTCCAGATACATGACAACATTAACGTCGTATCTACATTGCATCCTACTTCTGACGTTACCGCTCTCCTAGCGCAGTTTCCTGAAGTCTTCGACTCTCAGCTCGGAACAGCAAAAGACTATACAGCTCACATACAGCTGAAATCCGGAGCTAAGCCTCGCTTCCTCAAATCACGTCCAGTACCCCTAGCACTTCAAGACCAGGTCACGAAAGAATTAGAAAGATGGATACAAACTGGAATTGTAGTACCAGTTACTTCTAGTCAATGGGCTACTCCACTCGTGGTAATCAAGAAACCGGATGGTAATGTTCGACTTTGTGGCGATTTTCGATCTACAGTCAACGCACAACTCGAAACCGATATCTTTCCTATTCCACGTCCAGAAGACTTATTCCGTCGTCTCTCTGGTGGACAATTCTTCTCTCGAGTTGATCTTAAAGAAGCATATCTCCAGCTACTTTTAGACGAAGAATCTAAGAAATTTCTCACACTCAACACTCCTCTAGGACTGCTACAGCTCCAGCGGCTCCCCTTCGGTGTTTCATCCTCAGCGGCTATTTTTCAGCGCTATTTGGCTCAACTCACCGCCTCAATTCCCGGTTGTGCTAACTACCTGGATGATATTATTGTTACTGGAAAAGATCATCAGGAACATCTCACCAATCTCCGCCTTCTTCTCCAGAAATTGAAAGACAATGGCCTACGAGCGAATCTCGCTAAATGTACCTTCTTTCAGCCTCAAGTTCACTACCTCGGACATATACTTGATAAGAATGGAATTCGTCCTAGTATACAGAATGTCTCCGCGATAGTAAACATGCCAGCACCTCAGAACCTCAAGCAGCTTCAGTCCTTCATAGGCAAAGCGAACTATTATAATAAGTTCATTCCACGCTTCGCTACAGTGGCAGCTCCATTAAACGCTCTACGTAAAAAAGGTGTTAAGTTTCAGTGGACTCCGCAATGCCAACAGGCATGGAAAACAATCAACAACGCCTTAATTCAAGCTATACCACTCACTCATTTTCAGCCCGACAAGATCATCACGCTAGCTACTGACGCTTCAGACTACGGTGTCGGTGCAGTTCTCTCCCAGAAGGATCGTCATGGACAAGAACGCCCCATCGCCTTCGCTTCGAAAACACTTAATGACCATCAACGTCGATACTCACAGATAGAAAAAGAAGCTTTAGCCATCATCTTTGGTATTCGCCGTTTCAATGAATATCTTTATGGCAACCATTTCCTGATCATTACCGATCATAAGCCTCTCGTACACTTATTCCATCCTGGTAATAAGGTCCCAGATAATTCCCTCAGAAAGCTTCAAAGATGGTCCATGTTCCTTTCTGATTATTCCTATCAAATTGTATATCGAGCCACATCCCAGCATTGTAATGCTGATGCCCTCTCCCGCTTACCCGTTGGTCCTGATACTGCCTTCGATTCTCAAGAATCTGAATGTCTTCAGTTGGACATAGAACTTGAAGATACTGTATCCAGTTTTCCTATTGATGCTACCTGCATAGCTAAAGCTACGGATAAGGACAGTACACTTGCTACTGTACGTACTTACATCCGCAACGGTTGGCCTCTTCAGAGCACACTTCCTGCCCACCTGGCACCTTATCATCGTATGCAGCATCGTCTCACGACTCGTGCCGGAGTTGTACTACTAGAAGCAGGCACCATCTTCCGAGTGGTTATCCCACTTAGCCTACAGAAACAAGTTCTCGAATTATTACACCAAAGCCATTGGGGTATATCCAGAACAAAGCAACTCGCTCGTCAACACTGCTACTGGCCCGGTATTGATGCCGCCATCGAAAAGCTAATACGTCATTGTGAGCAATGTCAAACGAATCAGAACGCCCCGTCTTCTGATCTTGCTTCATGGCCTCCTGCTACTACTCCATGGGAACGAGTTCACATCGATTTCGCAGGTCCTTTCCTCAATTCCATGTGGTTAATAGTCATCGATTCACTGTCAAACTTTCCATATGTCGTGGATATGCATTCGACTACTACAACCCAAGCTACCATTCGTGCTCTCCAGAAAATCTTTACTACAGAAGGTTTACCGCAAGTACTCATTTCAGACAACGGACCTCAATTTACAGCTACTGCTTTTCAGAACTTTTGTATACATAATGGCATTCGTCATATTCTAGCACCACCTTTTCACCCTCAATCTAATGGTGAAGCTGAACGCTTCGTACAAACATTTAAAAGAAGTATGAAGAAAGCTGTCTCTTCAGGCTTAACTAAAGACCAAGCCTTGCTCCAACTCTTAAACAACTACAGAACTCTACCCGGCGCTGATAATATCACTCCTGCACAGAAGCTCCATGGACGACCTCACAGAACTTTACTTTCTCTGTTACAGCCTCTTCCGGCCCAGCATAAGACCTCACCAAAGAAGTTCTCCCTCAACGACAAGGTCTACACCAGGACATTCAAATCCAACCCACTCTGGATACCTGGAGTCATCTGCAGATCTTTGGGTCATCGTCTCTACGAGATACAGACTACGGAGAAACGTATCTGCCGCCATCAAGATCAGATACGTCTGCGCTACCGCCCCTGTCCAGCTATTGATGCTATTGCTAAACCAGATAAATCTATTGCTGAAAGAGCTTTAGATCATTTAATAACAATGGGTTCCTTTCAGGACGAGACAGCGCCACTCCGCCCAGTTCCAGCTCCGGACAATACAACAGAGTTATCAGCAGCTCCGCCCCAGCATCGCAGTCGCCGCCAGCGCCGCCGCCGTTTCACGCCGTACCGGCGTATTTAGGAGGGGAGGGTGTTGTATGTCCGGCGCTCTCTTCTCGCTCAGCCAGCCAGCTGCACGCGCGCCTGTGTATCATTCTGCTAGCTTCGACGCGCAGCCCTCAGTGCGCGTGCCTGACCATCGAGTGTAGTATAAATAGGAGCTCCCTTCCTGCTCAATGGCCCACTTGCCCCGGTGTCCAGCTCCAGAATACACCCTACGTCGAGCACGGAGGCTACTCCTCTTGAAAATGTGCTTCGACCAGGTGGACTGAATTTCTGGCAGTACGAGGTTTCACCTCTGGTCACCGCTCCCTTACCTGTTTCCGCTGCCTATGTTCCGTAATTCTTTTACAAGCCATTTTCATTCCCTAAGTTATGCAAGCTCCCTTAGTTTCGCTAGGTGGAATTTCTTCAATCAATTGAACTTGCTTTTTAGGAATTCAGGCACTTCAACAAACAAGGACTCTCATGAACATTTATGTTAGTGTGCCAGATAGTTCTCGACTATCAAAGTGTCAATTCACAAAGACTATCTTTTCAAGATAGAAGTGTGTATAAAGACTGCAAACCTGTACATATTGTATAAAGACAGACTTTTCTCAAGATTCAATATTCCTTTTTGCTTCAAAATAAATTTCAGTTATTTGTGTAAATATCATAAAGTGAAGCAATAAAAGTTGTGTTCTGTAAACTTCAACCTTGGTTACAACAGTTCACATGCTACGTAGGAACTGTCATCAACAGAGGGTAATGGAGGGAGAAAATAGATGGAAGAAAAGGAAGAGGAAGAAGAAGGTGTGGAATGTTAACAGATGTAAAGCAAGTTAGAAGCTATAAAGAACTGAAACAAGATGATCAGGACAGAAAATCATGGAGGATGTCCAGTTGATACCTGTCTCAAGACATTCACAGAAGAAGTGAAATCCACCGCGACTGAAAAGAAATCTTCATCAAGATATCGCAGATTCAGCGGACTGTCACACATGAGCTTACAACAGGGCCTCTCAGCGTGCATGCGCCTGGTGCATGCACTGTGCGCGGTGCAAAAGACGACTTCGCTTGGTTGAGCAGAGTGCAGACCCCCACTCCTCCATTTGGAGCAATAGCGCTGTCTCTCTCTTTCCCCACGCCTGTCTCTCTCCCTCCCTCTGTCTCCCTCTTCCTCACTTGCTCCGTAGCGCTCCAAATTCAAGTCGAGTTGAGCCGAGCTTAGACGAATAGCCCAGAGACGAAGCGTTGGTCCGAGCCGAGCCGAGTGGGACCGATGCACAGTGCGCGGAGCTCTTGCCCCTCGATATGCACGCGTGATATTTTGGGCGTTTGAGAGGCCGTGGCTTACAAGCATCGCAGTTGGCAATTTCCCTGCTTGCTTCTAACACTTCCACATACGCTGACAATTGTGTATAGATAGCTAAGTGGCCTACTTCGACAGGAACAGCAAGTGCAACGTTGTTTTGTTTTTTTGCGACCTTAGTGCTGGTTCGGACTTAGATTACATCAACCATAAGGTAGAATATATTTATGATGTTTAACTTACAATAATTGGTTTAGTGTAAGAGGCCTAATGACCTTAACTACGCCAATGAACACATTATATGTGTCTATCTATCTATGTATCTATAACTTCATCAATATATACCGTATAGCGTTATAACTCGAGCTCACGTTATCTTGTGTTCTGCAACTGAATTAAAAGTTGCGCTGGTTTAACAGCTTCCTGCGTTTTTGCACAGACGTCACGCTTTTCTTGCAGCTCATATCCATGTATCTGATACATGCCAGTGTAACAACGACAGGTAGCTGCAGATTACTGAACAACACAGAACATACACGTTTTCTGATTCAGTCTTCAATGAGTCTTCACTCTAGACCAGGGCGTGCACGAAATCTTACCCGCATGCGGAATTCTTACTCTCATCCGTGCTAGAGGCCTCTTTCCCTCGTAAATCGCTATAGTGGAGACATGCAAAATGCTGTTCCGCTGACTAAGTGCGTTTCTTCTCCAAGACATCAGTCAGGGTGGTTTCTTTCTCTATAATGCTTATATATTTTCTACCGGACTTCTGTTACTAAATTGGGAAAATAATACCGACTTGAGAGTTTGGACGAAATTGAATTTTGTTACGCAACGATACCTTATTTTGTTGTTATTAGTAGAAGTAACATTGAAGATGATGTCATGAGCAATGTTTTGGCAAACGTAAGAATTTACCGATTTTTTTTTTTTTTTTTTGCTATTTGTTTTACGTCGTACCGACACAGATAGGTCTTATGGCGACGATGGGACAGGAAAGGCCTAGGAATGGGAAGGAAGCGGCCGTGGCCTTAATTAAGGTATAGCCCCCAGCATTTGCCTGGTGTGAAAATGGGAAACCACGGAAAACCATCTTCAGGGCTGCCGACAGTGGGGTTCGAACCGGATGCAAGCTCACAGCTGCGCTCTCCTAACCGCACGGCCAACTCGCCCGATAATACTTTTGTTTGTAACGATTGCTAACAACCTCCATAACTACTGAAAAACATTCTCACATTCATATGTGGAAGCAAACTTTATGTGGCCAGCGAAAATACGGCCATATAGAAAACAATTGAACTACGTATCATTTTACGTAAAAAAAAAACTGCTTTTCCTAGTCACTTATAATGGCTGGCATGTCAACTCACACGTTCAGGTCACCTCTGGGATATTCCCGCTACAGCAGCTGCTATGATATCTTCGCCTGGAGTAACATGCTGTGCTCTCGCACTCCTGCAAGGTCGCTGTGCAGCTCTGTTCGTGCAGTGAGAAGTTTGCCCGGTCCTGCTCTAGACCAAACCTACCCCTACAGTAGAAGCTGGGTGTACGTTTGTTCTGGTGGCAACAAACAAATAATGGAGCTGTAAATTCGTATGATCCAAAAATGAGATCGTTCATATTTTTCTGGCTCGTTGACACAGATGCTGGACTTATCGTTTTAAACACGCGTGTTATTCAGAATTTTTGCTACACAATCCGCATTTATGATGTTTCATCTAGCTCAATTGCTTGTATCAGCATGCATAACAGCTATATACAATCCACAATTTAAACCCTTTGACATTCTGTAAGAACGAAGTGAACAATTGGACGAAACTATCATTACATTGGTCTGCTTTCGGACCAAATTTTCTATACGGGAGTGAAAGTTGGGTGGACTCACGACATCTTATTCATACGTCAGAAGTAACAGACATGAAAGATTACCGGTACAAACAGGTGGGAACAAGGCTAGAAATATACTCGGACTGAGGGTATAGATTTGGAATGAACTCGACTGTACGTATAAACCGGTCCTGGTGGTAGGATCACGTGAGGCGAATGGAGGATGATAGGTTACGTAAGAGAATAATTGACTGTTATGGAGGGTAAGAGAATTATAGGGAGACCAAGACGATGACGGTTATACCCAGTTTCTAACGATGTAAAGATAGGATGAGGTAGAGTGCTAAGCGATGTCACAAAATAGAAAAAAAAATATTTGAGGTGATGGTTGGTATATTCATAGAGGCTTGCAGACTTGACGCTGAAATGCGTATGCAATAAATATGTATGTGTGTGTGACATTATGTCAGTAAGGACTGAACCCACTGAACTGGAAAATGCAGGAACACGACAAACCATCTGCACCACTAAAATGAATACTAGGTAAGAAATATGATTCGTCTGGCAAATTTCCTTGAAAACAGAAGTAAATTGTTGTAGATAGATGTATCAGAAAAGCAGAGTTAATAGCTATAAACTAACAACTATGTAAATAGTCAATACTGAATACGATGATCAGCATTAATTGCAGGACGAGGGGACAAATGCAAAGGAAGGAGAGATGTATGGCAAATTTTGTGTAATTATGAGAACGGACAAAGAGGTCTCTTAAAGACTTTTCCCCTAAAGTAAACTTTCATTCAATTGCGAATGCTTCAAGTAACCAGGTTCAGTTCGACTAGACTGCATTTTTTTAAGTATCTAGTTATATGTAGCGACCTGCGTTTTTCGGTTTGTGATAACACCGATTTTAAAAAATATTCCCTAAAATGCTTGGGAAAGATTTACTTAAACTTAACACTGTTAATTCGAAAATTAGGCAGATTTATTTCGCGAAATATAACGACGAAATGAGCCAATAGCACGAATATGCCAACTTTGTCAATTTGATATGCATAATAATGCGAATTCAGGGTGTTTGCCTTCTTATAAAGGTTTTTCCAGTGCCAGAATAGACAATCGTGACCATCACAGTTTTACATGGTCAACTTGTTCTCCCACTCCATCAACTCGACTCATGTGTGTGCGTCATTCTGCTTAAGAAGTTGGTCAGTAACAGTCTTATTATTTTCTCTCTGTATTCTGTTACGGCTAGTACAGTAATATGCCCAAGGTGAGCGTTAGTACAAAGCAAAGGGCCATTGAATTTGAAAACGAAGGATTATATTCATCCAATTCACACCATAATGTGTCAATACTATAACTGTACCTTGTGTTGGGATGGGAAAGATACATGTACCAAGCATGTGTGAAGTGAGAACCACCAACGAATGAACTAATCATGTACAGACAGTATATCTTCTTGTCATAAGAGGCAACAGAGCATTTTACAGTCTAATTTTGCTGAAAACAAGAGAGTTATTCAAAGGAATAATTTTGTCAAGAGGACTACGGAGTCTTTTCTTAAAGTGAATATAACACTAGAGAAATTTTAAGACCCTGATATTAAAGGATGGATGAATCGATTCACTGAAGGTATGTTGAATACATTACTGCCTATATTATTATTGTTATTGTCATAGTTAATCACTTCATAAATGGAACATGATAACATTAATTCCTAACATAATTTTTGAACAGGTACTTGAAATTTTCCGCAAGTTAGATTGATACGAGAGAAGTACGTTCCACTTCTGAGAGATGAGATCAACAAGTGAAAGAAGCAGTAGATAATGTTGTGAGATGGACAGTAGGCAATGGTATGATGATAAACGGGGTTAAAAGTCAGGTTGTGAGTTTCACAAATAGGAAAAGTCCTCTGAGTCTTAATTACTGCGTTGATGGGGTGAAAGTTACTTTTGGGGATAATTGTAAGTATTTGGGTGTTAATATAAGGAAAGATCTCCATTGGGGTAATCACATAAATGGGATTGTAAATAAAGGATACAGATCTCTGCACATGGTGATGAGGATGTTTAGGGGTTGTAGTAAGGATGTAAAGGAGAGGAGTCTCTGGTAAGACCCCAACTAGAGTATGGTTCCAGTGTTTGGGATCCTCACCAGGATTACTTGATTCAAGAACTGGAAAAATCCAAAGAAAAGCTGCTCGATTTGTTCTGGGTGATTACCGACAAAAGAGTAGCGTTACAAAAAATTTGCAAAAGTTTGGGCTGGGAAGAACTGGGGGAAAGGAGACGAGCTGCTCGACTGAGTGGTATGTTCCGAGCTGTCAGCGGAGAAATCGCGTGGAATGACATTAGTAGACGAACAAGTTTGAGTGGCGTCTTTAAAAGTAGGAAAGATCACAACATGAAGATAAAGTTGGAATACAAGAGGACAAATATTTATTTATAGGAAGGGGAGTTAGGGATTGGAATAACTTACCTAAGGATCAATAAATTTCCTATGTCATTGAAATCATTTAAGAAATGGCTAGGAAAACAAACAGGTAGGGAATCTGCCACCTGGGCGACTGCCCTAAATGCAGATCAGGATTGATTGATTGATTGATTGATTGATTGATTGATTGATTGATTGATTGATTGATTGATTGATTGATTGATTGATTGATTGATTGATTGATTGATTGATTGATTGATTGATTGATTGATCTGTGGCCAGAAGGTTATGTTACTATGTGAAGAAACGGCAGATCTGTTGGGTCGATGTGTATCTGTTGTTTTAATTTGTCCTCTTGAACCAAAAATAGAGCAGGAGTTGTATGATTCTGATGTACATGTTTTAGAAGCAGCTGTTGCAAAATCGTGCAGCATGGCAATACTTGATTCTGTAAAGAAGTACTATATTAATTGCGGCAATATATTGGGACTGGTAAGCGACAGTTCAGGACACATGTCAAACTGCTTCATTTCCCTGAATGCCTTTCTTGGTGAGGATACAGTTCACATTCAGTTCAGGGCACACCGGCTAAATTTGGTGGGATGAATATTTACGAAAGAACTGACGAAACTGCAGCGTTGGCTAAGGTTAAAGCTGTGTTTCTCAAAACGAGAAAGAGAAAACACCTATACATTCGATTTCTCAAAGAAAAGTATCCGTCTGAGAACCCTAAACTGTTTCCAGAACCAGTGCTGACAAGATGGAATACTTGGTTGGGGGCCGTTTTCTACGTTAAGAAGCATTCTTCTGATATAATTGAGTTCATGCAGTTACGCGCAATGTTGGTGTCGTCCTCATGAAATCACTGAAAAATGATGAAGTAAGTATAATTTCAGCAGAGGCAACATTCGTAAAGGATCATGCCAATGGTTTCGTGAAATACATCACTGAATTAGAAAAATATGTATATCCAACAAGTCCTACACTTTATGGAGAACTCTAGAAAATATTGCAAAATTTCTATAGTGAAACAGGAGAGAAGCTAAATTGCATCAGCAGCGCAGATGTTCAAGGAGATGTTAGAATAGCTGTGAAAAACACTGCAGCATTAGCATTAACAAAATTGCAGTTACTTATGTTTGAAGAACCTGATAATAATTTGTATTCAGCACTTGAAGTGTTTAGTCCAGTATTCATCATTAACAGTAATGTCCATTCGGCACTAAAAAAAGTGAAGTGTATTCCATTCTTTAAAAATGAGAATAATTTAGTGATCATAAAAGAGTTCAGTGATCTTCAAGAGCAAACTAATCAAATTATGTTGCGAGATGGAAAAGTAAATATTGTGAAAGTTATGATTAGTTTGCTTGACCGTCATCCTGAGTTTAGTGGCAGATCTCTCCACTCAGTGTGGTATCCATGTGCTAATGTTGACTGTGAACGTTTCTTCTCTTGCTACTCTGGAGTTTTGAGCGACTTGCGTTGAAACATGAAAGAGGAAAGTGTAACATCATAACAATGTTCTCCTTTGACAGTTAGAAAACGCAACATAATGTACTTTTCTTTTATGGTATTAAGCTCATTTCAGTGAAACTTAACAGTCAGTCTTTGTGGTATCAGTGCGCTAACGTGAAGAGTGAAATTTTCTTTTCTTGTTTCTCAGGAGATTTTAGCGACTTGCGTTGCAACAGGAAAGTGACAGCCAGAAAAAGTTATATTTTGTATTTACTTTATGTTATGCCTTTTTCAGTGATACTTAAATTATAAAACTGTGTGGGTTTTTTCAATAACACTCCATATTGTTATTCAATAACTTATTTACATGAAAAGTACCTTTAAAATCCCAAAATGTGATATTAAATTTATAAAAAATAACGCGAAAATCTTCAAAAATAATCCCGAATTCTACAATAAAATAAAAATAAAAAGGCAGTTCCCTAGTTATATGTTGTTCATAACTTGTAGAAATTTTAGTATTCATCTTAACAAAGTATGACAATTTTCAGGAATACTTTTTTTTTTTGCTAGGGGCTTTACGTCGCTGCGACACAGATAGGTCTTATGGCGACGATGGGATAGGAAAGGCCTAGGAGTTGGAAGGAAGCGGCCGTGGCCTTAATTAAGGTACAGCCCCAGCATTTGCCTGGTGTGAAAATGGGAAAACACGGAAAAACATTTTCAGGGCTGCGGATAGTGGGATTCGAACCTACTATCTCCCGGATGCAAGCTCACAGCCGCGCGCCTCTACGCGCACGGCCAACTCGCCCGGTCAGGAATACTTTGAGTCAGTGCACTTTCTTGAACATGCAACCAACATGGTAAAAATATATGCTTTATTAACTAATTAATTAAATTAGGAACATAATACCGCAAAATACTGTATTGATCAAGTCTTCCCGAGCTTAACCACGAACGTTGAAACCAGAAAAATTACCAAGAAATGAAAACTTAAAAGAAAAGGTTTTAAGTCGAATATTAATTTTGAAATTTAAACGAAATTTACATTGATCGCATTTTGTGTAAAATCGGTTAAAATACCAGCGATAGGAAACCTAGTAGGTTCCCCCCCACCCTTCAGTGAAAAGAATTAGAGTTATTCAGTTGCGACATAGAGAAGGCTAGCAGGAATGTAAACAATTTACGTTAAAGCCAAGAGGTGGCAGCACTGCATGATTTCATGCTTATGTAATAGCTCAACACGAGGTCAGTCTGAGACACGCGTCCGGAAAAGAGAGGAAATAACTGAAGCTACATCCCTGTTTAATGGTTACGTTCGAACGTATACAACGAGGCGTGATTCACTTCTTGTGTAAATATGGTACTTTTACCGGTAAATCTGTCGCGAGTAGTGCTTTTTCTCCACGGTGACACACGCCCACACGCTGTCAATGTTATATAGTGGACACTCGGTGCTGCATTCACCGGACTTCTGCGAATCTCTCCCCACGTGATAACTTTTACATTGAGCAACGTCCTAAAGAATAAATGTTTGCTCCATCAATTAAGCGGTTCCCGATGTTGTGAAAGAATGGTTCAACCATACACCAGCGCCCTGAATTGTGTGGAGCACAGGAAAATTTGCTCGTGATCAGATATGTGTGCTTGAACGGTGAAGGTAATTATATATCAGTAGACTCCGTTTAACTATCATTAGTACTATGTCTTTGTTATATAGTTTATGTCGACCAATGCGCACGGTGTAAATTTCTAGACACCAGTCTACATTGCAATTGAAAAATGCTTATATCTTGTGAGCAGTGATCTCTGAGAGGTTTTATATCTAAAAATAGAGGTAGAGTGCCAAAGATTACGCGGGATATTCTAAGTACATATATGATGCATCGTTATACTATATAGTACAGAAAATTATACAAATCGTAACAAAGGACTCACTCATCATCCTCCAACATCATCTTTACTATTGAAGTCCCTCCTTTGACTTCAGTATCACGATGTTCGTCATTGAAAATGGAGTCTTCTCACTCTAATGGTACAAACCCCGTGCAGATTTGGGTATCAGGATCCTTGTGGATTTACTGTCTGTCAATCTCTTTTACAAATAAATAAAAAATGCTTACCTATTAACGTAAGGATCATGGAAGAAGTGACGTACGCCACTAAGATAATGATTAAGCTGGTCACGATTGCTAGTGGTATGGATTTCTTGGGGTTGGTCGCTTCCTCTCCTGTCGTCGCTATGATATCAAAACCTATGAAGGCGTAGAAACAGGTAGCAGCTCCAGTAAGAACCTGGAAGCAGTAATAAACGCATTCATTTCATTGATGGTTTGTTGCGCAACTGTTAATAATTGTTTTACATTTTCCCTCAATGAAAATTTTGAGACTAAAAGGAATCAGGAATTACTATTTCAAATACATGTACGTGAAATACCTGTTTCGCCATTTATATTTAATGCTACGTGTACATTCGTGCCTAATCAAGATTATTCACAAATACTAGCTTATAAATTGTACTGTACTGTTCTTCGTAGAGGAAGGAATTCAGGTCAATGAAACATGTGTATAACATGTAGAAAACCATATATACATAGATCGGACAGTTTTATTCCTGCATCTGAAAAACAAAAACAGCAAAAGGAGAACAGTAAATATTAATTAATAGGGCTAAATGTTATCCTCAAGGAAAATACCATGAAAATTAAAACTAAGGTAACCTGCACATTTACACTTCCTGTCTTCGCATATAATTCTCAGACATGGTCTATGAAACTGATAGTTTAATCAATCTAGAATTTGTCAGAGGGTTTGAAAATCAGTTTCTAGGACACAATTCTAAAAGGCCGTCTGAAAAATCAGAAGAGGAATCTGGAAGAGGAATCTGAGTTTAAATAAGGAAATGGACACATCATATTCTCCCAGGATTATGTGAACAAGGTTAGTAACTGAATGGTGCCCCAGCGATAGTCAGCGAAGTAGGGGATAACCTTCAATCGCATGGTCTGACAGTTTGAATAATGATCGTACTTAATAAAAGAATTGAGAAGAGGAATATCGGAGAATAAGTAACTCAATGTAAGTTTAAGTAACGTAACCAGTTTTTCGAAATACTCTTCTCAACTTGGCATTTGTTATTATAGCTATATAACAATTTTTACATAAATACGGGGGCCACCCAGAAATTAAAATCCCTACTTGTTAAAAAAGAAAGATAACATAGCTATATGAAAGCCTTTACTGGCGCCCGATATATCACTGTTGGAGCTATTTTTTTGACATAATCACCACTAGAATTTCGACGATTGTCTTATGGTTCGATCAACGTTTGTATGTCGGTGCCACAACAGTCTGCCGCCTGGAAATGGAACCAACGTATGACATTCTTCTTCAGCTGTTCGTCGGTGTGAAAATGGAATTTCTTGAGGTGCAAGGAAATATGAATATCACCGGAAGCAAGATAAGGACCGTACGGTGGGTGATCAAAGACCTCCCAGCCGAACGTTTGCAGAACAGTTGCTGAGGCCCGAGGCGTATGTGGGAATATCCAAAAATCCTCTCTTAGCGAGCACCAACATGTTCATAAGAATGTATCCCCAAAATTTCATTCTTTTATGTCCAGTAGTTTTGGCTCGGCGATGATGAATCAGTCAGGTCCCTCGCTAAGGGGGTGAAAAGAGAGGTGAAATTTTAAAATGAGTGTATCTATATCTAAAACTTTCAAAGTTTACAGATGTAAAAATTGGTATTTAGAATCTTCTTTAAAAATAAGGAATCACGTATTTTTTGTTTTTGGAAAATCCCAACAGAAGGGGTAAAAAAGGGTGAAAAGTGGTTGAATGCCTTAAATGAGTTTACTTATATCTCAGAAACAGAAGATATTACAGACCTGAAAATTGGTATTTGGATCTCCTTTGAAAATAAAGAAACACATATTTTTGTTTGTTTGGAGAATCCAATTAATGGGGGTTAAACAGGAGTGACAAATTGGGGTGAATTTTTAGAAAGACTATATCTACAGTATATCTAAGAAACGTAAAATGTTACAGGCATACAAATTGGTATTTGGAATCTCCTGTAAATGTAAAGATCATAGGTGATTTGTTTTTGGAAACTCCACTTAAGGGAAAATAAAAAGGTTGTGAAATTTTAAAATGAGCATTTCTACAGTATATCTCAAAAACTTAACATGTTGTCGAAGTGAAAAATAGTATTTTTATCTCTACTAAAAATAAAACACGTATTTTTTGTTTCCTGAAAAACCACTTGGGTGGGCTGGTAAAAGTGACTGAAAATGGGGTTGAATTCTTTTAATTAGGATACTGATATCTCAAAAACTGAAGATGTTACAGACGTGAAATTTGGTATTTGGAATCTCCTTTAAAAGTAAAGGAATACGTATTGTTTTGTCTTCGGAAATCACCCTAAAGGCGGAGAGGGGAATTGAAAAGTTAGTTGAACTGTTTGTATGAAAATGAAAATGGGGATACTATTATCTCAAAACGAAAGATTTTGCAGACGTGAAAAGTGATATTTGGAATCTGATTTAAAATTAAAGAAACACGTATTCTCGGAAAATCCAATGAAGGGGGGGGGGTGAATGAATTGAACAATTTAATTAATTGTAATGGGTACTTACATGTAATAAAAACTCAAGATGTTGCAGACGCGAAAATTGGCATTTGGAACTCCTTTAGAAAAAGTTGTTTTGGGGTGAAAATCATCCTGGGGGGGCGGGGATGAAAAGGAGTTGAATTCCTTTTATGAGGGCACATATCTCAAAAACTGAAGATGTTAGGGTCGTGATAATCGATATTTAGAAGATCCTTTACTATTAAAGGTAAGGTAAGGGTTATTCTGGCCGAAGGCAGGTCCGAACCTCCGCAGGAGGCCTGAGCCGGAGTTTACGTGCGGTAGGGTGGCCAGTTCCTTTCCGCTCCTCCATTCCCTTACCCCCCACCAACAGCGCGTGGCAACCCATCCAACTCCTGACCACGCCCAATGTTGCTTAACTTCGGAGATCTCACGGGATCCGGTGTTTCAACACGGTTACGGCCGTTGGCACTATTAAAGAAACAAGTATTTTTAACGAGAAATTCACTTAAGGGGGAGGGAGTGTGAAAGGAAGTGAAAAAATTGAATTCTTTTTATAAGGATACTTAACCCCAGAAGTGAAGGTAACAGACGTGAACATTGGTATTTTGAATCTCCTTTAAACATAAGGAAACACGCCTTCTTTTTTTTCGCGTGGGAGGGGGGGGGGAGTTAAATCAACTTAACGGCGGTGGGGTGAAAAAGGAGTTGAGACCAATTGATTTTACTGTTCATAATGTACTTATTCTGATCATAAACTGATCATTTTTAATCTTTTCTTGGTTCGTTTTCAAGAACCATCCTTTCCTTTGGAGAACATAAAGTTAGATTGCAGTAGATTCTCCTGGCATATAAATAAAAATTTAAACACATTTAAAATAAATGATAAGAATGATATTAACCGTGCAATTTGTTACCTCTATAATAAGGTCAATAATGCACGGAAGTATATCATTCGTGTCACCAGAAATCTCGCGCGCTTGCCTAAGCCTTGTGGGTTCCAGACTATCAATTATTATTATTATTATTATTATTATTATTATTATTATTATTATTATTATTATTATTATTATTATTATTATTGCCGGGATGGTACCTAACTTAAGGCCACGGCCGCTTCCTTCCCTCTTCCTTGCCTATCCCTTCCAATCTTCCCATCCCTCCACAAGGCCCCTGTTCAGCATAGCAGGTGAGGCCGCCTGGGCGAGGTACTGGTCATACTCCC
The DNA here is from genome assembly GCF_040414725.1 of Anabrus simplex. NCBI lineage: Eukaryota > Metazoa > Arthropoda > Insecta > Orthoptera > Tettigoniidae > Anabrus > Anabrus simplex. The sequence continues at coordinate 290,220,921 of NC_090270.1, read as the reverse complement.
CAGTTGTATCCCCGACCAAGATTCTGAAGCTCCAGGACACTGCCCTTGAGGCGGTAGAGGTGGGATCCCTCGCTAAGTCCGAGGGAAAACCGAACCTGGAGGGTAAACAGATGATGATGATGATGATTATTATTATTATTATTATTATTATTATTATTATTATTATTATTATTATTATTATTATTATTATTATTATTATTATTATTATTATTATGTTCTGGACCGTCGTCAAAATGTGCGGACCTCGCTGGAAACGGGTCCTGGCCGGGTAATGACTACGATTGCAGTCCGGCCGCGGGTTCAGTACCGCCGAGGCACCCATGACAACACCACGCCGGATCTCCTCAAGGATTTGAACCGTATTAAAAATGCTTAAAGGAAATTATGGCAAAGATTTAGGGACCCAACTGACCTGGTGGAATACCTGGATCTAGCCCAGGAAGTACGAAATCGATTGCTGTAAAGAAATATTGAAAAATGGGAGGAACTATGCCGTAATGTATCGAAAAGCAAGTCAAATCACGAATTTTGGCGGATTCTCTCAGAAAACCAGTTAGACCTCAAATTTCGGCGGATTATGTATAAAACATTAAGCATTCAATTATAAATTTCATTATAATATCGTAGCGAAACACGGGTATCTTGCTAGTTTTATATATATAGATTGACGGTAACCTCTACCGGAAAAAGTCAAATAAGACCACCTCATGTTGAACAACTACATCAGTCTAAACTCGTGGCTGGTGGAGAACATGTGTTTAGAAATCCGACTCAACTCTTAGTCGGGGCATCAGAAGTTGTCCTTTGACTTCCGAGTTAAACCAAGGTGGGGTAGAAAGAGTTACTATCAGGTAATTCCAAAGAAAAGAAAAACCGTCTCACAATCAATTTACAGATGATCGTCCAACAGACCTTTTTAAAAGTAAGGAAAAACTTGGCGAGGAATATACTCAATCTCAATGGTGATACTTTAAAAAACTGTCAGCAATCAGGAGTCACCAAACTACAGCAAAATATTCTAGGGAGCATATTCAAGAAAGAAAAACAGCAGCCGCAAGAACAATTTTCTCCATAAAAATTTTGTCAGCCTCATGTTTAACAAGAGCAATGATGTTATCGACTCCACTATCTCGTCCGTAGTAACTTACGGACTGGAGCTAACTTGGGAAGAGCTACAAGTCAGGGATTTTGAGAAAATCGAAAGTGCCAAAGCTCACTATCTCAAATACGTTCTGAGAGTTGGATGATCTTCGAACTCTTTACAGAGTCTTTCTACACTCATGCTATGTACAGAACAGAATAACAAGCACTTGGAGAGAAGAGATGCTAAAAGGTGAGACTTAGAATTAAATTTCTCTGCTTCCAGAGTCATGATTGAAAGAAACCGAGCAAAGGAAAATCAAAAAGAAACTTTTTCCTTTGCGAAAAGCTATGATCATGAATATATCTTTCAAGAAATAAATAGATAAATAAATAAAAAAATAAATAAATAAATAAATAAATAAATAAATAAATAAATAAATAAATAAATAAATAAATAAATAAATAAATAAATAAATAAATAAATAAAAAGTAAATAAAACCAAGGCCTACGGTAAAGACTAATGTGACGTCACTGATGGCACACTTCCTATTTCAAAAAACCCATGGCGCAACAGCCCCGAAGGGCTACGGCCTACCAAGCTGCCGCTGCTCAATCCGAAGGCCTGCAGATTACGAGGTGTTGGGCCAGCAAGACGAATTCTCTCGGGTGTTATTCCTGGCTTTCTAGACCGGAGCTGCCACCTCATCGTCAGATAGCTCCTCAATTGTTAACACGTAGGCTGATTGGACTTCGAACCAACCCTCAGATCTAGGTAAATGTTCCTGACCTGGGCGGTGATCGAACTCGGGTCCATCGAGTAAGAGACGGGCACACTACCCCTACACCGCGAGGCCGGCACTTTACTTTTTTGGTTGCTGTGGTAGAGTACAGTAAATGGAGAGTCCCGTGGCGAAAACTATGCCCTTTTACTCATCTTTTTCGGAAAGTCGCTGTTCATTTGCACTAGTGGGGGAAGGCGATCTGGCAGTGGACTGAAAAGCCGAATAGCTAGAGGAGAAACCCCCTCATCGCTAATTTGAAAGATTTCAATTTGATAATTACGCATTAATGTGGGTGGTGGGGAGCTACCTTCCTAAGGAACGGGCGGTTTCAGGGTTTCATTGAGCCAAGGGTGTCTGTGTATGAGACGTGTGTTGGGCTTCTTGGTCTTTATGACCTGTTTAAAAATGGGGATGCGTGGGTCGTTAGACTAGGGTGAGAGTATTCTGGACTTAGCCGTCTTAGCTACCTTGCGGATCTGATATCCAACAGCAGGGATTCGAAGTTGTCTTCTTATCTCCCTATTGGACCTCAACAATGGAGCTTTTGTCATTCTACGTAAAATTTTGTTTTGACAAGATTGAATTCTACCAGTAGTATAATACAGGGATTCGGCCGCCACCGCCACCTCCGGCTCCCAGTGGCCACCTCCACCTCAGCCAGAGGCCTCTTCCAGTACTGCCAACTTAACCTAACTAGCGCGACAGTACTGCCAACTTAACCTAACTAGCGCGAAATTTGAATTTGTAAACAAAGCCACGTGCTTTTTGACAGCTGTCATCGACAACAACGCATCGCTAACCTCAGTACTGCCATCTTGACGGGCCTAAACCTCAGTAGTGCCAACTTAACCTAACTAGCATGAGGTAAACAAAGCCACGTGCTTTTTGACAGCCACGTGCTTTTTGACAGATTTGTAAACAAAGCCACGTGCTTTTTGACAGACAACAACGCATCGCTAACCTCAGTACTGCCATCTTGACGGGCCTACACCTCAGTAGTGCCAACTTAACCTAACTAGCATGAGGTAAACAAAGCCACGTGTTTTTTGACAGCCACGTGCTTTTTGACAGATTTGTAAACAAAGCCACGTGCTTTTTGACAGACAACAACGCATCGCTAACCTCAGTACTGCCATCTTGACGGACCTAAACCTTAGTGATACCAACTTAACCTAACTAGCGCGAGGTAAACAAAGCCACGTGCTTTTTGACAGCCACGTGCTTTTTTGACAGCTGTCATCCGCCATCTTTAAACCACAAAGCACTGTGCTGCCCTCTATATCGCAGTAGCTGCAAAATTCGTCACCTGTCATCGGCAGTGCTGCCATCTTGACGGGTCTAAACCTTAGTGCTACCAACTTAACCTCACTAGCGTGAGATAAACAAAGCCACGTGCAGCTGTCATCCACCATCTTTGAGCATCGTGCTGCCCTCTTTAGCTACTTACCTTTGAAATGTGGTACGTTATCCGCCATCTTGCATCCGAAACCTCAGTGCTGCGCTCTATGTAGTGGCGGCAAATTCCATGTGCTCTTGTTTGGAAACAAAGCCACGTGCAGCTGTCATCCACCATCTTTGAGCATCGTGCTGCCCTCTTTAGCTACTTACCTTTGAAATTTGGTACGTTATCCGCCATCTTGCATCCGAAACCTCAGTGCTGCGCTCTATGTAGTGGCGGCAAATTCCATGTGCTCTTGTTTGGAAACAAAGCCACGTGCAGCTGTCATCCACCATCTTTAATCACCGTGCTGCCCTCTTTAGCTACTTACCTTTGACAGTTGTCATCCGCCATCTTGCATCGCCAACCTCAGTGCCGCACTCTATGTAGTGGCGGCAAATTCCACGTGCTCTTGTTTGGAAACAAATTCACGTGCTTTTTTGACAGCTGTCATCCGCCATCTTTGAGCACCGTGCTGCTATCATGCGGGCAATTTCGTTAGCTGTCATTGTAGAGCACATGGAATTTACCGCCACCACATAGAGTGCAGCACTGTTCTCTCTGGATTAAAGATGGCGGATGACAGCTAACGAAATTGCCCGCATGATAGCAGCACGGTGCTCAAAGATGGCGGATGACAGCTGTCAAAAAAGCACGTGAATTTGTTTCCAAACAAGAGCACGTGGAATTTGCCGCCACTACATAGAGTGCGGCACTGAGGTTGGCGATGCAAGATGGCGGATGACAACTGTCAAAGGTAAGTAGCTAAAGAGGGCAGCACGGTGATTAAAGATGGTGGATGACAGCTGCACGTGGCTTTGTTTCCAAACAAGAGCACATGGAATTTGCCGCCACTACATAGAGCGCAGCACTGAGGTTTCGGATGCAAGATGGCGGATAACGTACCAAATTTCAAAGGTAAGTAGCTAAAGAGGGCAGCACGATGCTCAAAGATGGTGGATGACAGCTGCACGTGGCTTTGTTTCCAAACAAGAGCACATGGAATTTGCCGCCACTACATAGAGCGCAGCACTGAGGTTTCGGATGCAAGATGGCGGATAACGTACCACATTTCAAAGGTAAGTAGCTAAAGAGGGCAGCACGATGCTCAAAGATGGTGGATGACAGCTGCACGTGGCTTTGTTTATCTCACGCTAGTGAGGTTAAGTTGGTAGCACTAAGGTTTAGACCCGTCAAGATGGCAGCACTGCCGATGACAGGTGACGAATTTTGCAGCTACTGCGATATAGAGGGCAGCACAGTGCTTTGTGGTTTAAAGGTGGCGGATGACAGCTGTCAAAAAAGCACGTGGCTGTCAAAAAGCACGTGGCTTTGTTTACCTCGCGCTAGTTAGGTTAAGTTGGTATCACTAAGGTTTAGGTCCGTCAAGATGGCAGTACTGAGGTTAGCGATGCGTTGTTGTCTGTCAAAAAGCACGTGGCTTTGTTTACAAATCTGTCAAAAAGCACGTGGCTGTCAAAAAAACACGTGGCTTTGTTTACCTCATGCTAGTTAGGTTAAGTTGGCACTACTGAGGTGTAGGCCCGTCAAGATGGCAGTACTGAGGTTAGCGATGCGTTGTTGTCTGTCAAAAAGCACGTGGCTTTGTTTACAAATCTGTCAAAAAGCACGTGGCTGTCAAAAAGCACGTGGCTTTGTTTACCTCATGCTAGTTAGGTTAAGTTGGCACTACTGAGGTTTAGGCCCGTCAAGATGGCAGTACTGAGGTTAGCGATGCGTTGTTGTCGATGACAGCTGTCAAAAAGCACGTGGCTTTGTTTACAAATTCAAATTTCGCGCTAGTTAGGTTAAGTTGGCAGTACTGTCGCGCTAGTTAGGTTAAGTTGTCAGTACTGGAAGAGGCCTCTGGCTGAGGTGGAGGTGGCCACTGGGAGCCGGAGGTGGCGGTGGCGGCCGAATCCCTGTATTATACTACTTCTACCCATTGGAGATTTTGCACTTTTTATCTCAACACATTCTGATTACCTATAAAATTCCACAGCCTCAGCTTCTGTGGCGACCAAGGCCTACGGTAGCGACTAATGTAACGTTACTTTCGTTACACATTTTGTCGCGTTACGTTACACAAATTTTTGGGTAACTCCTAGCCATAAGACATTTGATAGAGTTCATCATGACCTCCTTCTGACTAAATTACGCACAATGGGCATATCTCTATCAGCTCTCTCTTGGTTTGAATCGTTCTTGAAAGGGAGATCTCAGCGTGTAGTATTTGACAAACAAAATTTTTCTAAGTGGTCTAGTGTGCATTCTGACGTCCCTCAGGGCTCCGTGTTGGGTCCCGTTTTGTTTTCGCTGTATATAAACGATCTGCCTGGAGTTTTACGCTACACGAGACATCATATGTATGCCGATGATTTACAGATCTATTACCATTTTCCTGTGAATCGTGTTGTCGAAAGTATTAGTAAAATAAATCTAGATATAGACAGACTACATCAATATACACTAAGTCATAATTTACTATTAAATGAAAACAAAACTTTAGCTATTTTTCTAGGATATCGAAGAAACTTATCAAATCTTTTCAACAGGGACATTCCTCCAGTAATTGTAAACGGTTCTGTAGTCAAGTATCAGGAATGTGTTAAGAATTTAGGTATTCTAATGGATCACACTCTGTCCTGGACCTGTCATGCCAAGCACTTGGTCAAGAAAGTGTCTGGCATATTGCATCAGTTTCGACGAAACTTGCCGTATCTTCCTTTCTCGGTGAGAAAGATGCTGATCCAAACTATGGTATTTCCTATTTTAGATTACGGCGCTGTAATTTACAGCGATATCTCTGAGAAATATAATAGCAAACTCCAACGTATTCAGAATGCCTGTGTTCGATTCGTCTTCAATATTCGTAAAGACTGTCACGTAACATCTTACTACAAAGCCGCAGAGTGGTTGAAACTCAGGGATAGACGATCATACTCAGCTGCTTGTTTACTTCTGAGAATTTTAAAATCTAATGCTCCCTCATATTTGACCAAGTCCTTTGTTCAGATGAGTCAAGTGCACGACCGGGACAATAGGTTTACAGCTAACACCCTTCAGGTTCCACAGCATCGTACGGTAAAGTGCAGTAAGTCGTTCATTGTCACTGCCTCTCAATTATACAACGATCTTAAACTATATGAAATTCAGCAAAGTAGTGTTGGAACTCAGAAAAAATATCTTAAATACCGCTACCTTTCCACTTATTAAGCCATGTAAATGAATTTTCACCAAATTAATTAAATAGTACGAAATATCATAATCCCCTAGATACATTTTAGATGCTCAGTCTTACTCTTAATTCATCCTCGGCTTTAAAAATCTTAGGTTTCTGTTTCGTCTTCTGTTCCTTGTTAGTATAGTGTATGTTTATGAAATGTTAAAGTATTATTGTAACCTCCTAGATGTTTAGTTTTTAATCTTATTCTTATATCCTCAGTAGGAAAATGTATCTTACGCTTTTTATGTATTCTTTCATTAGATTTTGTATGTTAGGTGATACATTTAAGTTAAAGTGGCAGTTAGTTACAGCCAAAGGGACCTCTGGTCCTACTTGTAATTAACTTTAAATAAATATATTTCTATTCTATTCTATATTCATGTCAAATGTTCTCTGTTCAAAAGTAAGTGTATACTTGAATACTCACCCCTGACCAGCCCATTGGCAGGAATCCTCCGTGCTCGGTCCAGTTGCGGGTATCTACGTAAAAGAGACCGGCGCTCATCACAAATACCCACGCAGAGAGGTTGACCGCGTTCAGGATGTTGTTGAACACCAGTGACTTCTTAACGCCCGCCGCCATCACTAACATCATCAATAGTGTGATGACGAACGCCAGGAAGTCAGGTGGTCGACCTGTGGACAGAAGTAAGAACAAAACGCTTACTTTCTGTTCGTAATATGATCAATGCATTTCACTTCATTGAATATTAAATCAGGAAATAATTCCTAACACAATGCAATTTCTTTTGAACAGCTTCTCACTCTGTTCCTAGGCATACTGTAACTAGTTATAAAAATAACATGATGGGCTACGGGTACTTCATAACTAATATTGGAATACATTTCCCCTTCGTCTGAGGATTATTCAATTAATCAATCATCAATGATCTCTATTTAGGACTGACGCCCACGTAGCAGGTGCCCTATCGATTGTCTACCTAGTTTTCACGTTGAAAACGTAAAATTAAGCAATTTCCGCTATTGTTCCGAAAGTTACAGGGATAAAGAGCCCGGAAATATTTCAAGTTCCGAGTCTTGGAAAACTCTATCAAAAAAAAAAAAAAAAAAAAAAAAAAATTCGAAAATCACTTCCGTCCTAAATTCAGTCTAAAATCGCTTGTTTCTTTACTCGTTTTATCTTTTGATTCAAATTCTAGTCAAATTAACTCATTTAAATACTTTTTTCTGTAATGTGCTGCTTGGTTCAATACCCTCAGGCATTTTTTAATTTTTAAAAAATGTCCACACTGAATGTAGTTATAAGGGCTTATGTAAAACTCTGCACTGACTCACATTAGCGCTCGTCGTGGTGCTTAATTGAAGCAGTGCATTGACTCACACTATCGCTTTTTCTTAAATATTTTCAACGAATTTGCAAATTTATCGATCATTTCCCTTGACAATTTATTCCAATCCTTTGATCCTCGCCATATAAATTAATATTAGCCCCAATTTTACCCCTTGAATTCCAACTTTGGCTTCATATTATGATCTTTCCTATATTTAAAAGCTCCTCTCAAGCTTATTCTAGCCGGGCTGAGTGGCTCAGACGGTTAAGACGCTGGCCTTCTAACCCCAACTTGGCAGGTTCGATCCTGGCTCAGTCCGGTGGTATTTGAAGGTGGTCAAATACGACAGCCCCGTGTCGGTAGATTTACTGGCACGTAAAAGAACTCCTGCGGGACTAAATTCCGGCACCTCGGCGTCTCCGAAGACCATAAAAGTAGTTAGTGGGATGTAAAACAAATAACATTATTATTATTCAAGCTTATTCTTCTACTTACGCTTATGTTATTCCACGTCAACTCACTACTGACATCTAGAAACAGACTACATTGCCGAGCATCTCGTTCCCTTACTTCTAAGTCTTCCCAGCGCAAAGCATTGCAACATTTTCGTAACACTACTCCTTTTTCAGAAATCACCCAGAACAACTCGTGCTGCTTTCCTTTGAAGTTTTCCGTTCTCGTATTTAGATTTTTTCTTAAATATTTTCAACGAAATTGCAAATTTGTCTATCATTTCCCTTGACAATTTATTCCAATCCTTTAATCCTCGCCATATAAATTAATATTAGCCCCAATTTTACCTCTTGAATTCCAACTTTGGCTTCATATTATGATTTTTCCTACATTTAAATGCTCCTCTCAAGCTTATTATTCTACTTACGCTTATGTTATTCCACGTCAACTCACTACTGACATCTCGAAACAGGCTACATAGCCGAGCATCTGGTTCCCTTACTTCTAAGTCTTTCCAGCACAAAGCATTGCAACTTTTTCGTAACAGTACTCCTTTTTCAGAAATCACCCATAACAACTCGTGCTGCTTTCCTTTGAAGTTCTTTTCCGTTCTCGTATCAAGTAGTCCTGGTGAGGATCCCCTACACTGGAGCCACACTCTAACTGCGGTCTTACCAGAGACTTATACGCCCTCTCCTTTACATCCTTACTACAACCCCTAGAATCTTATTGCTTGACAATCAAAATACGTAACCCCTTTTCACCACTTAAGATTGGCGTCCATATACAGTGTATGACATTGCCCCCCTATGTATATGAATTCGAAATAATGCACGTTCGCCTTCCGAAACTCCACCACGTCAAAACCAGTTGAATGTGCTTCATGACTGTTTGTTCAAAAGCCTTCACAAGAGATTTTCACATGACCATGTTTTATTTCAAAATATATGAGACACTGCGCGGAAAAAGACACGAGGACGGCAATGGAAATGTTATGGCAGAGCTGAACTAAACTGTCTGGGGTGTAAATATTGCATTTCTATGTTTTGACTTCTTGCGCTACCTATGGGTAACATGACATGGAGTATAGCGTTTAGTGCCGGGGAAGTCCGAGGACAAATACTGCTCGCCAAATGCAGGTCTTTATATTTGACTCCTGTAGGCGACCTGCGCGTCGTGATGAGAATTAAGTGATGATGAAGATGACATGCCAGTATACACCCAGCCTCCGTGCCAGCGAAATTAACTAATTATTGTTAAAATTCCCGACACTGCTGGGAATCGAACACGGGACCCTTGTGACGAAAGGCCAGCACGCTAACTCTTTAGCCATGGAGCCGGACGCCTATCGGTCTTCTTAACAAACTAAGTTACACAGCTGTTCAAGTCTCCACAACTCGATGTCATGAAAACGTACAATATTGGCAAAAGAAATATATTTTTTCTCAAAATAAAGTTTTCCTAATAACAACAGACAATAACTTTAATAGCTGTTGAAGTATTGCACGTAGGAGCGTGAACTCCTTTTAATTTGTTCGGTATCTTATGCAAATTTTAGCACAACAAACATCTCAAAAATGAAAAATCCGACAAGAACTGAAATTGTACGCAGAAGAAAAAAATTGAACAAAAATCAATTAGAGTCCAAAAAAACATTATGGAATGATTTCAGAAATAACCTGAAAAGGCGAAGAAAATTTTTTGTACTGCAACTATTACTGCTAATAAAATGCTTTCATTCCTCCCCTGAAGTGGGAGGCGGGCCTCTCAGACAGTGACGCCGTCATTCAGGCCAGGAGATTTGTTACGGTGAAGGAGCTTAACCTATACTGTCGCCGGCATTAGCCTTAGTGCAGGAAGAATGGAAAACAACGGAATACCATTCTCAGGACAGCCGACGGTGGGATCTTCTCCCGAATGCACAGGCGTAGATCCACGGTAGAGCCGTGGCCACCCATCCTCTGCTCGGTTGGTTGGTCGAAGTGAAGAGCTGTAGGACCACAGACCAGCAGTGGCCACTTGTAGGCCGAAGCTTACTCTGTAACCGCCGACCGCTGGACTGCAATAATGAATCTTAGGAAGGAAGCTTAGAGAAAAATAAGTGGTGTTTTTGGTAAATCTAGCTAACTCATTGTAGATCCTACAGCATACAGTGGTATTTACTGGTTTACAAGCTACAGGTGGTTATTGACCAACGCTCACATTCATGAGATGACACTGCAGGTGGTCGATGTTCATTCGTTCGTCTCTCTTGCGCATAGAAAACCCGAATAACAGTCATTGGCGCTTAGCGGCGCAGTTCCAGTTGGAAAGTCGTCAATATAAAATGATAAGTTTTCTGAACATCTGTGTCAAGGAAAATTTTGGGGTAGATGTATTCATATATTGTTCAAGTAATAAACACATACAATAGAGTTAAGTTTGGCTATGCTTCCTTCTTCTAATTTGTGTGTGCAAAAATGTACACAAATGAACAATTTGAAATACAGAACCCGTTTTACCAAAGTACATCCGTACGTACAGTTAAAATAGCTTTCTCTGGTATAATACATGATGTCAGTTAAATTAAAAAGAAAAAGAAATGGCATATGGCTTTTAGTGCCGGGATGTGTCTGAGGACTTCGTCTCGCGCAGGTCGCGATGAAGATGAAATAATGATGAAGACGACACGCAAACCCAGTCCCGGTGCCATGGAAATTAACCAGTTGTGGTTAAAATTCTCTGCCCTGCCAGGAATCGAATCCGGGACCCCTGTGACCAAAGGGCAGCACGCTAACCGTTTAGCCATGGAGCCGTTGAGCTATATACAGTAATTACGAGCTATTGAGTCCACGTACCTTCGTTCTTCGGAATAGTTTGTACGGACAATCAAAGATAGCGCTGGATGTCTATACAAGCATCTCTTACAAACCCAGCAGAGCTAAATGTCAGCTAATTTCTGCTGCTTCATTCGGTATCTCACTCTATATACAGCATAGAATATTAAGGTAAATAATGGAAACTGTCGTTATTTTACAAATGGAAACGCATGAAAATCTTTTAGAGAAAATTAACATCAAGCCATAAAAAGTGATAAGGCTAATGTGTTTGGGGAAATTAAGAAGATAATTACAACAGCACGATATTCAGAATAATTCCACGCCTTTGATACGGATAGGAAGTTCCTTGACTTTGAAAATGCAGCAATAGCTGGCCAATAATCACTTTCACATTTAAAACATCTATTTTACCACGGTTGAAGGTTAGAGAAGACAATCCTAGTGTCATTATCTATCTATATATACATAAAAGTCATTGTATGTATGTGGGTGGGTGGGTGGGTTTGTACCACATCTCCTCCCAAACCATTGGAGCGATTTCAACCAAATTTGATACACTTATGACTTGGTATCAGGAGACAAACCGCGTGGGGGTAAGACGTCCCAAACACCCCGGGCGGCGGGGGGCGAGGGGGGTCATATATAAAAATAAATGAAAATAGTGTCGAATCCATACTTTGCGGGGTCGCTGAGATGAATAGTGACACACCAATTTTTTTAAAGTCCAAGTATAGCCCCCCTTTGGGGTGGGGGCGAGGGGGGAGTGATATATACAAATAATCGAAAATAATGTCGAATACATAGTTTTCGGGGTCGCCAAAGTGAATAGCGACACTCCGGATTTGCAGTATCAGGAGACAAACTACGTGGGGGTAAGACACGCCAGGAACCCTTAGGGGAGGGGGGCGAGGGGGGTCATAAATAAAAATAAATGAAAATAGTGCCGAATCCACACTTTTCGGGGTCGCTGGGATGAATAGTGACACTCCGATATTTTTAAAAGTTCCAAGTTCAGCCCCCTTTGGGGTGGGGGCGAGGGGGGAGTGATATATACAAATAATCGAAAATAGTGTCAAATACATAGTTTTCGGTGTCGCCAAAGTGAATAGCGACACTCCGGATTTTTGGTATCAGGAGACAAACCACGTGGGGGTAAGACACCCCAGAAACCCTTAGAGGCGGGGGGCGAGGGGGGTCATATATAAAAATAAATGAAAATAGTGTCGAATCCGTACTTTTCGGGATCGCTGAGATGAATAGTGACACTCCATTTTTTTTTAAAGTCCAAGTTCAGCCCCTTTGGGGTGGGGGCGAGGGGGGAGTGATATATATAAATAATCGAAAATAATGTCGAATATATAGTTTTCGGGGTCGCCAAAGTGAATAGCGACACTCCGGATTTTTGGTATCAGGAGACAAACCACGTGGGGGTAAGACATCCCAGGAACCCTTAAGGGCGGGGAGCGAGGGGGGGTCATATATAAAAATGAATGAAAATAGTGTCGAATCCATACTTCTCGGGGTCGCTGAGATGAATAGTGACACTCCAATTTTTTTAAAGTCCAAGTTCAGCCCCCTTTGTGGTGGGGGCGAGGGGGGAGTGATATATACAAATAATCGAAAATAATGTCGAATACATAGTTTTCGGGGTCGCCAAAGTGAATAGCGACAATCCGGATTTTCAGCATCAGGTGACAAACCACGTGGGGGTGAGACACGCCAGGAACCCTTAGGGGCGGGGGGCGAGGGGGGTCATAAATAAAAATAAACGAAAATAGTGTCGAATCCACACTTTTCGGGGTCGCTGAGATGATTAGAGACACTCTGATTTATTTAAAAGTCCAAGTTCAGGCCCCTTTTAGGGTGTAGGCGAGAGGGCAGTGATATATACAAATAATCGAAAATAATGTCGAATACATAGTTTTCGGGGTCGCCAAAGTGAATAGCGACACTCCGGATTTTCAGTATCAGGAGACAAACTACGTGGGGGTAAGACACGCCAGGAACCCTTAGGGGCGGGGGGCGAGGGGGTCATAAATAAAAATAAATGAAAATAGTGTCGAATCCACACTTTTCGGGGTCGCTGGGATGAATAGTGACACTCCGATATTTTTAAATGTCCAAGTTCAGCCCCCTTTGGGGTGGGAGCGAGGGGGAGTGATATATACAAATAATCGAAAATAGTGTCAAATACATAGTTTTCGGGGTCGCCTAAGTGAATAGCGACACTCCGGATTTTTGGTATCAGGAGACAAACCACGTGGGGGTAAGACACCCCAGAAACACTTAGCGGCGGGGGGCGAGGGGGTCATATATAAAAATAAATGAAAATAGTGTCGAATCCATACTTTTCGGGATCGCTGAGATGAATAGTGACACTCCAATTTTTTTAAGTCCATGTTCAGCCCCTTTGGGGTGGGGGCGAGGGGGGGAGTGATATAAATAATCTAAAATAATGTCGAATACATAGTTTTCGGGGTCGCCAAAGTGAATAGCGACACTCCGGATTTTTGGTATCAGTAGACAAACCACGTGGGGGTAAGAATCCCAGGAACCCTTAGGGGCGGGGGCGAGGGGGTCATATATAAAAATAAATGAAAATAGTGTCGAATCTATACTTCCTGGGGTCGCTGAGATGAATAGTGACACTCCAATTTTTTTAAAGTCCAAGTTCAGCCCCCTTTGTGGTGGGGGCGAGGGGGGAGTGATATATACAAATAATCGAAAATAATGTCGAATACATAGATTTCGGGGTCGCCAAAGTGAATAGCGACAATCCGGATTTTTAGTATCAGGAGACAAACCACGTGGGGATAAGACACCCCAGGAACCATTAGGGGCGGGGGGCAAGGGGGGACATAAATAAAAATAAACGAAAATAGTGTCGAATCCATACTTTCGGGGTCGCTTAGATGAACAGTGACATCCCGGGAAATTCTTAATTTCAAGTTCAGCCCCCTCCAGGGTGGGGGGCAAGGGGGAGTGATATATAAAAATAATCGTAATTAGTGTCGAATCCACAGTTTTTAGGGTCGCTGAGGTGAATAGTGGCACTCTGGACTTTTAAGGTCCAAATTAAGGCCACTTTTGTGGTGAGTGGTTAGGAAGGGAGTTAGATATAAAATAATCGAAAATAATGTCACATCCATGGTTTAAAGTGTCGCTTAAATGAGGAGTGACACTCCGGTTGTCGTTTAAGTCCAAGTTTGTCCCCAATTGCCAGGCGGGTGAGAAGGAGTCAAGAACAGAAAATATCCAAGTTAGGATGTTTTTTTCTACGTTCCAGTATAACTGTCAGCAGAACTTAATACAAATATTACCTATTACCTGAAAAAAATACTAAGGGGGAAAGACACCCCTTGAATCCTTAGATAAGGGTACGAAATGTAATTAAGACTGAAAATGACCGATATTAGTGTTGAATCCATACGTTTCGGGTCTACGGGAACAATTTCAAACAAACTTGGTCACTTATGACTTATTATCTTCAGACAAAGTGCGTGGAGGTATGACAACCCTAGCACACCTACGACGGGATGAGGTGTAGAAATAATCGAAAATAGTGTCGAATCCATTCTTTTCGGGGTCGCTGAGATGAATAGTAACGCTCCAATTTTTTTAGAAGTCAAATTTCTGCCTCCTTTCGCATAGCGGTGAGAAAAAGTGAAAAACATAATTTCGAAAATGACCGAGAGAATGGACGCTTGTGTGTATACTGGACCTACTGTCTCGAGAAATATACCCTAGGGGTAAGAGACTCCTAGCCTCTAAAGTAGGGGCGAAATGTAAATATTAACCGAAAATGACCGATATTTGTGTCTAATCCATAGTTTTCGGGGTCGGTGAGATGAACTGTAACACTCTGGATGCCGTTTAAGATAAAGCTCAGTCCTAATCGGCAGGCGGATGAGAACTGGCAAAAAATTGAAAACGTCCAAAGGGACAGAGTTTAAATATGTGTGTATGTTTTAGCATATCTCTCAATCAAACTTGGTATACACATGACTTACTATATAGAAAACATTACTGTGGAGGTCAGATACGCCTAGCCCCCGCTGGTGTTGGGGAATGAGAGGGGCTGACGTGCAAAAATAAGGAAAATAACCAATATTAATGTCGAAATCCATTGCTTATGTGTCGCTGATACGAACTGTGACGCTGTGGATAGCGTTTAAGTCCACGTTCAGCCTCCATCGAGGCAGGAGCTGAGAAGGGCTTAAAAGTAAATAGTATAAAATGACCGAGATTAGTGTTCACTCGATAATTAAATAATCTAAAACTTGAAGTCAGATACATCTAAATATCTATAAAACTACATGATAAGTCGTAAAATCAACATCTCAAAAAGAATTCTATAAGCATTTACTTCACACTCAACTAACTGGTAATACAAATATTAAATGTAAACATTCAAAAACTATCCGGGCAACGCCGGATACTACAGCTTGTATATATATATATAAAAGTCATTGTATGTATGTGGGTGGGTGGGTGGGTGGGTGGGTTTGTACCACATCTCCTCCCAAACCATTGGAGCGATTTCAACCAAATTTGATACACTTATGACTTGGTATCAGGAGACAAACCGCGTAGGGGTAAGACACCCCAAACACCCCTGGGGGCGGGGGGGGCGAGGGGGGTCATATATAAAAATAAATGAAAATAGTGTCGAATCCATACTTTTCGGGGTCGCTGAGATAAATAGTGACACTCCAATTTTTTTAAAGTCCATGTTCAGCCCCCCTTTGTGGTGGGGGCGAGGGGGGAGTGATATATACAAATAATCGAAAATAATGTCGAATACATAGTTTTCTGGGTCGCCAAAGTGAATAGCGACACTCCGGATTTTCAGTATCAGGAGACAAACCACGTGAGGGTAAGACACGCCAGGAACCCTTAGGGGCGGGGGGCGAGGGGGGTCATAAATAAAAATAAACGAAAATAGTGTCGAATCCATACTTTTCGGGGTCGCTGAGATGAATAGTGACACTCCGATATTTTTAAAAGTTCCAAGTTCAGCCCCCTTTGGGGTGGGGGCGAGGGGGGAGTGATATATACAAATAATCGAAAATAGTGTCAAATACATAGTTTTCGGGGTCGCCAAAGTGAATAGCGACACTCCGGATTTTTGGTATCAGGAGACAAACCACGTGGGGGTAAGACACCCCAGGAAACCTTAGCGGCGGGGGGAGCGAGGGGGGTCATATATAAAAATAAATGAAAAGAGTGTCGAATCCATACTTTTCGGGGTCGCTGAGATGAATAGTGACACTCCAATTTTTTTAAAGTCCAAGTTCAGCCCCTTTGGGGTGGGGGCGAGGGGGGAGTGATATATATAAATAATCGAAAATAATGTCGAATACATAGTTTTCGGGGTCGCCAAAGTGAATAGCGACACTCAGGATTTTCAGTATCAGGACACAAACCACGTGGGGGTAAGACACAATAGGAACCCTTAGCGTTGGGGGGCGAGGGGGGTCATATAAAAAATAAATGAAAATAGTGTCGAATCCATACTTTTCGGGGTCGCTGAGATGAATAGTGACACTCCACATTTTTTTAAAGTCCAACTTCAGCCCCTTTGGGGTGGGGGCGACGGGGGAGCTATATATATAAATAATCGGAAATAGTGTCGAATACATAGTTTTCCGGGTCGCCAAAGTGAATAGCGACAATCCGGATTTTCAGTATCAGGAGACAAACCACGTGGGGGTAAGACACGCCAGGAACCCTTATGGGCGGGGGGCGAGGGGGTCATAAATAAAAATAAACGATAATAGTGTCGAATCCACACTTTTCGGGGTCGCTGAGATGAATAGTGACACTCCGATTTTCTTAAAAGTCCAAGTTCAGCCCCCTTTTAGGGTGGGGGCGAGGGGGGAGTGGTATATACAAATAATCGAAAATAGTGTCAAATACATAGTTTTCGGGGTCGCCAAACTGAATAGCGACGCTCCGGATTTTTTGTATCAGGAGACAAACCACGTGGGGGTAAGACACCCCAGGAACCCTTAGGGGCGGGGGTGAGGGGGGTCATATATAAAAATACGAAAATAGTGTCGAATCCATACTTTTCGGGGTCGCTGAGATGAATAGTTCCACTCCGAAGTTTTAAAAGTCCAAGCTTTGTGGTGGGGGTGAGGGGGGGAGTGATATATACACATAATCGAAAATAGTGTCGAGTCCATACTTTTCGTGGTCGCTTAGGTGAATAGTGACAACCCGGGGATTTTTAAATTCCAAGTTCTGCCCCCTTTAGGGTGGGGGACAAGGGGGGAGTGATGTATAAAAATAATCGAAAAGAATGTCAAGTACTCTTCGGGGTCGCTGAGATGAATACTGACACTCCGGATTTTTACTATCAGGAGACAAACCACGTGGGGGTAGGGCACCCCTGGAACCCATAGGGGCGGGAGGCGAAGGGGTGCGATATAAAAATCATCGAAAGTAGTGTCGAATGCATCCTTTTGGGGTCGGTTAGATGAATAGTGACACCCCGGAATTTTTTAAAGTCCAAGTTCATCCCCCTTTGGGGCGGGGAGCAAGGGGGGTGAGATATAAAAATAATAGTATTTAGTGTCATATATACAGTTTTCGGGGTCGCCGAGGTGAATAGTAACACTCCGGAATTTTAATATCGGGAGACAAACCACGTGGGAATAAGACACCCCAGGAACCATTAGGGGTGGGGGCGGGGGGCTTGAGATATGAAAATCATCAAAGTAGTGTGGAATACATACTTTTTGGGGTTGCTGAGATGAATAGTGACACTCCAATTTTTTAAAGTCCAAGTTCAGACCCTTTGGCGTTGGGGCGAGGGGGAAGTGATATATACATGTAATCGAAAATTGTGTCGAATACGTAGTTTTCGGGGTCGCCAAAGTGAATAGCGACACTCCGGATTTTTAGTATCAGGAGACAAACCACGTGGGAATAAGACACCCCAGGAACCATTAGGGGCGGGGGTCAAGGGGGTCATATATAAAAATAAACGAAAATAGAGTCGAATCCATACTTTTCAGGGTCGCTTAGATGAACAGTGACATCCCGGGAAATTCTTAATTTCAAGTTCAGCCCCCTTTAGGGTGGGGGGCAAGGGGGGTGATATATAAAAATAATCGTAATTAGTGTCGAATCCACAGCTTTTAGGGTCGCTGAGGTGAATAGTGGCACTCTGGACTTTTAAAGTCCAAATTAAGGCCCCTTTTGTAGTGAGTGGTTAGGAAGGGAGTTAGATATAAAATAATCGAAAATAATGTCACATCCATGGTTTTAGGTGTCGATTAAATGAGGAGTGACACTCCGGTTGTCGTTTAAGTCCAAGTTGATCCCCAATTGCCAGGCGGGTGAGAAGGAGTCAAGAACAGAAAATATCCAAATGACCGAGATTAAGGATGTTTTTGTACGTTCCAGTATAACTGTCAGCAGAACTAAATGCAAATATTACCTAATACCTGAAAAAAATACTAAGGGGGAAAGACACCCCTTGAAGCCTTAGATAAGGGTACGAAATGTAATTAAGACTGAAAATGACCGATATTAGTGTTGAATCCATACGTTTTGGGACTACGGGAACAATTTCAAACAAACTTGGTCACTTATGACTTATTATCTTCAGACAAAGTGCGTGGAGGTATGACAACCCTAGCACACCTACGACGGGATGAGATGTAGAAATAATCAAAAATAGTGTCGAATCCATTCTTTTCGGGGTCGCTGAGATGAATAGTAACGCTCCAATTATTTTAGAAGTCAAAATTCTGCCTCCTTTCGCATAGCGGTGAGAAAAAGTGAAAAACAAAATTTCGAAAATGACCGAGAGAATGGATGTATGTGTGTATACTGGACCTACTGTCTGGAGAAATATACCCTAGGGGTAAGAGACTCCTAGCCTCTAAAGTAGGGGCGAAATGTAAATATTAACCGAAAATGACCGAAATTTGTGTCTAATCCATAGTTTTCGTGGTCGGTGAGATGAACTGTAACACTCTGGATGCCGTTTAAGATAAAGCTTAGTCCTACTCGGCAGGCGGATGAGAATTGGCAAAAAATTGAAAACGTCCAAAAGGACAGAGTTTAAGGATGTGTGTATGTTTTAGCATATCTCTCAATCAAACTTGGTATACACATGACTTACTATATAGAAAACATTACTGTGGAGGTCAGATACGCCTAGCCCCCGCTGGTGTTGGGGAATGAGAGGGGCTGACGTGCAAAAATAAGGAAAATAACCAATATTAATGTCGAAATCCATTGCTTATGTGTCGCTGATACGAACTGTGACGCTGTGGATAGCGTTTAAGTCCACGTTCAGCCTCCATCGAGGCAGGAGCTGAGAAGGGCTTAAAAGTAAATAGTATAAAATGACCGAGATTAGTGTTCACTCGATAATTAAATAATCTAAAACTTGAAGTCAGATACATCTAAATATCTATAAAACTACATGATAAGTCGTAAAATCAACATCTCAAAAAGAATTCTATAAGCATTTACTTCACACTCAACTAACTGGTAATACAAATATTAAATGTAAACATTCAAAAACTATCCGGGCAACGCCGGATACTACAGCTTGTATATATATATATAAAAGTCATTGTATGTATGTGGGTGGGTAGGTGGGTGGGTGGGTGGGTTTGTACCACATCTCCTCCCAAACCATTGGAGCGATTTCAACCAAATTTGATACACTTATGACTTGGTATCAGGAGACAAACCGCGTAGGGGTAAGACATCCCAAACACCCCTGGGGGCGGGGGGGGGGCGAGGGGGGTCATATATAAAAATAAATGAAAATAGTGTCGAATCCATACTTTTCGGGGTCGCTGAGATAAATAGTGACACTCCAATTTTTTTAAAGTCCATGTTCAGCCCCCCTTTGTGGTGGGGGCGAGGGGGGAGTGATATATACAAATAATCGAAAATAATGTCGAATACATAGTTTTCTGGGTCGCCAAAGTGAATAGCGACACTCCGGATTTTCAGTATCAGGAGACAAACCACGTGAGGGTAAGACACGCCAGGAACCCTTAGGGGCGGGGGGCGAGGGGGGTCATAAATAAAAATAAACGAAAATAGTGTCGAATCCATACTTTTCGGGGTCGCTGAGATGAATAGTGACACTCCGATATTTTTAAAAGTTCCAAGTTCAGCCCCCTTTGGGGTGGGGGCGAGGGGGGAGTGATATATACAAATAATCGAAAATAGTGTCAAATACATAGTTTTCGGGGTCGCCAAAGTGAATAGCGACACTCCGGATTTTTGGTATCAGGAGACAAACCACGTGGGGGTAAGACACCCCAGGAAACCTTAGCGGCGGGGGGAGCGAGGGGGGTCATATATAAAAATAAATGAAAAGAGTGTCGAATCCATACTTTTCGGGGTCGCTGAGATGAATAGTGACACTCCAATTTTTTTAAAGTCCAAGTTCAGCCCCTTTGGGGTGGGGGCGAGGGGGGAGTGATATATATAAATAATCGAAAATAATGTCGAATACATAGTTTTCGGGGTCGCCAAAGTGAATAGCGACACTCAGGATTTTCAGTATCAGGACACAAACCACGTGGGGGTAAGACACAATAGGAACCCTTAGCGTTGGGGGGCGAGGGGGGTCATATAAAAAAATAAATGAAAATAGTGTCGAATCCATACTTTTCGGGGTCGCTGAGATGAATAGTGACACTCCACATATTTTTAAAGTCCAACTTCAGCCCCTTTGGGGTGGGGGCGACGGGGGAGCTATATATATAAATAATCGGAAATAGTGTCGAATACATAGTTTTCCGGGTCGCCAAAGTGAATAGCGACAATCCGGATTTTCAGTATCAGGAGACAAACCACGTGGGGGTAAGACACGCCAGGAACCCTTATGGGCGGGGGGCGAGGGGGTCATAAATAAAAATAAACGAAAATAGTGTCGAATCCACACTTTTCGGGGTCGCTGAGATGAATAGTGACACTCCGATTTTCTTAAAAGTCCAAGTTCAGCCCCCTTTTAGGGTGGGGGCGAGGGGGGAGTGGTATATACAAATAATCGAAAACAGTGTCAAATACATAGTTTTCGGGGTCGCCAAACTGAATAGCGACGCTCCGGATTTTTTGTATCAGGAGACAAACCACGTGGGGGTAAGACACCCCAGGAACCCTTAGGGGCGGGGGTGAGGGGGGTCATATATAAAAATACGAAAATAGTGTCGAATCCATACTTTTCGGGGTCGCTGAGATGAATAGTTCCACTCCGAAGTTTTAAAAGTCCAAGCTCAGCCCCCTTTGTGGTGGGGGTGAGGGGGGGAGTGATATATACACATAATCGAAAATAGTGTCGAGTCCATACTTTTCGTGGTCGCTTAGGTGAATAGTGACAACCCGGGGATTTTTAAATTCCAAGTTCTGCCCACTTTAGGGTGGGGGACAAGGGGGGAGTGATGTATAAAAATAATCGAAAAGAATGTCAAGTACTCTTCGGGGTCGCTGAGATGAATACTGACACTCCGGATTTTTACTATCAGGAGACAAACCACGTGGGGGTAGGGCACCCCTGGAACCCATAGGGGCGGGAGGCGAAGGGGTGCGATATAAAAATCATCGAAAGTAGTGTCGAATGCATCCTTTTGGGGTCGGTTAGATGAATAGTGACACCCCGGAATTTTTTAAAGTCCAAGTTCATCCCCCTTTGGGGCGGGGAGCAAGGGGGGTGAGATATAAAAATAATAGTATTTAGTGTCAAATATACAGTTTTCGGGGTCGCCGAGGTGAATAGTAACACTCCGGAATTTTAATATCGGGAGACAAACCACGTGGGAATAAGACACCCCAGGAACCATTAGGGGTGGGGGCGGGGGGCTTGAGATATGAAAATCATCAAAGTAGTGTGGAATACATACTTTTTGGGGTTGCTGAGATGAATAGTGACACTCCAATTTTTTAAAGTCCAAGTTCAGACCCTTTGGCGTTGGGGCGAGGGGGAAGTGATATATACATGTAATCGAAAATTGTGTCGAATACGTAGTTTTCGGGGTCGCCAAAGTGAATAGCGACACTCCGGATTTTTAGTATCAGGAGACAAACCACG
Organism: Anabrus simplex; assembly: GCF_040414725.1. Taxonomy (NCBI): domain Eukaryota; kingdom Metazoa; phylum Arthropoda; class Insecta; order Orthoptera; family Tettigoniidae; genus Anabrus; species Anabrus simplex. The sequence continues at coordinate 290,198,756 of NC_090270.1, read as the reverse complement.
TGGGAATAAGACACCCCAGGAACCATTAGGGGCGGGGGTCAAGGGGGTCATATATAAAAATAAACGAAAATAGAGTCGAATCCATACTTTTCAGGGTCGCTTAGATGAACAGTGACATCCCGGGAAATTATTAATTTCAAGTTCAGCCCCCTTTAGGGTGGGGGGCAAGGGGGGTGATATATAAAAATAATCGTAATTAGTGTCGAATCCACAGCTTTTAGGGTCGCTGAGGTGAATAGTGGCACTCTGGACTTTTAAAGTCCAAATTAAGGCCCCTTTTGTAGTGAGTGGTTAGGAAGGGAGTTAGATATAAAATAATCGAAAATAATGTCACATCCATGGTTTTAGGTGTCGATTAAATGAGGAGTGACACTCCGGTTGTCGTTTAAGTCCAAGTTGATCCCCAATTGCCAGGCGGGTGAGAAGGAGTCAAGAACAGAAAATATCCAAATGACCGAGATTAAGGATGTTTTTGTACGTTCCAGTATAACTGTCAGCAGAACTTAATGCAAATATTACCTAATACCTGAAAAAAATACTAAGGGGGAAAGACACCCCTTGAAGCCTTAGATAAGGGTACGAAATGTAATTAAGACTGAAAATGACCGATATTAGTGTTGAATCCATACGTTTCGGGACTACGGGAACAATTTCAAACAAACTTGGTCACTTATGACTTATTATCTTCAGACAAAGTGCGTGGAGGTATGACAACCCTAGCACACCTACGACGGGATGAGATGTAGAAATAATCAAAAATAGTGTCGAATCCATTCTTTTCGGGGTCGCTGAGATGAATAGTAACGCTCCAATTATTTTAGAAGTCAAAATTCTGCCTCCTTTCGCATAGCGGTGAGAAAAAGTGAAAAACAAAATTTCGAAAATGACCGAGAGAATGGATGTATGTGTGTATACTGGACCTACTGTCTGGAGAAATATACCCTAGGGGTAAGAGACTCCTAGCCTCTAAAGTAGGGGCGAAATGTAAATATTAACCGAAAATGACCGAAATTTGTGTCTAATCCATAGTTTTCGTGGTAGGTGAGATGAACTGTAACACTCTGGATGCCGTTTAAGATAAAGCTTAGTCCTACTCGGCAGGCGGATGAGAACTGGCAAAAAATTGAAAACGTCCAAAAGGACAGAGTTTAAGGATGTGTGTATGTTTTAGCATATCTCTCAATCAAACTTGGTATACACATGACTTACTATATAGAAAACATTACTGTGGAGGTCAGATACACCTAGCCCCCGCTGGTGTTGGGGAATGAGAGGGGCTGACGTGCAAAAATAAGGAAAATAACCAATATTAATGTCGAAATCCATTGTTTATGTGTCGCTGATACGACCTGTGACGCTGTGGATAGCGTTTAAGTCCACGTTCAGCCTCCATCGAGGCAGGAGCTGAGAAGGGCTTAAAAGTAAATAGTATAAGTAGTATAATAGACGGGTTCTGCGGCCTCCTCCTCCTCCAGCTCTCGGAAGAGGCCTCCTCCTCAGCCAGTGGCCTCCTCCTCCTCCTCAGCCAGTGGCCTCCCAGTGGCCACCTCCTCCTCCTCCTCAGCCAGTGGCCTCCCAGTGGCCTCCTCCACCTCAGCCAGAGGCCTCTTCCAGTGCTGCCAACTTAACCTAACTAGCGCGAGATAAACAAAGCCACGTGCTTTCTGACAGACAACAACGCACCGCTAACCTCAGTACTGCCATCTTGACGGGCCTAAACCTCAGTAGTGCCAACTTAACCTCACAAGCGCGAGGTAAACAAAGCCACGTGCTTTTTGACAGCCACGTGCTTTTTGACAGATTTGTAAACAAAGCCACGTGCTTTTTGACAGACAACAACGAATCGCTAACCTCAGTACTGCCATCTTGAAGGGCCTAAACCTCAGTAGTGCCAACTTAACCTAACTAGCATGAGGTAAACAAAGCCACGTGTTTTTTGACAGCCACGTGCTTTTTGACAGATTTGTAAACAAAGCCACGTGCTTTTTGACAGACAACAACGCATCGCTAACCTCAGTACTGCCATCTTGACGGACCTAAACCTTAGTGGTACCAACTTAACCTAACTAGCGCGTGGTAAACAAAGCCACGTGCTTTTTGACAGCCACGTGCTTTTTTGACAGCTGTCATCCGCCATCTTTAAACCACAAAGCACTGTGCCGCCCTCTATATCGCAGTAGCTGCAAAATTCGTCACCTGTCATCGGCAGTGCTGCCATCTTGATGGGTCTAAACCTTAGTGCTACCAACTTAACCTAACTAGCGCGAGGTAAACAAAGCCACGTGTTTTTTGACAGCTGTCATCCGCCATCTTTAATCCATAGAGCACAGTGCTGCCCTCTTTAGCTACTTACCTTTGAAATGTGGTGGCGGATAATTTGAAAAAATGCTTTTTGACAGCAGCCATCTTGCATCGCAAACCTCAGTGCTGCCCTCTTTAGCTAGATACCTGTGGTAGCAGACAATTCCACGTGACAGCAGCCATCTTTAATCAAGAGAGCACCGTGCTGCCCTCTATGTGGTGGCGGCAAATTGAAAAATTCCACGTGCTCTTGTTTGGAAACAAACTCACGTGCTTTTTTGACAGCTACCATCCACCATCTTTAATCAACAGAGCACAGTGCTGTACTCTTTAGCTAGATACCTTTGAAATGTGGTGGCGGCAATTTGAAAAATTCTATGTGCTCTTATCCAGAGAGAACAGTGCTGCCCTCTATGTGGTGGCGGCAAATTGAAAAATTCCACGTGCTCTTGTTTGAAAACAAACTCACGTGCTTTTTTGACAGCTGTCATCTGCCATCTTTAATCTATAGAGCACAGTGCTGCCCTCTTTAGTTTGAAATGTGGTGGCGGTAAATTCCACGTGCTCTTGTTTGGAAACAAAGCCACGTGCAGCTGTCATCCGCCATCTTTAATCAACAGAGCACTGTGCTACTATCATGCGGGCAATTTCATCACCTGTCATCCGCCATCTTTAATCCACAGAACACCGTGCTGCCCTCTTTATGGCTACTACCTTAAGCACGTAGTAGCGGACAATTTGAAAAGTTCTGTTAGCTATCATCCGCCATCTTTAATCAAGAGAGCACCGTGCTGCCATCTTTAGCTAGATACCTTTGAAATGTGGTGGCGGCAAATTGAAAAATTCCACGTGCTCTTGTTTGGAAACAAACTCACGTGCTTTTTCAACAGCTACCATCCGCCATCTTTAATCAACAGAGCATAGTGCTGCCCTCTTTAGTTTGAAATGTGATGGCGGCAAATTCCACATGCTCTTGTTTGGTAAACATAGCCATGTGCTTTTTTGACAGCTGTCATCCGCCATCTTTAATACAGAGAGCACCGTGCTGCCCTCTTTATCGTAGTAGATGTAAATTCGTCACCTGTCATCCGCGGTGCTGCCATCTTTAGCTAGATACCTTTGAAAAGTGGTGGCGGATAATTTAAAAAGAAAAATTCTACAGCAGCCCTCTCTCGACGCTAATTGCATAAGATGGTGGCTATACATGACTCCTTAAGGGTGCTTACGCAAGATGGCTGCTATACACAGGTTTTTATGAGACGCCCTTGGGATGCTTGCGCAAGATGGCAGTTATACATGGCTCCTTATGAGATACCCTAGGGATGCTTGCGCAAGATAGCGGCTGATCTTATGGGATGGCTTAAGGGTCCTTGCACAAGATGGCTTGAGACGCCCTAAGGATGCTTGCGCAAGATGGCGGACACAAGATGGCAGCTATACATAACTCCTTATGAGACGCTTTAAGGGTGCTTGCGCAAGATAGTTGCTACTCTTAGCTTAGAGGCTAACGTGTCGTGATAGTTCGATTCATTAAATTTAGGGCTTAAATGCAAAATGTTAAATATATCGAAAACGGTGCACCGTAGAGCAAAACGGACAAAATTTTTCTGCCTAATACCTAGGTTCGCAGTATGAGGAACAAGAAAATCATAGTCTAATGATGGGATCAACGGTTCGGTTCCTACTTAGGCCCTTTGGCATTTGCTCTGTTTTAGCTTGTATTGAAGCGAGTCTTCGTAACATGATCAGGTCTAGCTATGGTAGAGAGTATAACGTACCGTGCAGGTTCGATTCATTAAATTTGGAGGCTTAAATGCAAAATGTTAAATATCTCGAAAACGATGCATCGTAGAGCAAAACGGACAAAATTTTTCCGCCTAATACGTAGGTTCGTAGTATCAGGAACAAGAAAAAACATAGTCTAATGATGAGATCAACGGTTCGATTCCTACTTAAGCCCTTTGGCATTCGCAGCTATCTATTTCTACAAGATGGTGGCTGCTCTTATGAGAAACAAGATGCCTTGAGACGTCCTAGGGATGCTTACGCAAGATGGCAGACACAAAATGGTGACTATACATAGCTCCTTATGAGACGGCCTAGGGGTGCTCGCACAAGATGGCGGCTACTCTTATGAAGAAAGCTAGCTTAGAGGCTACTGCGCAAGATAACAGCTGCTGTTATGCATGTGGTGGAGGGTAATTTGAAATTCTATGTGCTTAATCAACAGAGCACCCTGCTGCCCTCTTTAGCTGAAATGTGGTGGTGGATAATTTGAAAAATTCTTTTGACAGCTATCATCTTTAAAAACAATGGCGACTATACATAGGCTGTTAAGGTCTTATCATTCTCCTCCTCCTCCTCCTCCTCCTCCTCCTCCTCCTCCTCCTCCTCCTCCTCCCCCTCCTCCTTCTCTACCTCCTCCTCCGCCTCTTATGTCAAGGCATAGCTTTATATCGAACAAGTTTAAACCTGCATCGCGAAGGCAAGCGTGTGCAGCGATAACATTATTGTGCATGTTTAGACTTTCGAAACATAAGAAGAGTAGAATCAAACGCTGTACTCGATACGACATGTGATCAGAACATTGATTGATGCGTTCAGAAAAACAAAATAAGTGATCAAGACTAGAATCGAACAATGTACTCAATACATCATGTGTTTAGAATATGTCAGGGGATACGCTTGTTCTAAGAAGATCAGATTGAAACATAACAAGACTAGAATAGAACACTGTAATCGATGTTGTTAACTTCAACATGTGATCAGAACATTGATTGATGTGTTCAGAACACAAAATAAGTGATCATGACTAGAATCGAACACTGTACTCGATACAACATGTGATCAGAACATTGATCGATGTGTTCAGAACACGAAATAAGTGATCAAGACTAGAATCGAACACTGTACTCAATACAACATGTGTTTAGAACATGTTAGGGGGTACCCTTGTTCTAAGAAGATCAGAATGAAACATAACAAGACTAGAATCGTACACTGTAATCGATGTTGTTAACCTCAACATATGATCAGAACATTGTTTGATGTGTTCAGAGCAAAAGTACAATTTTGATGATTTGCTTAGTGTAAAATCAAAAACTATGGAAACACACTGTGCACATATCGCGTAGCTAACTCGCTCAGTAAGCAATATTGCAAAACTACAACTTCAATGATTTGCATAGTGTAAAAATCAAAAACACACTGTACCCATACTGCGCAGCTAACTCGCTCGGTAAACGATATAGCCAAAGTATAACTTCAAATTATTTACCTTCCATCATTCGTCTTGTGTGTAAAAATCAGTCGAACAAGTTATCGCATAAACATGGCTGAAAAAAAATCGTGATAGGGTATGGAACCCAGGGGTTACATCTTATCAGAAGGGCAAAAAGGGTGAAAGGACTCTTCCTCCTCCTTACCGCACATTCCTTGAAGGGCTAATTGGCTGAAGGGCTAATGGGCTAAAGGGCTAATGGGCTAAAGGGCTAATGGGCTAAAGGGCTAAAGGAGCAACAACCTCGTCGATCGCTATCAGCAAGAACGCTTGTACTTTGTTAAGTGTAGAAAATTAATCTTTATTTGTAAATGGTTCCATGTTCAGAACAAGGAATGGAAAATCCCCGAGGTGCGATGAGTTACGTTTTTCGAACTAGTGTTTGGAACACTGAACTTTTCAAGATGATAGCAGAGAGTTTAGCAATGTTCTGTTGTTGGATTTTAAATTCCGCGCTACAACATGCATAAGGTGGTAGCCTTGAGGTTTACCGCCGTAAAGATGGCAAGAGTGAGGTTAACAATGTTCTGTTGTTGGATTTTAAATTCCGCGCTACAACATGCATAAGGTGGCAGCCTTGAGGTTTACCGCCGTAAAGATGGCAAGAGTGAGGTTAACAATGTTCTGCTGTTGGATTTTAAATTCCGCGCTATAACATGCATAAGGTGGCAGCCTTGAGGTTTACCGCCGTAAAGATGGCAGCAGTGAGGTTAGCGACGCTCTATTGTCCTTCAAAGTGAGGTTAGGGTTCGTCAAGAAGACAGCTGTCAAAAAAGCACGTGGCTATGTTTACCAAACAAGAGCACGTGGTCGTGACGTCACGGTCACGTAGTATGTTGCCTCAGCATGTAAAGTTCAATGTCTACACCTACGTAGTTAACACTCTGCTATGTTCACAAGATTTTTTACACATAACTATTCTTTATGCTTTAAGTTCATGCACATAGGCTATGCTAAGATAGCAGTACAAACACATGCGAACTTTGTACATTCTAATGGAATAAGTTTAGTACTGTGTGCATCATGGATACATGATGTGTGCACGCATTTAATCTTGACTATACGTAATGCTGCTGCTTTGTTTACAAGATTTTTATACATTGCTATTCTTTATGCTTTAAGTTCGTGCACGCACAAGCGATACTCGTACGCTCTAGCAGGAGAAGTTTAGTACGATATTCGATACATACATTATCGATAGGTGATGTGTACACGCCTTAGAACATAGCTCATCTTTATGCTTTAAGTTCGTGCACAGGGGTTTGGGATACACAAAAGCGATTGCTACATGCTCTAGCGGAAGAAGTCTAGTACGATAGTCGATGCATGTAAAATCGATAGGTTATGCTAAGATAGCAGCACACTTACATGATTTTAGCACAATCTAGTGGAAAAAGTTTAGTATGATAGTCGTTTCGTGGAAAATCATTAGGTAATGTGTAAACGCTTTGAAACAAGGCTATTCTTTGTACTTTAAGTTCATGTGTATGAGTTATGCTAAGATAGCAGCACAACCTAGCGGAAGAAGTTTTGTACGAGAGTCGATACATGCAAAGTCGATAGGTAATGTGTACACGCTTTGAAACATGGCTATTCTTTGTACCTTAAAGTCATACGTATAGGTTATGCTAAGATAGCAGCACAATCTGGCGGAAGAAGTTCAGGGTGATCTGTACACGCTTTGAAACAAGGCTATTCTTTGTACTTTAAGTTCATGCGTCTTAGTTAGGCTTGCGATAGTCGATGCATGTAAAATCGATAGGTTATGCTAAGATAGCAGCACACTTACACGATTTTAGCACAATCTAGTGGAAGAAGTTTAGTACGAGAGTCGATGCTTGCAAAATCATTAGGTAATGTGTACACGCTTTGAAACAAGGCTATTCTTTGTACTTTAAGTTCATGCGTCTTAGTTATGCTAAGATAGCAGCACAATCTACCTGAAGAAGTTTTGCACGAGAGTCGATACATGCAAAATCGATAGTTGATGCGTACACGCTTTAAAACATGACTATTCATTGTACTTTAAGTTCATGGGTATAGGTTATGCTATGATAGCAGCACAATCTAGCGGAAGAAATTTAGTACGAGATTCGATGAATGCAAAATCAATAAGTAATGTGTACACGCTTTGAAACATGGCTATTCTTCGTACTTTAAGTTCATGTGTATAAGTTATGCTAAGATAGCAGCACAACCTAGCGGAAGAAGTTTAGTACGATATTTGTTGCATGCAAAGTCGATAGGTAATGTGTACACGCTTGGAAACATGGCTATTCTTTGTACCTTAAGGTCATGCGTATAGGTTACGCTAAGATAGCAGCACAATCTAGCGGAAGAAGTTTAGTACGAGAGTCAATGCTTGCAAAATCGGTAGGTAATGTGTACACGTTTTGAGACATAGCTCTTCTTTGTTCTTTAAGTTCATGCGTCTTAGTTATGCTGAGATAGCAGCACAATCTACCTGCAGAACTTTAGTACGAGAGTCGATACATGCAAATTCGATAGTTGATGTGTACACGCTTTGAAACATGACTATTCATTATACTTTAAGTTCATGGGTATAGGTTATGCTAAGATAGCAGCACAATCTAGCGGAAGAAATTTAGTACGATATATGATGCATGCAAAATCAATAAGTAATGTGTACACGCTTTGAAACATGGCTATTCTTTGTACTTTAAGTTCATGTGTATAAGTTATGCTAAGATAGCAGCACAACCTAGCGGAAGAAGTTTAGTACGATATTTGTTGCATGCAAAGTCGATAGGTAATGTGTACACGCTTTGAAACATGACTATTCTTTGTACCTTAAGGTCACGCGTATAGGTTACGCTAAGATAGCAGCACAATCTAGCGGAAGAAGTTTAGTACGAGAGTCGATGTATGCAAAATCGATAGGTGATGTGTACACGCTTTGAAACATGGCTATTCATTGTACTTTAATTTTATGGGTATAGGTTATGCTAAGATAGCAGCACGATCTAGCGGATGAAGTTTAGTTCGATGGTCGATGCATGTAAAATCGATAGGTCATGTGTACACGCTTTGAAACATAGCAATTCATACTGCTGCCCTGTTCCCAAGACTTTTAAGCATAGCTAACCCTAATACTGCTCTTAACGACGTCGAGCTAAGGATTGATTACGTGACCGTGACGTCACGACCACGTGCTCTTGTTTGGTAAACATAGCCACGTGCTTTTTTGACAGCTGTCTTCTTGACGAACCCTAACCTCACTTTGAAGGACAATAGAGCGTCGCTAACCTCACTGCTGCCATCTTTACGGCGGTAAACCTCAAGGCTGCCACCTTATGCATGTTATAGCGCGGAATTTAAAATCCAACAGCAGAACATTGTTAACCTCACTCTTGCCATCTTTACGGCGGTAAACCTCAAGGCTGCCACCTTATGCATGTTGTAGCGCGGAATTTAAAATCCAACAACAGAACATTGTTAACCTCACTCTTGCCATCTTTACGGCGGTAAACCTCAAGGCTACCACCTTATGCATGTTGTAGCGCGGAATTTAAAATCCAACAACAGAACATTGCTAAACTCTCTGCTATCATCTTGAAAAGTTCAGTGTTCCAAACACTAGTTCGAAAAACGTAACTCATCGCACCTCGGGGATTTTCCATTCCTTGTTCTGAACATGGAACCATTTACAAATAAAGATTAATTTTCTACACTTAACAAAGTACAAGCGTTCTTGCTGATAGCGATCGACGAGGTTGTTGCTCCTTTAGCCCTTTAGCCCATTAGCCCTTTAGCCCATTAGCCCTTTAGCCCATTAGCCCTTCAGCCAATTAGCCCTTCAAGGAATGTGCGGTAAGGAGGAGGAAGAGTCCTTTCACCCTTTTTGCCCTTCTGATAAGATGTAACCCCTGGGTTCCATACCCTATCACGATTTTTTTTCAGCCATGTTTATGCGATAACTTGTTCGACTGATTTTTACACACAAGACGAATGATGGAAGGTAAATAATTTGAAGTTATACTTTGGCTATATCGTTTACCGAGCGAGTTAGCTGCGCAGTATGGGTACAGTGTGTTTTTGATTTTTACACTATGCAAATCATTGAAGTTGTAGTTTTGCAATATTGCTTACTGAGCGAGTTAGCTACGCGATATGTGCACAGTGTGTTTCCATAGTTTTTGATTTTACACTAAGCAAATCATCAAAATTGTACTTTTGCTCTGAACACATCAAACAATGTTCTGATCATATGTTGAGGTTAACAACATCGATTACAGTGTACGATTCTAGTCTTGTTATGTTTCATTCTGATCTTCTTAGAACAAGGGTACCCCCTAACATGTTCTAAACACATGTTGTATTGAGTACAGTGTTCGATTCTAGTCTTGATCACTTATTTCGTGTTCTGAACACATCGATCAATGTTCTGATCACATGTTGTATCGAGTACAGTGTTCGATTCTAGTCATGATCACTTATTTTGTGTTCTGAACACATCAATCAATGTTCTGATCACATGTTGAAGTTAACAACATCGATTACAGTGTTCTATTCTAGTCTTGTTATGTTTCAATCTGATCTTCTTAGAACAAGCGTATCCCCTGACATATTCTAAACACATGATGTATTGAGTACATTGTTCGATTCTAGTCTTGATCACTTATTTTGTTTTTCTGAACGCATCAATCAATGTTCTGATCACATGTCGTATCGAGTACAGCGTTTGATTCTACTCTTCTTATGTTTCGAAAGTCTAAACATGCACAATAATGTTATCGCTGCACACGCTTGCCTTCGCGATGCAGGTTTAAACTTGTTCGATATAAAGCTATGCCTTGACATAAGAGGCGGAGGAGGAGGTAGAGAAGGAGGAGGGGGAGGAGGAGGAGGAGGAGGAGGAGGAGGAGGAGGAGGAGGAGGAGGAGAATGATAAGACCTTAACAGCCTATGTATAGTCGCCATTGTTTTTAAAGATGATAGCTGTCAAAAGAATTTTTCAAATTATCCACCACCACATTTCAGCTAAAGAGGGCAGCAGGGTGCTCTGTTGATTAAGCACATAGAATTTCAAATTACCCTCCACCACATGCATAACAGCAGCTGTTATCTTGCGCAGTAGCCTCTAAGCTAGCTTTCTTCATAAGAGTAGCCGCCATCTTGTGCGAGCACCCCTAGGCCGTCTCATAAGGAGCTATGTATAGTCACCATTTTGTGTCTGCCATCTTGCGTAAGCATCCCTAGGACGTCTCAAGGCATCTTGTTTCTCATAAGAGCAGCCACCATCTTGTAGAAATAGATAGCTGCGAATGCCAAAGGGCTTAAGTAGGAATCGAACCGTTGATCTCATCATTAGACTATGTTTTTTCTTGTTCCTGATACTACGAACCTACGTATTAGGCGGAAAAATTTTGTCCGTTTTGCTCTACGATGCATCGTTTTCGAGATATTTAACATTTTGCATTTAAGCCTCCAAATTTAATGAATCGAACCTGCACGGTACGTTATACTCTCTACCATAGCTAGACCTGATCATGTTACGAAGACTCGCTTCAATACAAGCTAAAACAGAGCAAATGCCAAAGGGCCTAAGTAGGAACCGAACCGTTGATCCCATCATTAGACTATGATTTTCTTGTTCCTCATACTGCGAACCTAGGTATTAGGCAGAAAAATTTTGTCCGTTTTGCTCTACGGTGCACCGTTTTCGATATATTTAACATTTTGCATTTAAGCCCTAAATTTAATGAATCGAACTATCACGACACGTTAGCCTCTAAGCTAAGAGTAGCAACTATCTTGCGCAAGCACCCTTAAAGCGTCTCATAAGGAGTTATGTATAGCTGCCATCTTGTGTCCGCCATCTTGCGCAAGCATCCTTAGGGCGTCTCAAGCCATCTTGTGCAAGGACCCTTAAGCCATCCCATAAGATCAGCCGCTATCTTGCGCAAGCATCCCTAGGGTATCTCATAAGGAGCCATGTATAACTGCCATCTTGCGCAAGCATCCCAAGGGCGTCTCATAAGAACCTGTGTATAGCAGCCATCTTGCGTAAGCACCCTTAAGGAGTCATGTATAGCCACCATCTTATGCAATTAGCGTCGAGAGAGGGCTGCTGTAGAATTTTTCTTTTTAAATTATCCGCCACCACTTTTCAAAGGTATCTAGCTAAAGATGGCAGCACCGCGGATGACAGGTGACGAATTTACATCTACTACGATAAAGAGGGCAGCACGGTGCTCTCTGTATTAAAGATGGCGGATGACAGCTGTCAAAAAAGCACATGGCTATGTTTACCAAACAAGAGCATGTGGAATTTGCCGCCATCACATTTCAAACTAAAGAGGGCAGCACTATGCTCTGTTGATTAAAGATGGCGGATGGTAGCTGTCGAAAAAGCACGTGAGTTTGTTTCCAAACAAGAGCACGTGGAATTTTTCAATTTGCCGCCACCACATTTCAAAGGTATCTAGCTAAAGATGGCAGCACGGTGCTCTCTTGATTAAAGATGGCGGATGATAGCTAACAGAACTTTTCAAATTGTCCGCTACTACGTGCTTAAGGTAGTAGCCATAAAGAGGGCAGCACGGTGTTCTGTGGATTAAAGATGGCGGATGACAGGTGATGAAATTGCCCGCATGATAGTAGCACAGTGCTCTGTTGATTAAAGATGGCGGATGACAGCTGCACGTGGCTTTGTTTCCAAACAAGAGCACGTGGAATTTACCACCACCACATTTCAAACTAAAGAGGGCAGCACTGTGCTCTATAGATTAAAGATGGCAGATGACAGCTGTCAAAAAAGCACGTGAGTTTGTTTTCAAACAAGAGCACGTGGAATTTTTCAATTTGCCGCCACCACATAGAGGGCAGCACTGTTCTCTCTGGATAAGAGCACATAGAATTTTTCAAATTGCCGCCACCACATTTCAAAGGTATCTAGCTAAAGAGTACAGCACTGTGCTCTGTTGATTAAAGATGGTGGATGGTAGCTGTCAAAAAAGCACGTGAGTTTGTTTCCAAACAAGAGCACGTGGAATTTTTCAATTTGCCGCCACCACATAGAGGGCAGCACGGTGCTCTCTTGATTAAAGATGGCTGCTGTCACGTGGAATTGTCTGCTACCACAGGTATCTAGCTAAAGAGGGCAGCACTGAGGTTTGCGATGCAAGATGGCTGCTGTCAAAAAGCATTTTTTCAAATTATCCGCCACCACATTTCAAAGGTAAGTAGCTAAAGAGGGCAGCACTGTGCTCTATGGATTAAAGATGGCGGATGACAGCTGTCAAAAAACACGTGGCTTTGTTTACCTCGCGCTAGTTAGGTTAAGTTGGTAGCACTAAGGTTTAGACCCATCAAGATGGCAGCACTGCCGATGACAGGTGACGAATTTTGCAGCTACTGCGATATAGAGGGCGGCACAGTGCTTTGTGGTTTAAAGATGGCGGATGACAGCTGTCAAAAAAGCACGTGGCTGTCAAAAAGCACGTGGCTTTGTTTACCACGCGCTAGTTAGGTTAAGTTGGTACCACTAAGGTTTAGTTCCGTCAAGATGGCAGTACTGAGGTTAGCGATGCGTTGTTGTCTGTCAAAAAGCACGTGGCTTTGTTTACAAATCTGTCCAAAAGCACGTGGCTGTCAAAAAACACGTGGCTTTGTTTACCTCATGCTAGTTAGGTTAAGTTGGCACTACTGAGGTTTAGGCCCGTCAAGATGGCAGTACTGAGGTTAGCGATTCGTTGTTGTCTGTCAAAAAGCACGTGGCTTTGTTTACAAATCTGTCAAAAAGCACGTGGCTGTCAAAAAGCACGTGGCTTTGTTTACCTCGCGCTTGTGAGGTTAAGTTGGCACTACTGAGGTTTAGGCCCGTCAAGATGGCAGTACTGAGGTTAGCGGTGCGTTGTTGTCTGTCAAAAAGCACGTGGCTTTGTTTATCTCGCGCTAGTTAGGTTAAGTTGGCAGCACTGGAAGAGGCCTCTGGCTGAGGTGGAGGAGGCCACTGGGAGGCCACTGGCTGAGGAGGAGGAGGAGGTGGCCACTGGGAGGCCACTGGCTGAGGAGGAGGAGGAGGCCACTGGCTGAGGAGGAGGCCTCTTCCGAGAGCTGGAGGAGGAGGAGGCCGCAGAACCCGTCTATTATACTACTAGTATAAAATGACCGAGATTAGTGTTTTCTCAATAATTAAATAATCTAAAACTTGAAGTCAGATACATCTAAATAACTATAAAACTACATGATAAGTCGTAAAATCAACATCTCAAAAAGAATTCTATAAGCATTCACTTCACACTCAACTAACTGGTAATACAAATATTAAAAGTAAACATTCAAAAACTATCCGGGCAACGCCGGGTACTACAGCTAGTACTTAAATAAAATGTCAGTGAATTTTGTTACGAGAAACTTGCCATTTAAATAGGGGTATTTCGTTGGAAATTACTATATCAGTGGAGTTAGACGCGTTAGCAGATGTTGTCTATAGTTTACTTTGTTGACGATGAAAATAAACACTTTCACCAAAGAATTAGTGCTTGAATAGACATCAAGCGGAAAGAAGTGAACTGAGTTAGCTCAACTAACAAGTTAAATTCTAAGGCATATAGTAGTATTCCAAATTTTAAAATATATGGATACCCTCTTTCAAAATATACTCAGTTAACAAAATGTAAATGCAATTAAACCTATTTTTTAATTTTTCAAAATATAAATATATTTATTTTAAAGTTTGAACTGTTTTGAGTATCTCTGACTAACTTTCGGCACTAACCTCTTCAGTTTCTCACTCCGTATGTTATTTTCTTTCCGCGACCGTCACTACTTTCATTGTCCATTTCTACCTCCGAACTACGCTATATTTACTACCTTTGCGGTTTTCTTATCAAGTGGTTTCAAGTTTACCCATGTGGGTACTACGGAATCACTGTACCGGTGGAGCGAACTGTGAAATGTAATTCCTAACCTTCAGTGATCACAAATTTCCCATCCAGATCATGACCACGCCCAATGTTGCTTAACTTCGGAGATCTCACGGGATCCGGTGCTTCAACACGGCTACAATTAAGTGCCCAAGCAGCGCCGGGTAATATAGCTAGTTTTTAAAAGATTATGAATTTTGTGTGAACAAAAAAGCCTCAAACTTTAAGCACTTACAACTCACATTATTATTGTGGACCCCTTGGATTATCGTCATGGTCCCTCTCCCAAGGATCCGTGGATCACAGTTTGGGAATGGCTGTCTTAGAGGTAATTACATTAATGAGGTTTTAATTAAAGAGTAGAGATCTTTTCGTATTGTTATGAGGGAATATAACAGTTGTCGCAACGATGTAGTGGAGAGAGTGATTAGTTCCTCAATTACAGCTTGGTTCCAGTGTAGGGGCCCTCACCAGGATTACTTATCACGAGAAATGGATTCGATACAAAAGGAAAGCAGCGCGATTGTTCTGGATGATCTCCATCAAAGGAGAAATGTTAACAAAGTGATGAAAACTTCGATCTGGGATGAATTGGAAGCAAGGAGACGAGCTGCTTGACTTAGTGGCACGTTCCGACCTGTCAGTGGAGATTTGGCTTATAAAATCTCTGTTTCGATCTTTCTATAAACCCCAGTCTATTAACGTATTTAGAAATAGTATTGGCCCTAAAACCTACCCAACGTCCTGTGGATTTTAAATATGAAGTTTGGTAGAAATATGTCGAGTAGTTTTCCAGTTATAAGAACTCTGACAAACAGACAAACAGACACCAAATCTTAAAAATAACTGTGAGAATATTTTGCCAAAATAGTCACTGTACAGACAGACGATCGTTAAGATTGTATTTATATATACATAACCATTGTTATGTAGTAGCGTTTATCGATAGCGATAGGACCAGTAACAGCACAGATATTAGAGAATTAAATTTTAGGCCTTCCCTAAACTACCATTTCATCCTGTGTGATAAAAATAATGTACAGCCTAGATTTAGTGCTTTATTTCTCGATCTAGGTTAGTACTGTATTTCCCGACTGTCCAGTTCTATGGCTAATTGGTTAGTATGCTGGCCTTTGGTCACAGGGTCCCGGGTTCGATTCTCGGCAGGATCGGGAATTTTATCCATCATTGTTTAATTTCGCTGGCACAGGGGCTGGGTATATGTGTTGTCTTCATTCATCCTCATCACGACGCGCCGGTCGCCTACGGGAGTCAAATCGGAAGACCTGGATCTGGCGAGCCAAACATGTCCTCGGTCACTCCCGACACTAAAAGCCATACGCCATTTCATTTCATTTCATTTCCCAACTTTACATACCGATTTTCATTAAATTATGTTCATCCAGTTTGTCGTGATGGGCGTACACAGTACATTAATGCTTTAATGTATGCATAAATACATACATAAACAGACAGGCAGACAGACAGAGTTGACGGAGAATTAAAATTGCATTTTACTTCTTACTGTGGACACGACCGATACAGAAATACCATTCTCTTTCAATTCTGAGCAAAGTGCAGAGCGTCCTACCCTGTGTAACCAACTGATAATTTGAGGTTGTGTATATCCTGAGATACTCGTTATTCTGGTTAGAACGTGTTGAAAGCCAAGGGGTAAAAAATGTTAGGGGCACTGTGCTCTCCGTTTCACGGGCGCATGGTGGAAACTGTTCGTGTGCTGCGAGCTGTTTGCTTGCCTAACTTGTGGACTCGGCATTAGGGCAGTGCAGTTGGCGTGTATGTTTGTCCTGGTAATTGCGCTTCAATTTATGTGTCAACTAACATGGGCGCTTTACCATTTGAAGCATGACAGCACTTCTCGCTAAAACCAGGTGACACGGAGGTTCTCGCTGCTATTTTAAATCATTCCATAGTGTACCAAGTGTGACAGAAAGGGAAATTCTATCATAAATTCATAACATATAATGCTCAGAATTTCGGAATATTCTGTATTAATGCATGTATTAAATATGTTCAATGATGAGTGGCTCAGACGGTTGAGGTGCTAGACCTTATGACCCCAACTTGGCAGGTTCGATTCCGACTCAGTCCGGTCATATTCGAAGACGCTCGAATACGTCAGCTTCGTGTCGGTAGATTCACTGACACGTAAAAGAGGTCCTGCTGGACTAAATTCCGGGAAATCGGCGACTCCATAAACCGTAAAGTAATTAGTAGGACGTAAAATCGCCGTCTAGGTCGTGTAGGGGGAACGCGCCTACCTCATACTCGGAGGCCCCGGGATTCATTCCCGGCTAAGTCAGTGATTTCTCTATGTATCTGAAGGCTGGTTGTGAGGTCTACTATGTCTACATGATTAGAATGGAGGAGCTATCTGAAGTTGAGATAGCGGCTCCGGTATAGAAAGCCAAGAACAACGGCCGAAAGGATTCGTCGTGCCGACCACACGACACCTCGTAATCTGCAGGCCTTCGGGCTGAGCAGCGGTCTCCCTATAGACCAAGGCTCTTGGGGGCTGTTTCGCCATGGAGTTATATTTTTCGGGCTTAAAACCACTATTATTATTATCATTATTATTATGTACAAACATAATTATAACCGTACTTTCATAAGTTCTGATGAACTTTTTGATAGAATGGTCAATTTAGTGATTTTCTAACAAGAGGATCCCGGGATCGAATCGAAGTAGGGTATTCGATTTTAGCTAAGATCAAGTTGATTCATCTGTTTGTTTGTCCGTTAACATACAAAAAATAGCAGGATTAACCACCATGTTAACACGTAATAGTTCGATGTATCTCTGTACATAGGATCGGGTTCTGGAAAGGCAACCAGCCTGTCAGTCTACCCAGAATTCAATGAGACGGCGGGTTGATGTATGTGTCACTGTAATGGGGGGCATTTTGAATTTCCCATGATTAATGTACTGTGTAGAGTTGTAGATAATGCCTAAATTGAGATTGAGCGTCAAGATAACGGAAGAATTGAGAGAAAAAGGCTGGAACCAAGAGAAAGTTGTAGACAGGAATATCAGGAGGGAGAAAATTAGAGAAGCTAACGCCGATCCTCTATGACATGGGATAAGGCTGAGATCGCGGGGGCTGATGTACCCTAAAACAACATTTGTGAATTGTAAACTATCATTAACTTCCCTTGTAGTAAGTGTACCGGGCGGTACACCTCCGCTCCGCTAATTCAAACATTGCGCCAGTTGAAACTCCTCTACTGGAGGAAGCCTGAACTTTAACTACAGTGCTAATTATCTAGTTTCTCAGAAGATGTCCCTACTTGTAAATTTTGAAGTGTTCTGAACGGTGTCGTTTTCGATGTATTTTTGTTTTGCCTGTAGTAAGAAGTGTGAACATTCTCTTCTAGATGACACTACTGAAGGACTACAATTATGCACCCTAGTGCGAAGTGAAAGAACTGTGTTTTTGGAGAAATTTTGTGTTCATAAGTTTGTTCTTTGTTAAATTTATTTTAGTCATTGTTTAGGTTGGCTGTATAACCCTTCACTTTCCACCAGTTTTGAATTCGACCAATGAGTAATTTCTGTAATTAATTTTCCACCAATCCTGGTTTTCTTCTTCACTTCTGACATGTAATCTTTTGGTCGTCCAATAAAAGGCTTGTGGGCGGGTGTTCTCATTCCTGAAAGGTCTCGAATGTTCCGCGAGGGTATATAAACTGCTGATTTTCGGGTCTCTGCGCCACTTCAGTAACATCTATCTGTGTGTAAATTATGTAGCAGGGAGCGGGAAGCGCCTCTTTCTTCAGGCAGCAGTTCAACCACCAGGTAATGGCCGTCTTCTAACATATTTTCTTGCCAGCTCAGCAGTTTAACCCTCGGGGCGGGTTCGAAACCTTCTACCATGTAACTTTCCTCTAAAATGTAAAGGACTCTTGATTTAAATTCTGCCTCTGTAACTACATATGGGGATAGAGAGTGCTTAACCCTCTCGAGCTCCCACTCATATTGCTTTGAGGTGAACGTATATTCACTACAATTTCTTCCCTTCTAATGTAATGTAAATCGTTTTCTTATATAAGTCACTTGTTTAGCATGGGATTAGCCATTGCATTAGCGGCCTAGTGCAAAGTAGGTTTTAATAAGGCGTATGTGGAGTGCGGTTTCGCCTCCTCTCAAGTTGGTATTTTGGAGGCCATGTATTTGTCCTGTTTCTTTACTTAATAGGCCTCAGTAGGTTGGGTATTTTTACCCCTGTTTTCATGTGTTTGGAGGTCAGCTTGAAAGTTGAGTTTGGTGTGGGCTTTGATAGGCTGGAACTTTGAGAGCGGGTTGCTCTTTCAAAAAAGGTTTCTGTGTGCCTCGAGGAGGCTTTACTGTGTAATTGGGAGTAAGTGCCCCCGGGCATGATATGGGTTTTCTCCCCCTTTTGTTGAATCTTGTATATTCGAGTAAAGTTGGGCTAATTGCTCAAGAATTGTGTCTCTGGGTCTCAGAGCCCAAATCCTATAACTACCGTAATTGTACACTGACTGACAGAGCAAATGCAACACCAAGAAGGAGTGGTCAGAACTTTATGCCAATTGCAGGGTAGACTGACGTCACTGAGGTATGCTCATGATGTGAAATGCGCCGCTGTGCTGCGCACGTAGCGAACGTTAAATGGGACACGGCGTTGGCGAATGGCCCACTTCGTACCGTGATTTCTCAGCCGACAGTCATTGTAGAACATGTTGTCGTATGCCACAGGACACGTGTATAGCTAAGAATGCCAGGCCGCCTTCAACGGAGGCATTTCCAGCAGACAGACGACTTTACGAGGGGTATGGTGATCGGGTTTAGAAGGGCAGGTTGGTCGCTTCGTCAAATCGCAGCCGATACCCATAGGGATGTGTCCACGGTGCAGCGCCTGTGGCGAAGATGGTTGGCGCAGGGACATGTGGCACGTGCGATGGGTCCAGGCACAGCCCGAGTGACGTCAGCACGCGAGGATCGGCGCATCCGCCACCAAGCGGTGGCAGACCCGCACGCCACGTCAACCGCCATTCTTCAGCATGTGCAAGACACCCTGGCTGTTCCAATATCGACCAGAACAATTTCCCGTCGATTGATTGAAGGAGGCCTGCACTCCCGGCGTCCGCTCAGAAGACTACCATTGACTCCACAGCATAGACGTTTTTAGTTGAATTTCAGGATCATGCCCTTGTTTTTTCTCTTTCTCCGTGTCAAATTTTGCAAATCATTTATCCCTATGCAATTGGTGTTCTCTCAGACAAAATTGTTAGGGCAATAGCGGAACAGTCATCTATTGAAGATTTTCATGCACACCTTCTTGCAAATTTCATCCCTGCTCGTGCGAGGTCATCTCTGATTCAGAAGTACTCTTATCGAGTACAGAGACTGGATGAAAATCTTGCTGACTTCATACAAGACATTAAATTCTATACCAGGGTGTTCGCTCTTCACTTCCCTGAAAATCAGATCGTACAGGCCATTGTGGAAGGCATTTCTCTATCTTACAGATCATACTTGTGTTTTGCGTCGCGTCCGCAAACTTTTGCCGAGTTAGAGGCTATGGCCGTCTCAGCGGAAGGAGTTAGATACGCCGATACCATGCGTGTCGCGAAAGAAACCCCTCCATCCTCTAGTACTCTTCGGCCTCCACCTCGCCAACCATTCTCTCCCCGTAAATGTTACGCCTGTGTGTCGCCTGACCATCTTCGGAACAAGTGCCCATCAATCAAGTCTAGTGGGACAAGGAATGGAGCAGGGTCATCTCGAGGCTGTTTTAAATGCATGGCGTTTTCCCATATCGCCAAGAATTGCCCAAATTCGAATAGCACCCCCTCCTGCTCGACTTCTGGTGCACCTTCCACCAATGCCAATAATAATAAGTGACTAGTGGCTCAGCCCCAAGTAAACATGTTGAAAGATCGGAGAAATGTCAGTCTTCTAATCTATCATTTGAAGGCCCTAAGGAATGTCTTAGGATTGCGGCGGATTCCCCCGCACACGTACCTTTTCTCAAAATTGAGTTAAATAATGAGCCTATAACAGCTCTATTAGATTCAGGCAGTGTTTGTTCTATTATTTCGGCTGAATGGTATTCGAAATTGAAATCTGTTTGTAAGATTCCTGACTATTGTTCGTTTTTGGTTCAATATGTTTCGGCTAATTCATCTCCATTAGAAATTTTAGGCTCTTTAAATGTCAAAATTCGTATTTCCAAATTTACTTGGAAAGTTAAATTGTTTGTGGCAAAACATTTGTCTTGCCCCATTATATTGGGAGCCGACTTCATGTCCCATACTGGTCTTGTGCTCGATCTTCAGAGTAGGTCGTGCACTTTCAAATTTGCTTCTAATTGTAAAATCCCCTTATTGAAATGTAATCTCAGATCGGCTCTTATTGCTTATCATCATGAAGATCATTCTAGGTGGGACACGTCCCTACATTGGTTAGCTTTTGCCTTGAATTCGGCGGTTCACGAATCCCATTAGTTTACTCCAGCTTCTTTGATGTTCAAGTTTGTTCCAAACACGCCGCTCTCCAACCTTTGGTCTTTGAGTGATATTCTACCTGAGACAATAGATCCAGATCATATTAAAGATCTTTGGAAGAAGGCTAAAGCCAATCTTAAGGTATCTCATGAAAAAGTTAGGGAAAGATATGATCGTGGACGGAGACCAACCAATTTGAAGGTAGGTGACCAGGTGATGGTCAAGAATTTTGCTCCCGCGGGCAATCTTGCCCCCAGATTTCATGGGCCGTGTATTATTCTCGATTTCCTTACACCCGTTACCTTATTGCTAAGCAATCCAGCCACCGAGAGGATATTTAGGGTTCACCTGTCGCAGGTGAAACCTGTGTAACTTCCGCACTAACGTAGCTGCATTTATAATTGTTTTAACATTTTGAAGGTATTCGGAAGGTTATATATTTTTTGGGGGGTTTCATTGTGAGGCCTTCTGCCCTTGGAATCAAGTTCTTTGTAGTTAAGCATTTATTGTAAACCTTCCCCGACCAGTTAAACTGCCATCCTGTCCTTACCATGGCCATTACCACGCTCCCGTCTTCTGCTCAACAACACACAGTGGCTATTTAAATGAAATAAATTT
Source organism: Anabrus simplex (assembly GCF_040414725.1). Taxonomy (NCBI): domain Eukaryota; kingdom Metazoa; phylum Arthropoda; class Insecta; order Orthoptera; family Tettigoniidae; genus Anabrus; species Anabrus simplex. The sequence goes on along the minus strand of NC_090270.1, from coordinate 290,177,177 downwards.
CTTCACGCCGCTGGCCCCTCAACCTCACCACAAGCTTGTGCCCTAAAAGAATCATGGTCCAACAAATTCTGCCGCCGAGATCTTAATGTTTCAGTGCCCCCGCAGCAGCGCGGCGCCGTACCGCCACTGAGGTGGGGTATGGGCCCGCCCCTCTTCAGTGAGGCCAACCAGTGTACGGCGAGCCGGAGCCCTACTCTCGGCCAAGGCTGATGTGCGGCGCACAACTTGCAACCTGCCCGCGACCTGTATGTTCGCCGCGGGCGCGGCGTGCTTCAACTCCACGGCTCCTCTCATAGTGCGGGCGAGCGGTATCTCAGGGTACTCGAGGGGTCCGAGCGGCCTCCTCTGGACACAAGCAGCAGCGGCCGGTCTGGCCGTCCAACTTAATCAACCTTGAATGTATTTGATCAGCTACATGGACATTTAATATCAACAATTACTACAATTTTTGAATTCAACTGCAATATTTGGTGGACTTAGAAAATTTTTCTTCACTTTCAAGTATTAAAAGTTTTTCCTTCTGAATTCAACTTCTACAAGCATAAATACATTACATCAAAAGTAACTACAAAGAATTTTGAAACTGGATCCAATCATTTAAGAAAATTTGGTTGTAAATACTTCTGGAATTAACTTCTATATCAACATCATAATTTGGACCTTATTTTAAAACAAAGGTTTATGTTCTTCTGTGTTACCCCTTGGAGGGACTTTGGGGGGGGGGGGGAGGTCTGTACCGGGCGGTACACCTCCGCTCAGCTAATTCAAACATTGCGCCAGTTGAAACTCCTCTACTGGAGGAAGCCTGAACTTTAACTACAGTGCTAATTATCTAGTTTCTCAGATGATGTCCCTAATTGTAAATTTTGAAGTGTTCTGAACGGTGTCGTTATCGATGTATTTTTGTTTTGCCTGTAGTAAGAAGTGTGAACATTCTCTTCTAGATGGCACTACTGAAGGACTACAATTATGCACCCTAGTGCGAAGTGAAAGAACTGTGTTTTTGGAGAAATTTTGTGTTCATAAGTTTGTTCTTTGTTAAATTTATTTTAGTCATTGTTTAGGTTGGCTGTATAACCCTTCACTTTCCACCAGTTTTGAATTCGACCAATGAGTAATTTCTGTAATTAATTTTCCACCAATCCTGGTTTTCTTCTTCACTTCTGACATGTAATCTTTTAGTCGTCCAATAAAAGGCTTGTGGGCGGGTGTTCTCATTCCTGAAAGGTCTCGAATGTTCCGCGAGGGTATATAAACTGCTGATTTTCGGGTCTCTGCGCCACTTCAGTAACATCTATCTGTGTGTAAATTATGTAGCAGGGAGCGGGAAGCGCCTCTTTCTTCAGGCAGCAGTTCAACCACCAGGTAATGGCCGTCTTCTAACATATTTTCTTGCCAGCTCAGCAGTTTAACCCTCGGGGCGGGTTCGAAACCTTCTACCATGTAACTTTCCTCTAAAATGTAAAAGACTCTTGATTTAAATTCTGCCTCTGTAACTACATATGGGGATAGAGAGGGCTTAACCCTCTCGAGCTCCCACTCATATTGCTTTGAGTTGAACGTATTTTCACTAGCATTTCTTCCCTTCTAATGTAATGTAAATCGTTTTCTTATATAAGTCACCTCTTTAGTATGGGATTAGCCCTTGCATTAGCGGCCTAGTGCCAAGTAGGTTTTAATAAGGCGTATTTGGAGTGCGGTTTCGCCTCCTCTCAAGTTGGTATTTTGGAGGCCATGTAATTGTCCTGTTTCTTTACTTAATAGGCCTCAGTAGGTTGGGTATTTTTACCCCTGTTTTCATGTGTTTGGAGGTCAGCTTGAAAGTTGAGTTTGGTGTGGCCTTTGATAGGCTGGAACTTTGAGAGCGGGTTGCTCTTTCAAAAAAGGTTTCTGTGTGCCTCGAGGAGGCTTTACTGTGCAATTGGGAGTAAGTGCCCCCGGGCATGATAGGGGTTTTCTCCCCCTTTTGTTGAATCTTGTATATTCGAGTAAAGTTGGGCTAATTGCTCAAGAATTGTGTGTCTGGGTCTCAGAGCCCAAATCCTGTAACTACCGTAATTGTACATTCTTGATTGGTTGCTAGGCTACTGTGTACCTGTTATATTCGTTACTTCTTGATCTTGAAAAGAAAATATAACTTTGTTAAATCATAATTAACTTTAATTTCGTAGATTGAGACCTATTTATCCCAGCACCTTCTTTCACCTCTAACTACCACGGATAACTCCGTAACAGTAAGCATTGTAAGCAGTACTGCGTGCCTTCATTTTAACGGACTCTTCATGTTGAGTCTGTTTATTTTTCAAAGGAGTTTGAATTTACAGTATGTGGAAACTAGCCACAGTGTGAGTTTTCTGACAAATTGTTACAATTTGACGGTGAATTAGATGAGCTGGCAAATTATACAATTCAGATTCCTTGCCGTCTGTATTTTAGTAAAAGTGGTTTACTGCTGTGTTCTTGTTTGTACATTTCATGTGGGAAAATGTAAATCTATTTCACTTTTATACGTTTCCCGTTGATTATGAATCAAGAAATTAGTAGATATCAGCCGTTTCTTGACAAAGTGGCAAACCAGATACTGTGTGGACTCATTCGCAATGGCCGATCGTTTGTGGTGGGCATTTTAGTGACAAAAATTATAGTGTGAGCGCAAATAGAGGTTTTTTTCTGCCAACATCTGTACTCAGTAATTAAAACTTGGGGAACTTTTCCTATTCATGAAACTAACAACCTATCTTTCAACCCCCGTTTATCATCATACTATTGCCTACTGTCCATTTCACAGCACTGTCGAGGTCGTCTTGTAGTTGCTCACAATATCGTAACTTACACTGGCGGAAAGAAATATCCAAATACCATGAAATAAGGAATGTATAATATGAAAATTTTGGCAATATACTTGTCGAGGTAACATATTTAATTGATTAAAGGTACAAGACTACAGGTTAACAATATCCACGCTAGAAATGCCTGCTGGTCCATTAATAACCGGGTAGTCGCCTGACTGTTGAATGCAGGCATGCAATGTGTCGTACAAGTGCCGGATGTCAGCTTGTGGGATGGAGGTCAGTGCCTGTTGCACTTGGTCGATCAATAGTGCGACGGTTAATGCCCGTATTGGATGGCGCTTGAGTTGTCATCCAATGATGTCCCGTACTTGATCGATTGGTGAGAGATCCGGGGATTGAGCAGGCCAAGGCAACATGTCGACACTCTGTAGAGCACGTTCGGTTACAACAGCGGCATGGGGGCGTGCATTATATTGTTGGAACACACCCCCGGGAATGCTGTTCAGGAATGGAAGCACAACAGGTCGAATTGCCAGACGGGCGTACACATCTGTAGTCAGGTTGCGTGGGGTTACCAGGAGAGTGCTCCTGCTGTCTTAGCAAATTGCTCCCCAGATCATGTCCACTGTGTCTACGCTGCAGAGAGGTGGAATTCAGGCGCTCCTTCTAACCAACATAAGGCCATCACTGGTGCCAAGGCAGAACTGGCTTTCATCGGAAAACACAACGGACCTCCACTCTACCCTCAAATGAGCTCTCTCCTAACACGACTGAAGTCGCAGGCGGCGGTGGTTTGGGGGAAGTGGAATGCACGCCACAGAGCGCCTGGTTCGGAGCTGTCCTTCAAGTAACCGATTTCGAACAGTTCTTTGCGTCACTGTGGTGCGAACTGTCGCTCGAATTGCTGCAGCAGACGCAGTCCGCTGCGTCACAGCCGTACACCGAATACGGCGGTCCTCCCTCTCGGTGGTGCAACGGGGACGTCACCTCGTGACTACTGCTGCCACCACGCATGCACAGTGGAGATATTCCTGCCAATTCGTTCTGCAATGGCGCGGAAGGAAAATCCACCTTCACGTAGCCCGCCTGATTCAACCGCAGGGAGCAGTTGTTACTGGCTTCTTCATCGTCGTAAAGGCATTCTTCACCCACTCACAGTCACTCCGCCCAATCTCACAGGTAACTAACGCTCTCGCACAGTACAGCCCATATTTAAAGCAAACTTGATAAGCAACGTCATGGGACCGCTACTAGAGCCACGCTAACGCGATCTGCGGGAAATTTGAACCAACGTCGTCTTTCAGTTGTATAAACAAGCCTACCAACGTTTGGTGATCTAGTACAACCCTTTCTTGGTGTTTGGATATTTTCTTCAGCCAATGCATTTATTACTCTGTACAGTAAAACATAATTCAGAATGAGCCTTATATCGGATATCAGTTCCTTACTCATATCATTTATGTATATATAAGTCAACTGTGTAGACCTCTTCAGCGGTATGTTGATGTGGTATAACGTTACAATGGGCTAATTAATTGAATAGTTTTCTCTACCAGTATAATAAACGAAATAAATTGCATGTAATGAGATAACAAACAAATGTCCATTGATTGTTTACGTGGGAACGGTGTACTCACCCGTGCCGACAGAGAAGGTTGAGAGTTCATGTTAAACGCGACTTAAAATTTTAAGCTCATTTACCGCATTTACATGAAGTGACAGCACAGCATGCGTGCTGTTCTAGGCGACTCTTCACATAATTACAACGGTCATCTTTCAGTTTTGCATGGAATACGACTCACAAGGACGTAAATATTAATTTCAAATATTCATGATAAAGAAGTCAGTGACACAGTTAGAGATCGGGCCAGGTAGGAAGACATCTGGGAGCGCATGCGCACTTTGGACTGTCTCGCGTAGCGTATCCCCTCCTAACAGAGCTCCTGCTACAAGGACAGTTCAGTGCATAAGTTAACACTCAGCTGCCGCGCTCTCCTTTCTAATTTCCCGTTGAGTAGTAACTGTGGTTAGTGGTAGTGTACGTTAGGCCTATCTGTAACAGTATGGAAGGCGTTAAAAGTAGCCTGCATCGTATGGTGCTAAAGAGTCAGACTCGTGCAGCAATCTTGAACATTATAGAGTATAGACTTTATGGAAAGGGAAGCAATGGAAGAAAAGTTCGTGATAGATTGTAAAAAAAAAAAGTGCAGGAAAGAGTAGCAGCAGCTATTGGAGTGTCAGAAAGTTGTTTGGTACGGATTAAGAGCGAAAAACGAAAGAATTAGGAAAACCTATGGATAGTAGTGTTTGAAACACCAAACAAAAACCGAATGCGCACAAAGAATATTACTGGATTGGACGACTTTGACGAAGGTGCCGTACGTCTTATTGTTAGCAATTTTTATTTAGATGAAAAATGTTTACCTACAGTTTCAAAAATTCGTGCAAAGTTAGGTAAAGACTTAAAGTTCAAAGGATCCAGTACTAGTGTCAAGCGAATTCTTCGATCATTAGGATATCATCAGAAAAAACTAACACTAACAAGCGCATCCTAATGGAAAAACATGACGTTAAATACAAAAGGTTTGTTTATTTAAAAAATACCCAGTATCGAGTGGAGGGTAGTTGTACATGCTGGCGGTGAAATGGGTTTCATCGAGAACTGTCTGCTAATCTGGAAGTCTGGCAGCAAGAGTGGCGACTACCACGATGACATGAATAGTGACTTTTTTTTAAAAGAGAATGAAATATATGAAAGATAACTTCCACCTCGCAGTGTTCTCGTAATTGACTACTCGTCATATCACAACAAGGAAGTAGATCGTACTCCAACCTCCAGCTCACGTAAAGTGACGATGATCTCCTGCCTAGTGAATAGGAACATTCCACACCGTGAGACGATATACCAACACGAGCTTTATGAGCTTATCAAATTGCACAAGCCGGCACACAAAACCTACGTCCTAGATGAACAGTACGGACACTCGGTAATTCGACTGCCCCCATATCACCCTGAATTAAACAGTACTGAAATAATGTGGGCAAAAGTGAAGAACTGGGTAGCTTCTCACAACGTCACCTTCACTATTGACGACGTAGAGAAACTCACTAGACAGAAATTCGCGTCAATATCCGCCGAAGACTGGAACATAAGCGATGGGGAACATTTTGAAGACATTATGGAGTCCTTTGCGATCCAGCTGGGAGCCGACGACACGTCATCCGGTGAGGACGACAGAAGTGATGACGGAGGACTCAGCGAAATTGAAGAGATGTAGTGGACATAATAAAACAAGAATGTGCTCATTTTGTGAATATTTATAGTGTCATTATTTTATTACTTATTATTTATAGTGCCATTTAAGTTATCTTCGTGTACATACGTTGTTACTCAGCATATGTAGACCCTTTATGTTGTTTCCTTTTATGAATTATATTTTGTTTCTGTACCTGAGAACAATTATATAATTATGTCATATCGTTAAGTCACATTCATAGTCTAACACTGCTTTCTCGCCTTAAAGCAAAAGTACTTTATTATTATTATTATTATTATTATTATTATTATTATTATTATTATTATTATTATTATTATTATTTCTTAATCTTCTTACCCTCCAGGGTCGATTTTTCCCTCGGACTCAGCGAGGGATCCCACCTCTACCGCCTCAAGGGTAGTGTCCTGGAGCGTGAGACATTAGGTCGGGGGATACAATTGGGGAGAATGACCAGTACCTCGCCCAGGCGGCCTCACCTGCTATGCTTAACAGGGGCCTTGGTGGGGAATTGGAAGATTGGAAGGGATAGACAATGAAAAGGGAAGGAAGCAGCCGTGGCATTTAAGTTAGGTACCATCCCAGCCAGCATTTGCCTGGAGGAGAAGTGGGAAACCATGAAAAACCACTTCCAGGATGGCTGAGGTGGGAATCGAACCCACCTCTACTCAGTTGATCTCCCGAGGCTGAGTGGACCCCGTTCCAGCCCCCGTACCACTTTTCAAATTTCGTGGCCGAGCCGAGAATCGAACCCGAGCCTCCGGGGGTGGCAGCTAATCACGCTAACCACTACACCACAGAGGCGGACATTCTTCTTCTTATTATCATTATTATTATTATTATTATTTCGTTTCACCCTCTTTGGACTATGTTGAATCAATTCCTTCTCTGTGTGTTGTTCTTTTCTTAGTGCCCAGTATTTCTTCATTCTTTCTGATCTTCATTTCTTCTCGTCTTCCAAGACAAGTAGATTTGGCATTTAATGTAGATTTGTTTTGGAACGTTATGTTTTCTTCTTTAGTTATTACTTTAGCTGTTCGACCGAATAGTGAATTTTCTGTAGTTTTTAATTCTACCATGTCTTTTTCAGTTTCTATAAAACAGTTCGGTTTTGTTTTGGGTTACGGAAGAAGTCAAGATCTGTTCGGTTAATTATAGAGTTCATTCTGAGGACAAGATGACCGTAAAAGTTTATCCTCCTTCTTCGCATAGTTTCTGAGGGTTTTTCAATTTTCTTGTAGCTTATTATTATTATTATTATTATTATTATTATTATTATTATTATTATTATTATTATTATTATTATTATTATTATTATTATTATTATTATTATCGAGTTATTTTACATGACGTGGCTCAGGTTATGAAGCCTGGTGTTATAGCAAACCATATTCTACACTGTACATCTACAGCGTCGTAAAGTTAATTTTACATCAAATTATAATTTAAAAATAAGGACTACGCAAATTGATACATGGAAACGATTTTGACAGCTACTGTAATAAGAGGTTAATTTATGTTCTAACTCCTTCAATCTATCTGTCATCTGTAACACTTCTAAATGCATTCATTTCGGCTAGGTATGTCTGTAATTTACAGCTGGAAGAGAATTTCACTAACTGAAAATCTGCGGAGTGTTACATGTCAGTTATAACAAATATTTCGGGTCAACTGTACGTCGCCACAACACTGAGCGAGAAGGGGAAGTCAGCGTTCTCGCTCCCACGGCTCTGCTTTCTCACTCGCACACTTCCCCTCACCGGATGTCTTCCTAGCTGGCCCGATCTCTACTCGGCCATCACACCTCCAGTATAGACTGCCTTATCGAGTTTAAGTGATAAGTCACTGTTTTTTTCTCTCTGTTCATTGTTAGATTTGTTAGATGAATAGGTAAGGGTTATTCTGCACGAAGGAAGGTCCGAACCTCCACAGAGGTGTTCCTGAGCCGGAGTTTACGTGCGGTAGAGTGGCCAGTTCCTTTCCGCTCCTCCATTCCCTTACCCCCCCCCCCCCACCAACAGCGCGTGACAACCCATCCAACTCCTGACCACGCCCAATGTTGCTCAACTTCGGAGATCTCACGAGATCCGGTGTTTCAACACGGCTACGGCCGTTGGCGTTAGATGAATAAGATACCACAAATGAAGTTAGGGATACATTTCCGCGATGCAAATCTTGCAAAGCACCAGACCCGGAGACTGACCAACGATTTACTGAAAGACTCATTACAAAAAACCACTGAGACCTAGACGACGTTATCCAATGCATGTACCAATTGAAGGAAAACTCCCTTAAGATGGACGGAACCTAACAAAAGCGTCCTGAGAGGTACACCAGATGCATAATTTGGCATTACTCTGGAATGCGCACCATTCAAGGTATTCTGAAAGATTACATTAAACAGCATATTACCGCAGATTTAGATGTTCGTGCCTAATGAGCAATTCGATTTAGTACGTGGGAGATACACGATCCTTGATAAGGTGGTCACAGTTACATGGGAAAGACCAAATACAGAAGGGGAAGTATAGTATGTATGCAACCTCTGTAGGCTGTCTCAAACTATTTGATGGAGTTCGCAAGAATATACTGGTCTAACATCTAGGACAAATGTAGATAAACTTAAAAAAAATACAATTTAGAAATTGGTTTGAAATAGTTAACAAGTTTAATTGTAATTTTTAATGTAGTAATGGATAAATAGTAATAAGGAAAAGAATACAGATAACAAAACACATTTTGGGTTACGATAAATGATTACTCCCTACTCAGTTAAAGGTGATCTGAAAGTGGGGGATGGGAATATTCTATTCTATACTATACTGGTGGAAAAACTTAGCCCCACTCTGGGGAATGAAAATTCCCCTCTGCAACTTTCAGAGAAATTTCTAAGCTTCAACTTGCTGACTATTACTGGTGGTGTGGATCAATCTGGAGTCATAGTTCAAACAATCGGCGTGATTTAAAGTGACTCCTTGAGTCCAGTATTATCTAATATGCTGACACATAATGTAGTAGAGGAGGTAATCTCGAAAGGAACAGAAATACTGTTATACGCGGATGATATAACATTCCTTTCACAAAGCAAATTAGTTATTGAGGGTGGACTAAACATGCTTCACAAATGATAAAGTAACTGTTTAGGAATCACATGAAAAACTAAGGTCATGAAATGCAGAAGAGAAGGAAACATATCCAAGGAACATTTACCTTGTGGCAATGAACAGCTGGAATTTGTAAACTACAGCTTAGGACTAACTTTGGAGTTAACAGGGAAACCTTTTGACAAACACACAGAAGATATATGCAGAGCAGCAACTACGGCTATCTTTGACACCAATATGCTAGAGAAACTGTCCGTAAGGACAGGTTCTCTTTTACTACCTTATTAGTATAAAGATTGCTCCAGTAACTTGCTACGCGGTCAGCTAAATTTCGACATATCAACCCCATGCAAACTTGACGAGACTGGAAGCTATAAAAGGCACCTACATAAAAAACAGTCCCACCGTTACCACACGGACCAGGGTGGTATATGCACTTGTAGGGACCGATTTCTTTTTTAAAGAACTATTGCTAAGAGCCTGCTAAGCGCCTGCATACGAAGCTCACATCCGAGAAAAAGAACAGAGAACAGCGACTATTGATCTAAATTTTTACCAGACACCTGCCATGAGGACTAATAATAATGACGTGTGGCTCTTAGTGCCGGGAGTGTCCGAGGACAGGTTCGGCTCGCCAGATGCAGGTCTTTTGATTTGACTCCCGTAGGCGACCTGCGCGTCTTAATGACGACAAGATGATGATGAAGACGACACACACATCCATCCCCTGTGCCAGCGAAATTAACCAATTAAGGTTAAAATTCCCGACCCTGCCAGGAATCGAACCCGGGACCCCTGTGGCCAAACGCCAGCACGCTAACCATTTAGCCATGGAGCCGGACTGCCATGAGCACGGAGAAGTGTAAACAGCCTAATTTTGCACTTCAAAACGTACACACCAGAACTGCAGTCCACTACAGACTTTCCGGCCGAAGATGATGTAACCAGGCATCAAGTCACTGCTCTTTTGTTCTACGGACATTGTTGTCATCAGTACCGTATATTTACATGCCATGCTAGAAAGAACTAATGATATTCTATGCAGACGGCAATACGTTTGCGTGATCTATGTATCATATATCCATTCTTAGCACAGCGTGTCTGTCAAATAATAATAATAATAATAATAATAATAATAATAATAATAATAATAATAATAATAATAAAAGCCGGCCTAGTGACCATGATCTGTAAGGCATTGAAGTCTAAACAGTCTGACGCAGTGGTTAGCTGGTTCGAGTCCCATTGGTCAAAAATGATTTCACCATCAGATTGCTGGCCGGCAAGGTAGGGGAGGTGGTGGTATACAACTTATAATCAGTAGAATGCGTGCCAAAAAGCCTGGATTAAATTCTAAACCTCTCCGCAGTGCTCATATGGAGTGAGGACATATGACGCTGTTGATGGTGATTCGCCTGTCGAATGGAGACGTTAAGCTTGAGCAGACCCGTTGGTACTATTCGACAGGCAATGGGTTTCACACTCATCCTTCCTACTATCATGTATCAGGTCATTCATTTCATCTCATGTGATGAGTTTGGCGTCAGGAAGGGCATCCGGTCATAAAATCCCGCCACGACAGATTTACCTCACCTCATACACGACCCGGTAGAGAAACGGGACAAAAGTTGGGCGAACAAACAAACAAACAAACAAACAAACAAACAAACTACTACTACTACTACTACTACTACTACTACTACTACTACTACTACTACTAATAATAATAATAATAATAATAATAATAATAACAGTAATAATAATAATAATAATAATAATAATAATAATAATAATAGTAATAATAATAATGGTGATCCTTATTCATACCACTATTATGAACATCACATCACACTTAGTACCTTAATATAATCAACAGACTTCGAGTCCCCATCAAGAATTTTTCGGATCCACCAATATTGATTATTTTAAATGAAAGACTAACATAACACAACTACAAGAGTACTTAGAACTTCTATTTTAACGTTCACAATTTATCATCTAGTTTTAAATGTTATGCTTTATCTCATGATTCTTAGCTTGTGTCTCACCAATTTTACAAGTCTCATTTTTTGTATCTGGTGTATACCTGTATACCTGTCCCCCTAAGGACCAAACATATTCTAGTTTAAGGTAACAACATGTCTTGAACAGGTGAATCCTTAAATAGTATATTTTTGAGTGTATTCTTAAACATTTTTCAACTTATTTTCTGCTACCTATGCATATCCCATATTCTTCATTAATTTATCACCTTGCATGTCCAGTAACTTGACACGAAATTGGATATATTATGATTATTATTGTACATCATTATGCCCATCTAAAGAGCGTAACTAAACTCATTTAGCGGTGTTTTTGCTTTCTTCTTTGCCAAAAAGGTTTCATCCTCTCTCTGATTTTTTCCTGTGACTTTCTGTCCATGTGTTAGTGGTTCCGATGTTGGTTTCGTCCGATAATTGGTGAACATCGATTAGTGTGCGGGATTTATACCTGCCCCGTATGATTTCCTCGGTGATATCGATTCCCTGGAGGTCTGTTTCACTTTCGCTAAGTTCTTGGTTTTTAATGAAAGAGGAAGTTTGGAAATTGTTTTAATCATTCTCTCCTTGTTCATTCTAAGAATATGCCCATAGAATTTCAATTTCCTTTTTATGAAGTTCTATGAGATTCTTCTTCTTCTTCTTAAACTGTTTACCCTCCAGGGTCGTTTTTCCCCCGCGGACTCAGCGAGGGATCCCACCTCTACCGCCTCAAGGGCAGTGTCCTGGAGCTTCAGACTCTGGGTCAGGGATACAACTGGGAAGGATGACCAGTACTTCGCCCAGGCGGCCTCACCTGCTATGATGAACAGGGGCCTTGCGTGGGGATGGGAAGATTGGATGGGATAGACAAGGAAGAGGGAAGGAAGCTGCCGTGGCCTTAAGTTAGGTACCATCCCGGCATTTGTCTTGAGGAGAAGTGGGAAACCACGGAAAACCACTTCAAGGATGGCTGAGGTGGGAATCGAACCCACATCAACTCAGATGACCTCCCGAGGCTGAGTGGACCCCGTTTCAGCCCTCGTACCACTGTTCAAATTTCGTGACAGAGCCGGGAATCCAACCCGGGCCTCTGGGTGTGGAAGCTAATCACACTAACCACTACACCACAGAGGCGGACTATAAGATTTTTTCGGCATTTAAATATGTTCCTGAGATACCTTTTTATCCAGATTCCATATTTGCAAACAGGACGGAAGATTTTCCGTAAAGTTGTTTTTATTATTACTAGAGGACCCGTACTGTTCCGCAACATTCGTAAATATCGGATAACTCGTCTTCATATGCCTGTCGCAGTTATATTACACTGACTGACAGAGCAAATGCAACACCAAGAATGAGTGGTTCGAAAGGGATGAAAGTTGGGGAAAAAACAGAGACGGCACGGACGAATAATTGATGTTTATTTCAAACCGATATGCAGGTTACACAATGCGCACGGCATCGACTCAGTAGGATGTAGGACCACCGCGAGCGGCGATGCACGCAGAAACACGTCGAGGTACAGAGTCAATAAGAGTGCGGATGGTGTCCTGAGGGATGGTTCTCCATTCTCTGTCAACCATTTGCCACAGTTGGTCGTCCGTACGAGGCTGGGGCAGAGTTTGCAAACGGCGTCCAATGAGATCCCACACGTGTTCGATTGGTGAGAGATCCGGAGAGTACGCTGGCCGCGGAAGCATCTGTACACCTCGTAGAGCCTGTTGGGAGATGCGAGCAGTGTGTGGGCGGGCATTATCCTGCTGAAACAGAGCATTGGGCAGCCCCTGAAGGTACGGGAGTGCCACCGGCCGCAGCACATGCTGCACGTAGCGGTGGGCATTTAACGTGCCTTGAATACGCACTAGAGGTGACGTGGAATCATACGCAATAGCGCCCCAAACCATGATGCCGCGTTGTCTAGCGGTAGGGCGCTCCACAGTTACTGCCGGATTTGACCTTTCTCCACGCCGACGCCACACTCGTCTGCGGTGACTATCACTGACAGAACAGAAGCGTGACTCGTCGGAGAACACGACGTTCCGCCATTCCCTCATCCAAGTCGCTCTAGCCCGGCACCATGCCAGGCGTGCACGTCTATGCTGTGGAGTCAATGGTAGTCTTGTGAGCGGACGCCGGGAGTGCAGGCCTCCTTCAACCAATCGACGGGAAATTGTTATGGTCGACATTGGAACAGCCAGGGTGTCTTGCACACGCTGAAGAATGGCGGTTGACGTGGCGTGCGGGGCTGCCACCGCTTGGCGGCGGATGCGCCGATCCTCGCGTGCTGACGTCAGTCGGGCTGCGCCTGGACCCCTCGCCCGTGCCACATGTCCCTGCGCCAACCATCTTCGCCACAGGCGCTGCACCGTGGACACATCCCTATGGGTATCGGCTGCGATTTGACGAAGCGACCAACCTGCCCTTCTCAGCCCGATCACCATACCCCTCGTAAAGTCGTCTGTCTGCTGGAAATGCCTCCGTTGACGGCGGCCTGGCATTCTTAGCTATACACGTGTCCTGTGGCACACGACAACACGTTCTACAATGACTGTCGGCTGAGAAATCACGGTACGAAGTGGGCCATTCGCCAATGCCGTGTCCCATTTATCGTTCGCTACGTGCGCAGCACAGCGGCGCATTTCACATCATGAGCATACCTCAGTGACGTCAGTCTACCCTGCAATTGGCATAAAGTTCTGACCACTCCTTCTTGGTGTTGCATTTGCTCTGTCAGTCAGTGTATTTTTCCTGCCCTTTTCAATAGTTTTATGAACATTTAATAAGAATCGTGTTATTGTATGCTGCAGTTCGTAGTCAGAATTCATCCATTCTGGTCTTTTTAGTAAAAATATACCCATATACTCGCTTCTTTATCCTGCAGTTCTTGATGTAAAGCTTGGTATTGTGTCGCTCAAGGCAATGGCCTTTTTAATCCCAGTTATTTAATATAGAACGGTTGTCTTGTCAGCTCATAGGTTAGTCTCGAAGGAGGGGTTTTTGCCAGGCAGAGAACTGTTTAAAAATTTCTGGCCGTCACTCTTTCTAGTGTAGCTAGTTTAAACTTCGACAGGTGTTCCCAGATAATGTCTACAGCGTATGTCATGATGGGGTCTGTTTGTACGTAGACTTTTTTTTCCAGCAGCATGCGAGTTATTAGGAACGCTCTGCCATCTGTTGAATATATCTAGAATCAAAGAGTAGCAAGCAGGAAATAGTATTCTTCCGTGATCCGAGGAAGTGTATACTCTCCCTCCTGACAGGTACTAATCAACAAAGCTGTACGCAGTGAAATTACTAAGGTTAAAATCACAAGTTTTACTCGTTTAGCAGCCTGCCAAGTAAAGAATGTATTGCGGGTTAGTGTAAGCCTTCGCCTACAATCATTAGAGTCATCATTTATTGCTTGGATTTTATGATTACTCCAAGAAGGCTGAACTTAGAGACCTGTCAATGTCTTATGATACACCGGCAGGTAATTCCCGAGGGAATAAAATAAATATGAAGCATCTCGGTCCAGTAGGAGGGACGGTCGGATTTGCCAAAGCTGCATTTATCTCGAGGATAATTAGGACATCTTAATAGATGCATTGGATACCATATTTTCTAATCACTCGTTCTGTAATGAACACAGCATGATTTTACACACAAGACATCCAAGACGCCTTATGTCATTGTTCCGCTCTATTCAGTGGGGTCCGGCTCCATGGCTAAATGGTTAGCGTGCTGGCCTTTGGTCACAGGGGTCCCGGGTTTGATTCCCGGCAAGGTCGGGAATTTTAACCATCATTGGTTAATTTCGCTGGCACTGGGGCTGAGTGTATGTGTCGTTTTCATCATCACTTCATCCTAATCACGATGCTCAGGTCAATTCAAACGACCTGCACATGGCGAGCCGTACATATCTTCGGACACTCCCGGCACTAAAAGCCATACGCCATTTCATTTTTTTCAGTGGTGATGTCTTAAGTCGCTCGAGGTCATTTTGGTTGCGGAATTGTCCACTTTGCATGTTCTTGCTAAGTCTCAGGAGAGAAATTTCCTTCAGGTAAAGTAAATTAATACAATATCAGCTACCCAGCGCAATGCTAGACACTCCAAAACCATTACACAATAAAATAAAATAACCATTGTAATTATTAGAGCAGGTAATAGCAATGGAATACTGAACACATTAAAACATATTTTTATCATAATTAATATTTTTAACTTTATTTATTCTGCTTGTAAAACCATGACATTATTCTTCATGTTCACACTCTTATATTTTTTCTACTTCACGGATAATTCTTTAAACGTCAAGTGGCGATTTAAAGAACTAGAACCTGCTTCAAACCTTAGATAAGAGTCTGAGGAGGGGAAGTAACTTACAATGATGTTGTGTGTGATTTCCTACTTAACGTTGTGAAACTCTACACGTTGGGGAGATAACTCAAGCTCGACATCAGTGGAAGCTACAGTAATTACAACTGGGATTTGGACTCGGATTGTGACTGGGTTAGTGAAGGCTTTAGTTTCACAGGTACGGTGAATTAGACTCACACACAATAAGAAGAGCCTTAGCTTCACAGCAATAACAAGAGATATTCGTGATTAGAATACTCACGGTAACAAACTTTTCAGAGCTTGGGTTACGTCTAAGTGCAGTTCCCATATTGGGAGATTGTTGAAGAAAATATTGGTCAACCTAGGCTCGATTTTGAACCAGAAAGTTATACGTTCAAATGTGGAACGATTTCTGTTGCACAAGAAAACTGAACGCAACAATATACCTTGAAACTAGTTCCCTCTGTCGGTATTTGAGTATGATTCTGAAACTGATAATAATAATAATAATAATAATAATAATAATAATAATAATAATAATAATACATGAACTGATTAACTGACAGGATCCCTGATGCCGTACGCATGGCCATATCTATACAATGGACAGCGACAGACAAGCCTAATCAACTCAAAGAAGGTCAAAATAAACTGACTGGACCTCCAATAAATGTACATCACGGATGATATCATAGAAGCTCTTTTTTGTTGTTGTTGTTGTTGTTGTTGGGAGCGAGTAAATGGAGTGTCCCAGAGCGAAAACTCTCTTACTTATCTGTTTCTTAGGATTACCCGATGAGTCGGAAAATTTCAAGTTTACTGCACTGGTGGGGGAAGAAAACAATCTGGCATAGAGGCGGTATTACCGAGCTCGATAGCTGCAGTCGCTTAAGTGCGGTCAGTATCCAGTATTCGGGGGATAGTGGGTTCGAACCCCACTGTCGGCAGCCCTGAAGAGGGCTTTCCGTGGTTTCCCATTTTCACACCAGGCAAATGCTGGGGCTGAACCTTAATTAATGCCTCGGACGATTCTTTCCCACTCCTAGATCTTTTCTCTCCTATCGTCGCCATAAGACCTATCTGTGTCGGTGCGACGTAAAGCAGCTTGCAAAAAAAGAAAAAAGGCGGTATTTCCCCTATCCATAGCTGAAACCCCCTCTTCGCATCGGAGTTTGTAAGAAGGTTAATTTAGTAGTTTAGTGTGATTGAGGGGCGGTCAAGCTTCCTAAATAACGCTCCTTTTCAGGGTAATAATGAAATGGAGTAAGGCTTTACCCCTAAGTGCCGGGAGTGTCCGCGGACAAGTTCGGCTCGCCAGATGCAGGTCTTTGGATTTGACTCCCGTAGGCAACCTGCGCATAGTGATGAGGATGAAATGATGATGAAAACGTCACATACACCCAGTCCCAGTGCCAACGGAATTAATCGATTATGGTTAAAATTCCCGACTCTACCGTGAATCGAACCCAGGACCCCTGTGAACAAAGGCCTGTACGCTATCCATTCAGCCATGGGTCCGGACCATTTGAGGGTCAAATTTTAATTGAGGTTAGTGAGGTAGGGTGTAAATTTGGAATAGATCGAATGTTAACTCACACCAGGTCATAAGTGAGCTAAGGGCCGTGGTGTTTGAGCGGCGTGGTTGGAGCCTTTAGTACAATAGTAGCTAGGCACAAATTCGTGGAGAAGCCTTTAAGAAAACTGGTAGAAAGTTATCCACAAAACGCAAGATGCAACACAGTGCATTCGTGAAGAGAGTTTGGGAGGATTAGAAGGCGGAAACCATCAGGTCAAAGAACAAGTCTAAACAAGCTCTTTACATGCACATAAGGAAGAAGGAAGAACAGTAATAATACTTGCTTTTTGAGCCATCAGTCCATAGACTGGTTTGATGCAGCCCTCCAATCCATCCTATACTGTATTAAACCTTTCATTTCTATGTAACTGTTGCACCCTGCTTGTCATATTCATACATTAGTCTACCCCTACCGTTTTACCCCTTACACTTCCCTAAAAAAACTATAAGTCCTGGATCCCTTAAGATGTGTTTTATCATTCTATTTCTTCAAATTAAAACCACAACGATCTCCTCTCACCAATTCGATTCATTATCTCTTCGTGATTCGATCTATCCATATCACCTTCAGCATTCTTCTGTAACTCCACATTTCAAAAGCTTCTAGTCTCTTTATTTCTGGGCGAGTTATCGTCTACGTTTCACTTCCATACAATGCCACACTCCAAACGAAAGTCTTCAAAAGCATTTTTCTAATTCCTATATCAATGTTCGAAGTCAGCAACTACTTTTATTAAGAAAGCTCTTCCTTGCTTATGCTAGCCTGCATTTTATGTCCTCCTTACTTCTGCCATCGTTAGTTATTTTACAACCCAAGTAACAATATTCATCCACTTCCTTTAAAACTTAATTTCCTAATCTATTTTTTCCTGCATCATCACCGAGCTGGATAGCTGCAGTCGCTTAATTGCGGCCAGTATCTAGTATTCGGGAGATAGAGGGTTCGAACCCCACTCTCGGCAGCCATGAAGATGGTTTTCCGTGGTTTTCTATTTTCACACCAGGCAAATACTGGGGCTGTACCTTAATTAAGGCCACAGCCACTTCGTTCCCACTCCTAGCCCCTTCCTGTCCCATCGTCGCTAAAAGACCTATCTGTGTCGATGGGACGTAAAGCAACTTGTAAAACTGCCTCACCTGACTTCGTACGACTGCACTCCATTACATTTGTTATGGACTTATTTATTTCCAACCTGTACTCCTCACCCCAGACTCCATCCGTACCATTCAGCAACTTCTCCAGATTTTCTGCAGATAAAATTACAATATCATCGGCAAATCTCAGGGTTTTGATTTCCTCTCCTTGGATTATGATTTCCTTTACAAATTCTTCTCTGATTTCCTTTACTGCCTGTTCTATATAAACATTGAAAAGGAGGGGAGACAAATTGCAGCCTTGCCTCACCCCTTTCTGGATTGCTGCTTCTTTTTCATAGCCCCCGAATCTTATCTCTGTAGACTGATTTTAAATAGATTGTAGATAACTCTTCTTTTTCGGTACCTCATCCCGAGCACCTTCAGAATCTCAAATAGCTTAGTCCAATCAACATTATAAAATGCCGTTTCGAGATCTACAAACGCCACATATGTGGGGTTGCCCTTCTTAATTCGATACTCTAAGACCAGACGTAAAGTCAGGATTGGTAAACGTGTTCCTACATTTCTTCTGAAGCCAAATTGATCTTCTTCCAACTCAGTTTCATCTTGTTTTTTCATTCTTCTGTAAATAATACGTGTTTGAATTTTGCAGGTGTGGGATACTAAACTAATGATGCGGAAGTTTTCACACTTGTCAGCACCGGATTTTTTGGAATAAAAAACATTCTGCCGAAAATCGGATGGCACTTCTCCTGTCTCTTACATCTTGCATACTGAATGGAACAACCTCGCCGTTCTGGCTTCTCCTAAGGCAGTCGATAATTCAGAGCGAATGTCATCAATTCCAGGTGCTTTGATCCTGTATAGGTCTCTCAAATCTCTGTCGAATTCTGACCTAAAAATTGGGTCACCCGTTTCATCAGCATCAAAAGCCTCTTCTTGTTCCAGAACCATATCATCTATGTCCCTAACTTCATGAAACTGTTCGATGTGTTCCTGCCATCTTTCTGCCTTGTCTTCTTTCCCTAGAAGTAGTTTACCATCTGAGCTCTTAATATTCGTCACCTACTTATCCTTTCGCCAAAGGATTCCTTGATTTTCCTATATGCAGCATCTACCTTTCCTAGTACCATTCTACTTTCAACATTCTTGCACTTCTTCTTCAGTAATCCTTTGCTGCCCTGCACTTCCTATCCGCTTCATTCGTTAATCGCCTGAATTTTTTTCCTGCCCTCTTCATTTTTTTCATTTTTGTTATTTCGTCGTTCATCGATCAGGTCTAGTATCTCTTGAGTTATCCATTGATTCTTAGTTGATCTTTCCTTTCTTCCTAACATCACTTCAGCAGCCCTACTTACCTCATTCTTCATAACTGTCCACTCTTCTTCTACTGTGTATCCTTCAGCCTTTCCATTTAGTCCTTGTGTAACATGTATTTTGAAACAATCCTTCACACTCTTCTTTCAAATTATCTAGATCTCATCTCACTGGATTCTTGCCGTTCTTCAATTTCTTCAATTTCAGATGGCATTTCATGACCAGCAGTTTTTATCAGAGCCCACGTCTGCTCCTGGGAAAGTTTTTGAATACAACACCTGGTTTATGAATCTCTCCTAATCATAATGAAGGTCTATTTGATACCTTCCAGTGTCTCCAAGTCTAGTCCATGTGTAAAGCCGTCGTTTGTGGTGTTAGAACCAAGTATTAACAAGGATTAAATTGTGATTAGTGCAGAATTCAACCAGCCGACTTCCTCTTTCGTTCGATTGTACCAATCCGAATTCTCCTACTGCATTACTTTCTCTTCTTTGGCCATCCACTGAATTCCAGTCACCCATCATAATTAGATTCTCGTCACCTTTTAAAATTTAAATCTTCTATCTATTCATGTATACTTTTGATTTCCTTTTCATCGGCTGAACTGGTAGGCATATAGGCCTGCACTATTGTAGTGAGCATTGGTTGGGTGTATATCTTGACAACAATATTCCTTTACATTGCTCGTCGTAGTAGCTTACCCACTGTTCTCTTTTCTTGTTCATTATTAAACAAACTCCTGCATTTCGCCTGTTTGATTTTGTGTTGATAATTCTGTAGTCACCTGACCAAAAATCCTGCTCTTCCTGCCAAAGTACTTATACCAACTGCATCTAACTATCTATCCACTTTCCTTTTCAGATTCTCTAACCTACCACAACGGCTCAAACTTCTAACATTCCACGCTCCGACTCGCAAAATGTTAGTATCCATCTTCCTTATGATTGCACCCTCTCGTGTAGTCCCCACTTGGAAATCCGAGTGGGGGGCTATTTTACCTCCATAATA
The DNA here is from genome assembly GCF_040414725.1 of Anabrus simplex. Classification (NCBI taxonomy): domain Eukaryota; kingdom Metazoa; phylum Arthropoda; class Insecta; order Orthoptera; family Tettigoniidae; genus Anabrus; species Anabrus simplex. Next base: position 290,156,663 of record NC_090270.1, on the reverse strand, counting down.
TTTTACTAGGGAGGAAGCCATCATCAGTACATCATTCATAAAGAGAGAGCAGGATGTCCCCGGGAGTTATTTACGACTGTAGTTTCCCGTTACTTTCAGCCGTGCAACAGTATCAACACAGCTGAGCCGTGTTGAGTATTATTACAAAGCCGTATCCGTCAATCATCTAGACTGCCGCCCTTGTAACTTCCGAAAGGCTGCTACCCCCCATTCGATGAACCATTCGTCAGTCTTCTCTCTCGACAGATACCCATCCGATATGGCTGCACCTGCATCTCGACTATCTGCTTCATTGGGTCGCGCAAGCCTCCCACCGCGGCAAGGTCACATGGCTCGCAGGCGAGGAAAATAATACAACTGATAATTTTTCTTTTCTTTACAAGTTGCTTAACGTCGCACCGACACAGATAAGTCTTAAGGCGACCATGGGACAGGAAAGGGCTAGGAGCGCGAACGAAGCGGCATTTGCCTATTTTCAAAATGGGAAACAAGCTAAAACCATTTTTAGGACTGCCGACAGTGGGGTTCGAACCCTCTATCTCCCGAATACTGGATACTGGTCGCACTTAAGATACTGCAGCTATAGAGCCCGGCGTTGATAATAATACTAATACTAATAATAATAATAATAATAATAATAATAATAATAATAATAATAATAATAATAATCGTATGGCAAAAGCTACCGCGAGCATCCGTATCACAGGATCGCGGATTTGAACCCGCCAGTCAGATCTTTGAAGGGTGAAGAAAGTACATTACACGTTCCTTGTAGTATGATAATGGATTTAAAACGATCTCAACTGATATATTTGTTGTTTATCGCAGAAAATTAACTAACATTTAACCGTGGATTACCTAATAGATATCCTGTTTATTCTGTCCTCTGGTAGAATAAAACGCAATGTCATAACTGATCAGCAGGCAGCGTGAATGACTCAAAAGGAAGTGCCTGTTCGTGGTAGCTGATGCCATATGATTTTTCCTGTTACTAGCTGAGGTACCCCTGAAGGGGAAGGCGGGCCTCCTAGACGGTGACGCCGTCTCTCAGGCCAGGAGATTTGTACAGGAGAAGGAGGTGTGCGGAGAAGGTGAGAGAGTTGGCAGCCGTGCACTAGGAACTGTCCCGGCATTCGCCTTAGTGCACGAGAATGGAAAATTACGAAAAACTATTTTCAGTACAGCCCCTCTCCGTCTCCCGAATACAGAGGCGTGGACCCGTGGCTGCTCTACTCGGTTGGTCGGTCGGAGTGCAGAGCAGTCGGACCTCAGACCAGCCGTGGTAAATGGTGTGCAGAAACCCACTGTGCATCCGCCGACCTCCGCTAAATGAGCAACCTACCCATTCCTATAACACAGCGGAATACTGTCACGAAGCAGAGTGTCGCATACCAGTAGGCCCTAGTTACCAGATCATATATGAACCAGAGGAATAGCATGTTAAGAAAATAAAGTTACTTAACCCCCAGTTACTTCCCACCAATATTCAGGCAGGCTATTCTACTCAAGTAACTAATTCCCTTAGATCACGCGGCACGCAGCAATAATGCCAGTTATCGGACAGGAGCGGCAACAGAAGAGACAATGCACATCATAACAAGCAATAGCCAAAGTAATGTTATTGTTGAACAAATTTATGGGCCTTTGATAATGTAGGCCTTTATACTTATTTTTCTTCTGATTTCATGACATCAGAGCATACAATCTAAAGGGAGCCCTTTTCCTCCTTTCTTCAAGTAATCATCCCTTCACGACTTATTTTTTTCTAATTTTTATAGTCATCTTCACAAGTGTTCTTGTCGATATGGGACGATGGACACGTGTCTTTACGATAGAAACCACCACCATCACCAGTACTTACTTTTATCCTCTTCATGGATTAGGCTAATAGTCTGTTCCGACCTCAGATTTCGTTCCATCGCTTCGTAGGACGACCAACATCTCTTCTTGCCGTACGATGGTATTCCAGGGCAAGTTTTGAATTCTGTTGTTATCCATTCTCAGAAGGTTTTTCCAGTTTATCCTGTCTTGGAATATTCTTTCATTCACTGAGAATATATTTAATTGCTTTTCTCTTCGTTTCGTATTTTATCACCGATCTTAGGAACCTCATTTCAGATGATTCTATTTTTTTCCTATTGCTTGTTTTATCCACCCATGTCTCACTTCCATATAACAAAGTTGATACGGCCATAGTCTTACAGAATTTAAGTTGAGTACCTTCTCTTACCTTTCCCTTCAGTGTTTGGCGAATTGTCCCACACATATGTTGAAATCGATGAAGCTTCTTCTTCACCTTGTCATCATCATTAAAATATATTTCACAACCAAGGTACTTAAAAAAATGAGACTTGTTCTACTGGTTGATTGTCAATTACTATTTTCGCTCTGACAGGATACTTCCCTTGCCATTCTACAACTTTGGTTTCCGTTCTGGATAGCCGAGGATTATAACTTTTACAAACGGTGTATAACTGATGTATTGATTTATGCAGTTTATCTTCATCATTCTGCAGGATAAATTGATCATCTGCAAAGAGCTTAGTATTTATGTATGTGTCTACATTCAATTTTATTCCGGAGTGCACAGTTCTTTTCCGGTTTCTGATCACTTCATCTATATATATATATTGAAGAGTGTTGGAGAGAGGTTGCATCCCTGACGTATACCTTGATTAATTAATATTTCTTTCGTTAGTTTGTATCCTAGGTCTAACACAATTCTTGTCCTTTTGTACAGACGATAACTTTAATATGATGTTAAAGCCATCCATTTTTTACCATTATATTACGTAACTGTTCTCTATGTACCTTATCAAAAGCCTTTTCCTAGTCGTCAAAAGCGAGATAAGTATTCAATTTAAATTCTCTTCTTTTCTCCAGTATCTGTTTGAGGCTAAATATATTATCTGTACAGAATCTGCCTTTTCTAAATGCTCATTGTTCTTCCAGTAAGAGATTTTCTGCAATAATCTTAAGTCTATTGTTTATTATTTTAGCATATATTTTAAAGCCAACGTTTAATAAACTTATTCATCGATATTTACTACAAAATATTCGTTTTCCTTTCTTGAAAAGTGATATTATTTAGCTTTCCTCCATTCTTCCCTTATATTTCTTCTCTCCCATCGCAGGTTAACACGATTAAGCATTTCCATGTTACCTGTGTTCGATGTTGATTTGGACTATGCAACTAAAATCTAAGTTCATGTGAGAATCACATTTTAGGCTTCCGCCTGAACTACCATTTCACCCGTTTATAGCCTATACTATAGGGCTTTATTCCCGACATTACATACCGATTTTCATTAAATTCTGTCGAGCCATTTTCTCGTAGCTCGGCTTTGATATGGACTGCGCAACAGAAGTGTAAACCATGAATATCTCGGTTATTACAGCCTGTACGACCAGACTGTATAAGGCACAAATGATCGAAAATTGAATTTTCAAGAACATTGGTTATGTAATATTTATCATTTTTTATCAATCTGATTTACGCCGCACCGGTACAGACAGGTCTTAAGGCAACTATGGGATGTCAAAGGCCTAGGAATTGGAAGGAAGCGGCCGTGGCCTTAATTAAAGTACGGCACCAGCATTTGCCTGGTGTGAAAATGGGAAACCAAGGAAATGTGTGGGTTTCGAACCCACTATCTCCTGGATACAAACTCAGAACTGTGTGCTTTTAACGGCACGACCAACTCGCCCGGTGAAATATTTATCAATAGAATCAATAATATATATTTGAGAATTACATGTTAGGTTTCCTCTAGAACGATTTCACCCAGATGGATACAAATTATTTAGAATACAGGGCCTTATTGTGAGACTTTACATACCGATTTTCCTTAAATTCTGTTCAACCATTCTTTTTATTCGCGATGCACGTTCAGACAGACAGACAGACAGACAGACAGACAGACAGACAGACAGACAGACAGACAGACAGAGACGAAGGAAAATAAAAATAAAAAATTGCATTTCCTTCTTACTGTGGACATGACCGGTACATACAAAGTAAATAACATTATTTTTAATTCTGAGCAATGTACAGACAAAACTCTTATATGCATATAGATGGTGAATATTATTATTATTATTATTATTATTATTATTATTATTATTATTATTATTATTATTATTATTATTATTATTATTATACATACATTATCATTATAGACTGTTATGCCTTTCAGCGTTCAGTCTGCAAGCCTCTGAGAATTTACTAAACGTCGCCACAATCCTCGATTTGCAACTAGTGTTGTGGCCTCATTTAGTTCTATACCTCTTATCGTTAAATCGTTAGAAACCGAGTCTAACCATCGTCGTCTTGGTCTCCCTCTACTTCTCTTACCCTCCATAACAGAGTCCATTATTCTCCTAGGTAACCTATCCTCCTCCATTCGCCTCACATGACCCCACCACCAAAGCCGGTTTATGCGTACAGCTTCATCCATCGAGTTCATTCATAAATTAGTCTTTATCTCCTCATTCCGAGTACCCTCCTGTCATTGTTCCCACCTGTTTGTACCAACAATCATTCTTGCTACTTTCATGTCTGTTACTTCTAACTTATGAATCTGTGTCCACCCAGCTTTCGCTCCCGTAAAGCAAAGTTGGTCTGAAAACTGACCGATGTAAAGATAGTTTCGTCTGGGAGCTGACTTCCTTCTTACAGAATACTGTTGATCGCAACTGCGAGCTCACTGCATTAGCTTTACTACACCTTGATTCAATCTCACTTACTATATTACCATCCTGGGAGAACACACAACCTAAATACTTGAAATTATCTACCGGTTCTAGCTTTGTATCACTAATCTGACATTCAATTCTGTTGAATTTCTTACCTACTGACATCAATTTAGTCTTCGAGAGGCTAATTTTCATACCATACTCATTGCACTTATTTTCAAGTTCCAAGATATTAGACTGCAGGCTTTCGGCACAATCTGCCCTTAAAACCAAGTCGTCAGCATAGGCCAAACTGCTTACTACATTTCCACCTAACTGAATCCCTCCTGCCATTTTATACCTTTCAGCAGATGATCCATGTAAACTACGAACAGCAAAGGTGAAAGATTACAGCCTAGTCTAACTCCTGTAAATACCCTGAACCAAGAACTCATTCTACCATCAAATCTCACTGAAGCCCAATTGTCAACACATATGCTTTCTCTAGATCTACGAAACATAAACACAACTGCCTATTCCTCTCGTAGCATTTTTCAATTACCTGGCGCATACTGAAAATCTGATCCTGACAGCCTCTCTGTGGTCCGAAACCACACTGATTTTCATCCAACTTCCTCTCAACGACTGATCGCACCCTCCCTTCCAAGATGCCAGTGAATACTTTGCCTATTATACTAATCAATGAGATACCTCGATACTTGTTGCAATCCTTCCTGTTCCCTTGCTTATAGATAGGTGCAATTACTGCTTTTGTCCAATCTGAAGGTACCTTACCAACACTCCACGCTAATTTTACTACTCTATAAAGCCATTTCATCCCTGCCTTCCCACTATACTTCACCATTTCAGGTCTAATTTCATCTATTCCTGCTGCCTTATGACAATGCAGTTTATTGACCATCCTTTCCACTTCCTCAAGCATAATTTCACCAACATCATTTTCCTCCTCCCCATGAGCTTGGCTGTTTGCAACACCACCATGATGATTTCCTTTTACATTGAGAAGATGTTCAAAATATTCCCTCCACCTCTCCAGTGATTCCCTGGGATCTATTATGAGTTCACCTGAATTACTCAAAACACTGTTCATTTCCCTTTTCCCTCCCTTCCTAAGATTCTTTATACTGTCCAGAAAGGTTTCCCTGCTGCTTGACCTAGCATTTCCAGGTTATTACCAAAATCTTCCCATGACTTCTTTTTGGATTCAACAACTATTTGTTTCGCTCTGTTTATTTCATCTACGTACTAATCCCTGTCTGCCTCGGCCCTTGTTTGGAGCTATTTCTGATAAGCCTTCTTTTTACGTTTACAGGCTGCTCTCACTTCATAATTCCACCAAGATGTTCGCCTTTTCCCATCTTTACACACAGTTGTTCCTAGGCATTCCCTTGCTGTTTCTACTACAGCATCCCTGCATGCCACCCATTCACTTTCTATATCCTGAACCTGCTTACTGTCTACTGTTCGAAACTTCTCACTAATCATATCCATGTACTTCTGTGTAATTTCCTCGTCCTGGAGATTTTCTACCCTTATTCGTTTGCAGACAGATTTCACTTTCTCTACTCTAGGCCTAGAGATACTTAGTACAATACAGATCAGATAGTGGTCTGTATCATCGAAAAATCCGCGAAAAGCTCGTACATTCCTAACAGATTTCCTGAATTCAAAGTCTGTTAAGATATATTCTATTATGGATCTGTCGTCGCCATAAGACCTATCTGTGTCGGTGCGACGTAAAGCCCCTAGCAAAAAAAAAAAATTTGGATCTGGTACCCCTAGCCTCCCATGTGTAGCGGTGAATAGCCTTATGCTTGAAGAATGTATTCGTAACAGCTAAACCCATACTAGCACAGAAGTCCAGCAAACGAGTCCCATTCCCATTAGCTTCCATATATTCTTCTTCTTCTTATTCTTCTTCTTATTCTTCTTCTTCTTATTATTATTATTATTATTATTATTATTATTATTATTATTATTATTATTATTATTATTATTATTATTATTATTATTATTATTATTATTATTATTATTATTATTATTGTTTCACCCATTAGGAAGGCTCGGCTTGTGCCGGTAATATAATCGGCTGACTCGGCCTGAGCAAGGAGTCACCCTCTTGATTATGAAACTATAGATACATATGTCTACAAATATTTACAACAGAAATAATTACATGTATATTTATACAATAAATATGCACAGATGATGTCGCCAAACAACATTTTATCTCCCCGTTTTGGGAATCTGTTCTTCAGTATTACTGGAACTGCGGCCTGGAACTTCATGGTGTAAGTCAGAGGAAAAGTCGTTCCTAGAAACTTTCTCACAATGTGGCAGGTGCTCAAGAGGGTGGCTTTCTGTAGTTCAACGTATGTGTGATGATGCAGCTTTAATGCGGCCAGATTATTATTATTATTATTATTATTATTATTATTATTATTATTATTATTATTATTATTATTATTATTATTATTATTATTATTATTATTATTTTAAGAATCAGAAACATACTCAAATACTCCCACGGGGAGGAAAAATATAATGAACATGGTTTGAAGCTGAACTTGCCATTCTATTCAACATTTTGCTAATATGAGGCAGGTACTTCGTGATTATTCCTTATAGCGATCGTGGCATGGAGCATGGTGAGTCTTGTAACCTAAGAAAAATGAGTTAGGAGGCTTTTTTTCGGACAATGCACGGTTCTGTAGGCCTTAAGAAAAACTATCCAGAAACCATTGAAGGCTAATTCAATGTCCTACCTCTTGGAAACAATTTAAACATAAATGTTTCTAGCGACCTCCTTCCCTATATTTATTACTAGCAGATGCTTATAACTATTAACTACTGAGCGAGAAGAACTTAGGAAGGTTTATCGCTTGATGGTAGTTACTATGGCAACAATGAAAATTTTAATTTGAAGGAAAATTAATATTCATTTTAGTTGTAGGGAGATGATGATTTACGAAAAACCTTAAAGATGAAATTACGAATCAACCAAACAACCATCCAAACACCCACGAGCTACAAATTGCGGCTTCTAGACTAAAAAGTAAGGAATTAGGAATAACTGATAGGTAAGTATGGTTATTCAAACAAGTACCTCTAAATGTCACTGTACACTATGTAGGATGATGCGGGGTTAAAATATCTAAAGGAAACTGTATTAATATATTAATTTTAGGATAATTTTATAGGAAATAGAGCGTATATTATATAAATTAATCAACCTGTATTTTAATTGTATTCGGTGTTGATTCACCAGAAGACAACCAAGTGGCCTTCAAATATAACTTAAAATTTTCCTTTCTTATACGCCTCTGTTATTATTGTTATCTTCGTATGTTTGAAGTTCGAACGGTTCTTGAGTGCAGAAGAGTTTTATTAATTACGATAAACCGGTATCTAGATCACTATAATGGCTCCAGTTACCAGCCTTAAGAACTTTAAAAGTAGTGCCATTTGGAATGTTTGCATACCAATTTAAAAGTTCTGATGTGAGTGCATTTTAGTAATACTTAGCAGTTAGGTATTGGAAATCAGCAATTATCGTATGGCCTGTCAATGCTGAACTTCGAATGGTTGACACCCCCCTGTGATACAACCAATTATACCTGGTGGAAACTTTCAACTTACAGCCCATGCAGTGTTTCAAGAACGTCAAACCCCTGTCAAGCGTAATTCCAATATATTTTAGTGTCAGAACGTTGTATTAAAAAAACAGCCTATGGTTGGTTTCCTTGTTCCCTATATAAATGGCACACACTTGTACCTTAGCAGGGTTTGGTCTAAGTTAGTTTGCATTATAATAGCTTGACAAACTTTCGAGACTGGCGGCCAGATTTCTCTCCGCTGTCTCAATGTCGACGTTCTGAGCGGTCAGAGCAAGTTCATTAGCACACAAGAAACTCCTGGTGATTGGTCTAATTTATTGGCCGTTGTATACATGTTGTACAAAATTCATCTTCTTGGGAAAAGTCATTTTGTTGAACTAGTTAACAACTGCACTGCCACTGGCAGTCAACAATGTACAGGAATGTTCTGAAGGAGAGGGGCGATAAATGTGGTTGTTCGATATCCTTTAGCAGATTGTAGATTTTGACAAGTATGAGTTTATGTTTATCCGTTTTTTACGCTGCTGATTAATCTACGAAAACTACACCTATCACCTTGAGAGCTTTACATCCTGTCTCCATGATCTGTTTAAGATTCAGCAATTGCCCACAGGAGATTTTACAACGGTGAAATCCAGCTTTCTTGATGTATGAACGGAGGCTGTTTTAAACCATTTGTTAAGTCGTTTATAGAGCTGGCATAGAACTGCAACAGCTCAAAAGATCTTGTAATAGTTTTCTCCCTTATTAGAGATTACTATGCTCTTCTACCATACGTTTAGAATTTGACATTAGTTTATGCCTTTGTTGAAGAGTTGCAGAATCCGTTTCTTAGACTTCAACACTAATATTTGTATCTGCTATGATCAAATATTATCTGAGGCTGATCATGTTCCTTTTTAATTTCGTTAAAAGCTCTGTCTAATTACAGCAAACTGATTGGTGCTACGAGGTCAATCCAATCTCGTTCGTCCTCGTTTTATTCCAATACTTAAATTAATATACATGCATAAACTTATAACTGCTTAAGAACCTGCACCAGCACCAATTCGTGAAGAAATTTCTCTAAATTAACAAGTATTCTTTGAATGTGTGAGATAAACTGTGAGATTTTGTTGATTACTCCTGGAAAGAAAATAAGCTAGAGAGAAAGCTTAATTTCATATATTTCCATTTCCACAATTTGCAGTCGAAGAAATGAATTTGAATCACATATTCTGGGAGTGAGGCTGCTGATTGCAGATTCACTACTAATTCACTCTAACCATATGAAATGTATTCATTAAAGATCAGTCTCCTTCCCTCATCGTCGTAGTATTTTCCAATGGTTTTATAGAGTTTCTGGTTTGACGATGATGTAGATTGTTTGTAAACACATACCATAACAAATACTAAGTTTATCCATCTGTACAAAATTTAGATTCTTCTATCTTAGGCATTTCTCAAATCCCAGGTTATGCCCAAAGAAATATTGAAATGACACTAGTTAGAATATTAACAAAACACAAAGCTTTCACTATTCCATTAATAGAAATTACTCTAACTTATTCATAATGTGATGATTGTAGTTACAGAATGGTATGGATATAATTTTACCTTTGAAACACCTAATTATAATTCACCGTAAGATTTCCAGTAGATTATGGCGAAAAGATCAAGCAAAAAACGAGATTCTAGTTTTATATGAATAAGAGATTCGAGCCGATGGAACTTCCATTTTTAGCAATCCGAAATATGGAGGTGTGACTTTTATTTTCAGAATTTCGTCGCTGCCGGGACAAAACCTCCTGTGTGAAATATTTTAGCTTACAACTTTGGCCGGTAAGGTTCTGTCGCCTAAGGTGCAATATTGTGTGAATATTGTCAAGGCATTCTCGCTCTTCATAATGTATGAGTCGCGGGTCAGTATATCTCCAAAAATATTATCCCATAGGAGGTTATGTCCCGGCAACGACGATTTATATGAGCATAACATAGAATTTATACAGTGGCTACGTCGGAGACTAAATTTCGTGCACGACCCGCACGAAACTTGGTGCACCATCCCATAACGGTGGTTTTCGACAGACATGCTGCCTCATACACAGTCTTCATTCTGCGATGGATGTCCACCGGTGTTTGTCCTTCGGCAGCCAAGAACAGAATAACAGCACGTTGGTCCTGTTTGGTCGCATTTGGCAATAACTTCACCATGGTTCACGTGGCTGCATTTAACACACGCACCTCGGCTGCCACACTAATACCTTTGCCTACATGTCCGTGCTTATATACCCCCATCGGAGTCGTGCTACGCTGCATGTCCGCTGCAACAACGCCATCAAACGGAAACGTTTTGATTGCACCTTATATTACAAGTTTTAGTAATAGTATACAGAAAAGGAAAGTAATGCAGGCTTTATAATGTGTTCTAGACTCCCGTAACTGGCCATTAAGGTAAAAACTCTTATGTCACAGCGGCAGAAGTTTCAGTAATATTGATATACGGATATATGATGTTTATTTATTTGCTTATTAGCTACCCGTTTAACTTCGCTCTAACTTCGCTAAAACCTCTTACCAGCAGTTCCTCGTTAAGTGCTGCCAGCAAGGTACAGTACCTGTATGAGTGGAATGAGTGATTGTGTGTGAAAATGATATGAGATTATTGCACAATAAATTAAATATTGGTTTAATATGATAATTTAAATTAAATTTAAAACAACCATATTGTATTTACGAAGTAGAAGTAGTCTAAAAATAGCTAGTAGTAAGTACAGTATTTAACTCAGATCTAGGATACAATTAGTTAAATTTCATTTAGTATTTTTATTAAGCTTATTAGTATTTTTACATTCGTATTTCTTTCGTTGTGTATCGATTTTTTTCCTCAAACCTGTATTATGTAGGCAGTTACTATTTCTTTCATTCTTCTTTGCATGTATATATTCATATTTTTGTCTTAAAAATTAGTGTTATTTGTAGTTCTTGGTATTTTAAGTTAATGTCATTGTATGGAATAATAACAGTATGTGTGTGGTTAAGTGTAAGAAAGGGCCAAGAGCCCTAACTTCGCCACAGAAAATAAAGGCTTTATCTATCTATCTATCTAGCTAGCTATCTCATGTAGACATTCACTACAGCTGTGAGCTTGCATTAAGGAGATTGTGGATTCGAACCCCACTGTAAACAGCCCATGTTTTTCGTGGTTTTCCATTTTAACACCAAACAAATACTAGGTCTGCACCTTAATTAAGGTCATGGTCGCTTCCTTCTTATTCCTAATACTTTCCTATCCTGTCGTCGCTATAAGACCTGTCTGTGTCGGTGAGACCTAATGCAAAATTGTAAAGAAAAAAAAAAAGTATATTTAAGAAAGGACTTTCTTTGACGATGTGGGAAAGTGCTACGAGAGTTAAAGTGGGATCCACGGCATTAACTGATATAGACTTTTGGATATCTTTCTAGTGAATGGGGAGCTACGAAAAACCATCTGCAAGTCTGCCGAAAATGCGCTTCGAACTCACCGGTTACATGACCCGTAGCGTGTAGCAAACAAGCTTTATTTGAGGAGGATTCCATTTATGTAAGAGATATATATGGAGATGTTTATTGTCCGTAGACCTTAAAGAATATATCTTTGCCTTATGAATTAGGACTGGACGTGGACTAAAAGCTTTAACAAAAATATCTTGTTGTAATGTAACATACAACTATGTGTTGCATCCCGACATAATAATGTTTTCCAGTCGTACTTGTAAAGGGAATTAATTGTATGAACAACGTGTTTAAACTGTGATGCGTATAATTCAGAGAATTACATATATATAAACGTTTCATATTTTTGTTTGTTTAATTGTCTAGTTTTTAACATGTGATAGCATTGTGTGAAATAACAAATAATGGGAAATAATCAGGATGTAATTACTTGTTGTATATTTAATATGATTGCGTTTGAAATATTAGACTCAGAGACCAGCACTCAAATATTGTATTCAATGATTGTACTCAACAGAAACACCGGCTGCTAATTTAAATGTAGGCTACGAAAGAGAATTTTTTTTGCAAAGGATTTCCACAGGAAAATCAACGGCAATAGTTTGTGATTAAAGTCATAGTTACGTCAATATTTTATATCTTAAAATTTAATAATATTATTGGCTTTATATCCCACCAACAACTATTTGACGGTTTTCGGAGACGCCGAGATGCGGAAATTTTGTTCCACATGAGTTCTTTTGCGTGCTAGAAAATCTACCGAACCGAGGCTGACGTATTTTAGCACCTTCACATACCATGGACTGAGCCAGGATTACATCTGCCAAGTTGGGGTTAGAAAGCCAGCGCCTCAACCATATTAACCATTCAGCCCGGTATTTAAGATAATATACAAGAGATAATCTGTGTGTTGGTTTTTTTACTGTATATTCATATCACCGTGAATTTTCTAGAATGCGTACTTGTCTCTAATCATAAATGTTGCGTTTTATTATTTTAAATCCTGCACTCTGTCTCTCTCGCGAAAAGAACGATGGTAACGTCTGTAGTCATCACCTCTTCTCAGTGACGCGTCAGTTTATCGTGGTCCTTTGGTTTTAAACTTCTTGGATTTAACTTGCCTGAAGTCGATGACAGCTGTGGGTGTTTAAGTGTTACAACTGCACATCGCTGTCTTTAGGTATGGTAAGGAATTACTGTGGGACTGCGTTTCATAAAATCTGTGGTCAAACAAGGGATGCCAAAAATGGTGTGTAAAACACGAAACGTTATGAATTTATGACGACTTATACTTCTACCGCCAAAGAAGTAAATGTGATGCTCTTTTAGCCTCATTACATTGATATTTTATATTTCAAGTGAATCCTCTCACACCATCATCTCAGTGCTGCTTTGAGGCAATAGATATTATTTATTTATTTATTTATTTATTTATTTATTTATTTATTTATTTATTTATTTATTTATTTATTTATTTATTTATTTATTTATTTATTTATTTATTTATTTATCTATCTATTTATTTATTTATTTATTTACTAGCAATTGTACCCGTGCTTCGCTACGGTATTTCAGATTGTATACGGATATCGAAGTAAATTACTGTACATGAAGTTAATAACAATTTTAAAATTGCATGTAAATTTGCGTTATCCGAGAAAAAGCATAGGGGGGTCCGCAGAAGATGTTTCCAATGTAAAGTGCGAGTTGTGGAGTTGTGATGATAACGACAGTTGCACTTGTCTACCACAATTCATAAATGTTTTAGAAACGTTGAATAGGGTGAAATTTGTGTAAGATTTTCACACAGTGCATTACTTTTCAGATACTTACGCGACAGCTTCAAACATAGAATTTGGCTCACATATGGCTGTTGGGTGGGCCAATATTCGTGTAGATTTTGATGATCCCATCTTTCCTATAAGTTAATCAAACCAATAATTGTACGTGTACAAAGTGCAAAATTTAGGTAAATCCAGAAATAGAGAAAAATGTAATGTATAAGGGATAGAGATACGACAAAAGTTCATAGGACCGAAGTTGTAGATCACCCCAAATTGAACAGAGATTGTGCCATCCGTTTTGTGATACGATTTACCGTTTAGCCACGAAATACATCGAAAGGAAGGACTGCACCGTCATTAAAATTGCCTCCATATTTCGATATTTTTCAGGGTAAAAAATAAAATTTTTAAACATCTCGTAAATTTGCCGTCCGTTACATGCTAAAAGCTACAATTTTGCAAAATTTTAATTCTCTAACTTGTCCTGGAGATTGTGCTGCGATCTTGATATGGGGGAGTGGGTTAAAAATCAGGATTTTAAGGAAACTGTTAAGCCCATAAAACATGTAGGTTCTGGATAAATATCAGGTTCTTATGCAGGTTTGAACTTCCCAGCATGTATCCCTTAGAGAATTATGGGAATTTGAGATTTTTCTAGGGATCCTGAAGTCATCAGGTTGTCTGGTACCAAGTTTTAAATTTCTAAGATGCCTAGAATGGTCTCACTAATTTACGTCTGTTTTCATTTTTATGCCTTAATTTATATACACTGACTGACAGAGCAAATGCAACACCGAGAAGGAGTGGTTCGAAAGGGGTGAAAGTTGGGGAAAAAACAGAGACGGCACGGACGAATAATTGATGTTTATTTCAAACCGATATGCAGGTTACACAATGCGCACGGCATCGACTCAGTAGGATGTAGGACCACCGCGAGCGGCGATGCACGCAGAAACACGTCGAGGTACAGAGTCAATAAGAGTGCGGATGGTGTCCTGAGGGATGGTTCTCCATTCTCTGTCAACCATTTGCCACAGTTGGTCGTCCGTACGAGGCTGGGGCAGAGTTTGCAAACGGCGTCCAATGATATTCCACACGTGTTCGATTGGTGAGAGATCCGGAGAGTACGCTGGCCACGGAAGCATCTGTACACCTCGTAGAGCCTGTTGGGAGATGCGAGCAGTGTGTGGGTGGGCATTATCCTGCTGAAACAGAGCATTGGGCAACCCCTGAAGGTACGGGAGTGCCACCGGCCGCAGCACATGCTGCACGTAGCGGCGGGCATTTAACGTGCCTTGAATACGCACTAGAGGTGACGTGGAATCATACGCAATAGCGCCCCAAACCATGATGCCGCGTTGTCTAGCGGTAGGGCGCTCCACAGTTACTGCCGGATTTGACCTTTCTCCACGCCGACGCCACACTCGTCTGCGGTGACTATCACTGACAGAACAGAAGCGTGACTCATCGGAGAACACGACGTTCCGCCATTCCCTCATCCAAGTCGCTCTAGCCCGGCACCCATGCCAGGCGTGCACGTCTATGCTGTGGAGTCAATGGTAGTCTTCTGAGCGGACGCCGGGAGTGCAGGCCTCCTTCAACCAATCGACGGGAAATTGTTCTGGTCGATATTGGAACAGCCAGGGTGTCTTGCACATGCTGAAGAATGGCGGTTGACGTGGCGTGCGGGGCTGCCACCACTTGGCGGCGGATGCGCCGATCCTCGCGTGCTGACGTCACTCGGTCTGCGCCTGGACCCCTCGCACGTGCCACATGTCCCTGCGCCAACCATCTTCGCCACAGGCGCTGCACCGTTGACACATCCCCATGGGTATCGGCTGCGATTTGACGAAGCGACCAACCTGCCCTTCTCAGCCCGATCACCATACCCCTCGTAAAGTCGTCTGTCTGCTGGAAATGCCTCCGTTGACGGCGGCCTGGCATTCTTAGCTATACACGTGTCCTGTGGCACACGACAACACGTTCTACAATGACTGTCGGCTGAGAAATCACGGTACGAAGTGGGCCATTCGCCAACGCCGTGTCCCGTTTATCGTTCGCTACGTGCGCAGCACAGCGGCGCATTTCACATCATGAGCATACCTCAGTGACGTCCGTCTACCCTGCAATTGGCATAAAGTTCTGACCACTCCTTCTTGGTGTTGCATTTGCTCTGTCAGTCAGTGTATATATGTAATACAGTATATATAGATCGCGCCAAACAGACTTCCATTTATTAGTGTGGATAATATTTTACCCGCTTCCCTAGTGGTTCTAGGGGCGTCTTACTCCCACAGTACGTTTTCCAGGTGGTAAGTTATACTTGAAAGTCATACTGGAACATACACACGTCCATTATCTCGGTCATTTCTGACAATTTATTTGTTCCCTCTTTCTCACCCCCTATGCCAAAGGGGGCTGAAGTTAGACTTTAAACATACGGAATGTTACTATTCATCTCGGCGACCCGGAAAACTATGGATCCGGCAGTAAATTCGATTACTATTATATCTCACTCCCCCTTCCCCCAACCTAAATGGGGCTAAACTTTGAGTTTCAAAACATCGGAATGTTACTATTCATCTCAGCGATCCCGAAAAGTATGGATTCGACACTACATTCGATGATTTGTATATCTCAGTCCCCTTGCCCCCCTCCCCGCCCGTAAGGGTTCCTGGGGAGTTTTACCCCCACGTGGTTTGCCTCCTGATACTGAAAAATCGGAGTGTCACTATTCACCTCAGCGACTATGTATTCGACACTATTATTTCTATATATCATTATTATTTCTATATATCACTCTCCCATCGCCCCCCACCTCGAAGGGGGCTGAACGTGGACTTTAACAAATTCCGGAGTGTCACTGTTGATCTCAGCGACCCCGAAAAGTATGGATTCGACACTATTTTCGATGATTTTTATATCTCAGCCCCCTCGCACCCCCTGCCCCAAAGGGTTCCTGGTCTGTCTTACCCCCACGTGGTTTGTCTCCTGATACTGAAAATCCGGCGTGTACAATTTACCTCGGCGACCCCGGAAACTATGTATTCGACACTATTTTCATTTAATTTTATATATCACTCCCCCCTGGCCCCCACCCCAAAGGCGGTTGAACTCGAGCTTTTTTTTAAAAAAATCCGGGGTGCCATTATTCATCTCAGCGACCCCAAAAAGTATGAATTCGACAGTATTTTCGTTAATTTGTTTATCTGATCCCCCTCACCCCCACGGCCCTAAGGGTTCCTGGGATTTCTTACCCCCACGTTGTTTGTCTCCTGATACTAAAAATCTAGAGTATACAATTCACTTCGGCGACCTCCGAAAACTATGTATTCGACATTATTTTCGTTTAATTTTATATCTCACTCCCCCCTCGCCCCCCCCCCCATGCAAAAGGGAGCAGATTGTTGACATTTGAAAAATGGGGAGTGTCACTGTTCATCTCAGAGATCCCGAAAACTGTGGATTCGGCACTTTTTTCGATTTTTTATATCTTGCCCCCCTGGCCCCCTCCCCTAAGAGAGCTACGGATGGCTTACCCCCCACAGTGCTCGTCTCCAGATAGTAAGTCGTAAGTGTACCAAGTTTGGATGAAATTGCTCCAGTGGTTTAGGAGGAGATGTGTCATTTACACACAAACATACATGCATACATCCACTTTTATATATAGTAAGAAGAAGAAGATTATGCTTGCTTTATTATTACATAGAGAATCTTTATTTTGAACACTGCAGAGATCTAAACTTAAACTGTATATCCGAAGAAATTATTCGAATCCGAGGAGTGAATATTACTTCGCTCGCGGCATGCCCAATCATGAGAATGGCTTCAATAATATTAGTCATCAGTTTCAGAGTCGTTTTCATTGCAGAGGGAAGGATTCTTATTCTTAAGAAGGATAATTGGTGCCACAATCGTCCGCTCTAAGATGTTCGAGGGTACTCCAGGTGACTCCAAGTCTTTCGAAGCTCTGCCGTGTAGTCGATAGACTTGTAACTGTGTAGAACATCGGATAATTCTTGCAAAACTTGCTTGTTGAAAGAAATGTAAGACATGATATATGATAGCAAGAATGAAAAGGATGAAACCCGGCGCCGGCACATGTGCCACTCCTCTCGAATAGCTCAAGACTTAACGTCCCGATCCGACGGACGAATCATCATCAACACCGTCATATGCCCTCCCACTATATAAGACCAAAAACAGCTTCCTACGTCCTGAACGTAAAATGGCTTCTTGAATATTGTATTCTCTACCTATCTTATGTACGTTGCCTAGCAACAGCGACTCTATGCATTTAATCTTGGTGACAGGTGGTGGTGGTGGTGATTATTGTTTTAAGAGGAAGTACAACTAGGCAACCATCCTCTATATAACACTAATCAGAGGGAAAAAAGGAAGGGATCCGACACTTTCGAAAAATGAAGATATCGGTCAAAGAAAGACAAGGGCCACGAAGGGCGTGAAATTGAAAGACTCCCTAGCCCTCGCAAACCTAATAGCGTCGGGGTCGGAAAAGAACAAGAGTTGACCAAGAGAGGTCGGATAGGACAGATGAAAGTGAGAAGCCTGGCACAAGTAAGTGGAAGCAATGCCAGGACTCAGATAAGGGCCCCGTGGTCGCCATCCCACGCTCCAAAGTTCAGAGCCCCTGAGGCCCCTTTTAGTCGCCTCTTACGACAGGCAGGGGATACCGTGGGTGCTATTCTACCGCCCCCACCCACAGGGGGATAATCTTGGTGACAGTACGTTGGATTGTCATATCCCAATGCACGTTTTCCGATGGTTTTTCGTTCATAACTCACCAACGAAAGCGAAAATGAAAATTCCGGCTTCGAGGTGCATCCGGACCCCTTTCCATCTACCTATGTTCAAAAATTCAGATCTCTACGTGCTGTAGATTTTGCTGGGCATCGCGCACAGACAGACAGACAGACAGACAGACAGACAGACACTTCATTTTATAATATTATAGATTTATTTATTTATTTATTTATTTAAACAAATATACTCAGTAAAACTGTACAATGTACATATTTAAATAAACAACGACATAAACAAAGGAATATACACAGAATACAAGAGAAGAGAGAGGAAAGAACAAGAAGGAAAATTAGAATTTTTAAAAATTTGCTTTACGTCCCACCGACAATAAGAGGTCTTATCGCGACGATGGGATAGGCCTAGGAGTGGGAAGGAAGCGGCCGCCGTGGCCTCAATGAAGGTACAACCCCAGTATTTGGATGGTGTGAAAACGGGAAACCACGGAAACCATCTTCAGGGCTGCCGACAGTGGGGTTCGAACCCACTACCTCCCGGATGCAAACTCACAGCTGCGTGACCCTCACCGCACGGCCAACTTGCTCGGTAGAAGGAAACTTAAGTTGTATGAGAAGTATCATGACAGAAGGAAGGATACGATAGAAAGATATCTAGATTCTTGTTGAAAGATAAGTTATTAAACATTTTGGAATACGCATAGAGAAGGAGCTTTGGGTAAGAGAAAGCCGGGAGTAAGGAATAAGAAAGAGGGTCTTAATTCTGGTACGACGGGAAGGAACGTGGAGAGGAAACAAGGAAAGTAATTCTGGAGATCTAAATAAACTATTAGCCACTTTGTATAGCAGCTTTAAGTCGTCTACCTTCCTCCGAGCAGAACAATTTTTGAGTTTTACTTTCCCAAGCATTTGGTTAGTGCTCAAGTTGCGATAGGCAGGCTCCCTGGTTCTGATGATTCCACAGAAGAAGGTTTGTGCACGGTCAATTTATAATTTATAATGGCACTTCTCTGTATACTAATCGAATCGGTCATTTGAAGAATCATTTGTGTCTACATTCTTACTTAAATGAGGTAATGATATAACGTCCATCCGAGTAGTAAAGTGTTTTAATTCCTAAAATCTGTGAAAGTCGATATATTTCACCGGAGTTTTTAAAAACGTAAAATCTTAACATCTCGTCAAAATTACATGTCCAGGACCAATCTGATTCTTGTTCATTTGGTTCCTTTGACATTCGAGTAATTCGACATTAATTCGGCATTGTGAAAGATCAGTTACCTACAGATATGGAATAGTCTATGTTTCTTCAGTGTCCATTCACAAAAAGAGGATCCAGAGCATAAGGGCAGCCCTTCAATTGATTCGTTGTAAGGACATTCCATACCATGATACGTTGGTACAGTACCCTGTTCGTTTTAAATCTGCGGAGGTGAACAATTAAGGGGAATGTGTGAAATCAAATGCTCTTGTGTAAATAATATTTTTAGAGTAGTGTAGAAGTATTAAGACCTCATCCTTGGACTCTACTCTATGCTGATGATGTTATGATCGCCTGTGAGTCCCGTCAAGATTTGCAACAACTAGTCTAGCGTTGTAAAAACGCCTTTGATGGATATGGCCTGCAACTTAACGTCGGGAAGACTGATCACCGAGAGTGTGGGATACAAATTAATGGATCAATTAACATCAACGGCGTTGATATTCTGAAAACATCTCAATTCAAATAACTAAGATCACTTATCCAATTGGATGGATTTCGAAGCTCCCTGGATGAAGTTATAGGAGTCGTTTTTGATTGGAGGGTGCCAATGTATCAGAAATACAAAATATATAGAACCATCATTAGACCAGTGGCACTGTATAGAACGGAGTGTTGGCCTGTCACAAGGCGACACGAAAAACAGCCGCATGTCATAGAGATGAAGATGCTTCGTTGGCCAATGGACTCACTAGACTGGACCACGTCAGAAATTAGAATGTGTGTATTGCATTTAGTGTGGCCCCAGTTCCAGAGAAAATGCGAGAGAATCGTTTGTGATGGTATGGTCACGTGCTACGCAGAAACGGTTCTTCAATTGTGAGAAGGGCATTAAACGTAAGTACTGAGTGCCGCAGACCACGAGAAAGGCCAAGGAAGCGCTGGCTCGACACTCTGCGGTAGGACATGCATGTGGTGCAAGTCTTTCCTGAAGATGCACAAGACCGCATCGAGTGGAAAAAGAAGTGCAAAACAGCAGACCCTACAATTAAGCGTGATAAATGCTTGGAATAATAATAATAATAATAATAATAATAATAATAATAATAATAATAATAATAATAATAATAATAATAATAATAATAATAATAATAATAATAATAATAATAATAATATAATATTATATTATTATATAATATAATATTATAATAATAATTATAATATAATAATAATAATAATAATTATTATTATTATTATTATTATTATTATTATTATTATTATTATTATTATTATTATTATTATTATTATTATTATTATTATATGTTCCTTCATTGTTTCTTCCTTTATTTTAAATACTGGATGTAGTGTAAGCCAAAAAAATACTATTGATCATCAAAAGTATACTACTCTGGAATGAAAAATGCATTAAATCAAAATTAAATTGGGTCATTTAAGTTGTGATTTACTTGTTAAAACGACATGAGCCAAAGATCTAAAGGGAAACTTATTTTACAAAACATTGACTAAGATAATGAATGTACAATGACCGTGTAAGACAACACGGTTGGTCATTATTATTATTCTTTAAAAGAATTGAAGGTATAACATAAAGCATTTTTTAACAGACATATCGTCGCTGCCCGGACAAAAACCCCTATGTGACATATTTTAGCATAGAACCTTGGCCGGTAAGGTTCTGTCAGCTAAGGTGCAATATTGTGTGCATCTTGTCAAGGGATTCTCGCTCTTCATAATGTATATGCTGCGGGTCAGTATATCTCCACAAATATTATCACATAGGAGGCTTTGTCCCGGCAACGACGAAATTTTCCTTTTTTATCGAACCTCTCCGTCTGTGTCTCACATAGTTTCAAAATTAATTACCTGGATTTAAAATCGAAGCATTTGAAATCATAAATGTCCACACCAGCAATGAAAATTCAGCTACAAATACTTCTATACAACTGATTCTAACACTATGGACACTTACCGAACATGGTGCCGACGGAATCAGCGACGGCTTTGCTGATGGCACCATTGGCTAGCGCATCGAAGCAAGCACTGAGGGCGCATGCGCACGCCGATGTGCCGATCAGATACTCCAGCACCATGTTCCAGCCAATGACAAAGGCGATAAATTCACCAACTGTCACATAGCTGTACATGTAGGCCGAACCGGTCGTGTGAGGGACACGAACACCGAACTCTGCGTAACAAGCACCTGAAACAATAGAACATAACCATGAGTCATTTGTTTAATCGTACCCTGTAGGCACAAGTTTAACCAACAGTGAGCTTTAGGAAGGGACCATAGAAATTCCAAGGCGGAATATACATATTGGATATATACGCTCCTCAGTTTAGACGTAAAACGTTTCCGTATTCTGATTTACATAATTTTCGAATTATTTGTTTAGGTGCATATCCACTTTAGATTCGCGCTACCGATTACAGTGATACGTAATAGTGAATTATTTTTGTCAGTGATGCTCCAGTTCTTCCGAAAAATCTAATTAGCTATTGCATTGCTTATGGGGATGATGGTTATGAGGGTATTTAATGGTTTTGATAAGGATGTACATGAGAGGGCATATGCCAGGTGTATGCATAAGTCATTTTCGGTTTCACTAAGAGATGGTGCCAGCGAACAGTACGCAGCGTATGAATTTGACGTCAGTTTGTTTGTCTGACATCAACCTACCAACACATACAACTTGAGTCCATCAAACATTAGCGTCTGTGTTGTATCGGTCACTGATCATGTCAACATTTGTGCCTGAAAAAGAACTTCTGAGGCACGCATACCTTTTTATTATGTAATCAAAAGAGAAAGGCTATGCAAAGTCATTCCTTGCTGGTAGAAACATATGGTGGACACGCTCCATCGTTTAGAACATGTGAGAAGGGGTTTCGGCAATTTACACATGGTGATTTCAATGTAAAAGATCATGCTTTGTGCAGTAGTATTGTTTGTTGTTGTGATACTTGAATGTCCGTGACATCACTGAATAATCAATTTCGTTATATGTGTATTTCAGTACATCCATTTTATCTCAGTTATACAAGTAAATGAAAATTGAACTGAAATTTGACTTGATATTTAGCGTTTATTTCCGTAATACTATTTATTTCAAGTTCATCTTTTAAGCCAATTTAATTTCGAAGGGATCGTTAGAAAGGGAACGTATTTACATAACCTTTAATAAATTATCCGAATAGACAAGAACGTCAAAGAGGAGAACGAAGCATGTGAATTGATAGCGAAAATGTACTCGATGTAGCACAAAATAGAACGAGATAATTCCGTGAAAAGAATATGCGACATCAGTTAGAAGTTTCTATCTCCTATCGTGCATGCTTCACTGTCCATATTTTCTGGAACACTGACTAATGATGAAGTACACTTATGGTACGCATGGAAGTAATTAATCTTCGTGTGACACACAACGTCAAGCGAGATTCACAACCTGCTATTATGGTTGATGTATCGGGCAAGACTCAAACCACGGATGTGCTGTTATATCATACTGGTCTATATTAAAGGTAGAGGAAAATAACAAACAAGAAGTTCATAAATACGAGGCTATTTTCAAGTTATGGTTAATAATTCCACCTATTTCCTGTATAACAATTATTGCGGTAATTCTCTTCAGAAGTTTCCTTTTAATGATTTTGCTCCCTTCCCACGTTGTAAACAATGCAGTTGGCTGTGAACGATAAGGTCAGTTCCAAATGAGATAATACTAAGATGGAAATATGTCTCTGTCAATTTTAGTTTAGCGGATATTCTTCGTAGCAAGGCACTTTGCATTACAGTCAACGAAGGCTTTTGTGATTGTGCGGACAGTATACGACGTGCAGAATTTTGGGAATGTATTGTGCGCACGCTGTGAACAGCATGTCCCTGTTAGAGTACAGCGAGAATAGTTGTGGAATTTTATTAGAGTACGAGTCATAGTTATCGTCAATTTAATGTTTTGATCTCATATACGCAGACAAAAATGTTGTTCTAGTCAATATAGAGAAGAAGCCATTCTGAATGTATTTCATCAAGTCTGTGCTAGTATCAGCTTAGAATTTAAATTTACAAAACACAAGTCTTTACCAACCCGTGCCAGTTTCTTTCATCACGGTCAATGGTGAGGCCCTGCTCAATATAGAACACTTTACCTGACTTTGGTGGCTACCACTCGACAATTTATAGCATATACGCTGAAGTAGGGTATCACTTCACGTGCGCCAGTGCGGTCTTTGATCGCCTCTTCAACACGGTCCTCGAAAACCAAGAACTCAGGAACAAGCTATACAAATATCTTCAGCCCTCTCTTGGAAGAAAGAGTGAAATGGATGGATCGTCGAATGAACATGGGTGTCCTTGAAGAGCCAAAACCACGAGAACCCACCTTTCGAACCAAATGATGTGTTATGAATTGAAGAGAACAACATAGAGATATAAAGACGTTCCAAGGCCTAACATGGCGAAGTGAAAAGTGGCCATTGGCCACTCAGAGAACGTCACGTCTCGTAAGAAACTTACAGTACCTACATAGAGTACATAGGCCTACAGTATGTACCGAAGAGATGTTAAGTAAATAACAAAAATGGCCAACCGGACACCAGAAAGGTCGGAACCCACGTGCCGAATGATCTTACCAGTTGTGTCAGGATGACCTACATCGTACTGAACACGACCCAAGACGCTGAAAAATATTTCCAGTAAAATGCCGTCGTGAAAATTAAATATTCATTGAACTGGCCCGCAGTGGGTAAATTGCGCTCTATTTACAGTTGCGAAGGTGTAATTGTCATATTGTAGCTCAGGTGCTTTCCAACCTATAATAGGTACAGATTCATTTATACTTACCCATACAGTAGGAAGAAATTATAACTACCTCACAAACCAAGACATGTGTCCGTTCTTAGTTTTAATGTATCACCTTCATTCTTCGTGATATTTTTCGAGTTATTAAATATTCATTTTTCCAGTTTATGCTTCTGACTGAAAATAATGCAAAACTGTTGCTTTCTGTGGTAATACCCTGAGCTTTGTAAACAAATTTCATAACCCTAATGTTTCGAAAAACAACATTGAAATAATTTATAGCTAAGTATTGATGACCTAAATGTTTGGAGCTTCAACATCAGAGATTCAGCACAAAATTCCTAAGGAAAAGGACTTCAGTATTATGCTATTGCATAATGAATAATATAGACCGAATTAAGAAAGGAGCCGACATCTGCTGTCTTTGTGATAGGACGATAAATTCTTGAACATTAAGGAAGGCTACTTCCGTATGTATAAACTGTCCTGATTTATAACTGTTGGGTTCTTCAGTCGGTTAAAACTAATATTTAGTAATAAATTTAATACCTGCAACGAAATATATGGTAATAGTATTATACTTGTATTTTTTCTTTCAAGAATGATACTGTTACAATATGTTTTCTTTTTCAGATAGTTTATAACTGTATTACTCAAAATTAGTTTTAGCAGATTGAAGAACCTAACAGTTAAAATTAATTGAGACCAAACTGAAAAGGGATGACTTCAGATATTACCAAAAAATGTGCTCTGTGCAGAAGGAACTACGCGCGAAGTTTACTTCGAACTTGAACTCGAAGACAAGGTAATTTTCCGTAAGTTTACGTATAATCAACTTTACCAATATGAAGAATGTCTGGTATGCTAGAGTTGAAGTGTCGTCCGAGAATCTTATCTCCAAACGATGGTGATGATGCTTGGTGTTCAAAGGGGCCTAACCTCTAAGGTCATCGGCCCCAATCTCCAAATGTTCTCAAAAATGAAGTGATACAGAATTCCAGTATGGGAAGAAGTACAAGTTTTATACAACCCTTCCAAATCACTTTTTCGAGTTCACACTTAGCCCACACCAATCAGGCTTGTATTCTAAAATCATGCCTTGATTTTATCATTTCAAATAATATAAAATTCATTAGGACTACGTGGTTAACTATCACGTTCAACCGTAAGTACAATTATCCGCGTTTTGTAGCCCGGAATATAGACGGTTTATCATACTGTAAGACAAAAAATCAGGAATGCTCTTCGTATTATTCTTAAAAAATGGTGCAAGCGGATTGGCGGAGATGTTTTCTTTTCGAAAATATGAGGTTCCTCTTTTACGTCCAGGAGCGCGATTCCAATTGATGAACTCGCCGTATTTCCTACGCCAGAGAACAAGCCGCTGCCGTGATTCAGAGAAAGAAGAAGAGGGAGGGGAAGATGTATGTAAGAGGGATGTACGACGGAGACAGAGATAATGCTCCGCGCGTGTGCACAAGTTTCCTCGTTCGAAGCGCGCAGAATTGTCCTTGTCTAATACAGACAATATCCAAAGTTCGTTTATTAAACAGCCGTGACTGCACACACTGTAATTGAGACACACTTGCCAGTCAAGAAATTCACCAGATCGTTTCCAGCAACGTTCTTTTTTATTTCACTTCCTCGAAGATGCAACGCTGCTGCCCCCACAATTCTGTATTCCTTCACTCAAAACATTGGAAATGGAATGAAATACGAAATGAACGAAACAAAACGCCCAATGATTTGATTACATTAGACGCTCAATATGCCCTCTCCTACTTCATTTTACAGTTCACATCGGTGTAGTAGTGACCTTTCGATTCTGTTCAGGATGTTTTTTTATGTCGTGCATTAACTCTTTCTCCCAATTCCCACTTCCCACTTCTCCTCCCTTCCCTTTCTTCCTCTGACGCACATCAGCAGGCAGTGGCTTGCTCCCGCCATAGCACATACGGGAAGTTCGTCAGTTTGAATCGCGTGCTGCGAAGTAAAAAAATTGACCACTTTTTCTTGAAAAGAAAAATGTTTTCCGCCAATCCAATTGCGCCTTCGTTCTTAACGTAACACGAATAGCATCCCTATGTTTTTATTCGGTGTAGTCTAGTTATGACACACGCATACATGATATTTCCAAACATGCGGTAGTAATCGGAGAGTTGGTGTGAAAAGTACACTGCAATGCAACACAGAAAGTCCCAGTCAATATATGCACTCTAACAATCAATAAGGTGGCATGTTCAGGCGAGAATTTAGTACATGATGGAAATTTGAAGGATTTCTTGTATTATAATTCTGTTTCCCTGCTGGTACACCAACATGGTGCCAGCCACTCGACGTGAGAAATACCAGATAAGGTTACTTATAATATTTCTCGAACAAAGTTCAAAGGTCTGTAAATGGTAAAGGATCGACCGCAGGGCGTATTATCGATGTGCCTAGAAATATCGTTATGCAGTAATATATATGCTCAAAACTCGGAACAGAAACTTTGTGTTATCTAAAGTTCAGTTTTGCATGAACTATACAACTAATTTTCGTTCTGTTATACATGTGCTGCGGGTCAGTATTTCTCCCCTGAGCTTTGTCACATTGCGGTATTTTCAGGCGCAACGACGGTATACTATGTTGTATGCTATGTGGGACATTTTTTCTCTTGTTTTGAGGTATACTGTCCACCCCTTAATTACTTCCTAGGTGTTTTGGAACACCCTGTTTGTAAAAATGCTGTAGACGAGCATGGTGGTAGTGGTGAGATGGTTATTTCAAGGAGGAGGACCCGAAAGTCCGTTAAAATTTGACGGGGCAATAGTTCCTAGACTATTGGAGGTAGAGGGTTAATAAATGATACACACAATTTGCATGGCAATGGAGGTCTTACTGACACCAAAATAAATACAAAATTACAAACAGATGGTGCTAGACAGCAATGCGTCAAGTACAAATGGCCATTCATGGTTGACATGACATGGGGCTTTAATGACACCAACAACGAGTGCACAAACAGGCCAACAGATGGCGCTGGATATCAACACGTTAATGATGCCGAATGAGACCCGTGTAAGGTATAAAATGAGTTGTCATTAATGAGGGTGTTATATGCGCCTGCAATTGCGGTTGCATTTTAATGGTGAAGAGGGCACACACACCCAAAACCCGAGCCATCGGAATTAAGCAAAGAAATTTTAAATTCCTGACTTAGCCGATCAAACCAAGGACCGCTTGGTCCTCACGATACCCCTTTATCCGTGGAAGCGAACACATCAATAGTGATCTCATGACTAAGGTACGTTCTCTCGTCAAAATTTACAAGTTGTTAGCACTTGTATAATGTGTTCCTGTAAGTCAACTTTCTAGTCACGTCACACGTCACATGCATATAATATTTACACGACACTTTCCGTGTCTATCAAATTAGACACGCTGTACTACGTACTTCGATGAAAGTAACTTTCGTTATTCCACGGTGAAATAAATATTGCTGTAGGTGTAACACGGTCGCCTTGAGTTAGAAGCAAGGATGTTTTCTACTTATGAATGGTCAGAGTGATGATGATGATGGTTATGATGATGATGATGATGATGATTATTATTATTATTATTATTATTATTATTATTATTATTATTATTATTATTATTATTATTATTATTATTATTATTTAAATAAGAATGGGAAGACAAGTAGAAACTGACTTTGGAGAAGATTAATTTGGCTTCTAAAGGAATGTAGGAACACGTGCAGCAATCCTAATTTACGCCTGATCTTAGGGGTCCGAATTAGGAAGGACAAGCCCACTTACATGGCGTTCGTGGATCTATAAATGACATTCGATAATGTTCATTGAACCAAGATATTTGAGATTCTGAATGTGATCGGGAATAGATACCGAGAAAAATGTTTTAACAACAATATGTATAAAAATCAGTCTGCAGTGAAAGAATCGAGGAACTTTGAAAAAGGAACAGAAACCCTAAAAGGGGCGAGGTAAGGATTAAGTTTGTTCCCCCCCCCTCCTTTTCAATGATTATATAGGACAGGCTTGAAGGAAACGAAAGGGGAATTTAGAAAGGGAATTACAATCCAAGGAGAGTAAATCAAAACCGTGAGATTTGCCGATGATATTGTTATTTTATCTAAGTCGGCAGAAGATATGGAGAAATTGCTAAGTGGTATGGACAGAGTCTTGAGAAAGGAATAGAACATGAAAAAATAATAATAATAATGGAATCCAGTCTAACGGTCAGACGATGCAGAAATATTATATTAGCGAATGAAGTAGATGAATATTGTTGCTTGGGTACTGGAATAACTAAAGTTGGCAGAAGAAAGGAGGATATAAAATGCAAACTAGCAGAAGAAAGGAACGTCTTTCTTAAGGAAAGATATTTGCGCATTTCGAACATTGATACATGAATTAGGAAGATGTTTGTGAAGACTTTCGTCTAGAGTGTGGCATTGTATGGAAGTGAAACATTGACGACGACTAGCTCAGAAAGAAATAAGAAGAATACTGAAGGTTACATGGGTAGATCGAATCACGAATGCGGAGATACTGAATCGAATTGGTGAGAGGAGATCGATTTGACTAAATTTGCTAAGACGAAGAGACAGAATGATAGGACACATATTAAAACATCCAGGACAAGTTCAGTTGTTTTTTGAGCGAAATGTAGGTGGTGAGAATGGCAGGGGTAGACCAAGATGTGAATATGACAAGCAGATTAGTGCAGATGTAGGATATAGTAGTATAGAAATGACAAGAGTAGCACAACATAGGATGACGTGAACAGCTGCATCAAACATATCTATCATGTGATGACTCAAACAACAACAACAACAACAACAGTGTAGGTTCGTGGTTCTTAGTAGCAAGTACGTACCGTTTAACACTTTCCTGTAGGTTGGATTTTAAAGAATTTGGCACGCGAACGGTTGGTTTTCCCGCGTCAACCAAGACTGCAATCATTGTACGGGTCTCGCAGAGTCTGCTTCTATTTGTTCTGTCGCTGTCGTTGGCCAGCAGGTTGCAAGAATTTGTCGATAGCAGTTCGCTGTGTAATGTGGGATGTCTGCCTGTACTTCTCCAAAGAGAAGCGCCATTTTAAAATGATACGCACGTGTTGAAACATGACGAGCTAGAAACAGATGAAATTGACATTCTGAACGAATCTTCTTCACTTACCTTGGTCCAGTTACGCTATTGTCATAAGAGTAACTTATTGTCATTGAAGAATTAGTTATGAGCTATTACAAATATTTTACTTATATCATTCTTTCTTATCACACGATGGGGAAGCTTTCTCAATAAACCACTAACCTGCAAAGCTGTGGTGTTACGTTTACGTTTTCAGAACATGTATATCCATTATTATTATTATTATTATTATTATTATTATTATTATTATTATTATTATTATTTCTTGTGGCTATTACTGTACTAGCCTGGTGCACCTCTAGTAAATCAGACACCCGACGAAGGTGTGTGGCATCTGTTTTCATAGGAAACTGCGTGTTAATTTAGTGAAAAATAGTACTATGGTGGTGAGTTGTAAATGTTACGGACATTTCCGCAGAGCAGAGAGGAAAAGAAGATTGAGAGGAGAATGGTTGAGTAAAACATAAACAGAAGTTTACGTTTAGATAACAATACTGTGACTGTGGAAAATGTATTTTCATTCTTTCCCTTTCTTCAAAATCCACAATAACACAGAGGGAAATATTAACAATAAATGCAGGGAAGCTTATAAGCTTAGTCAATTTTAAACCAAGGGAGAAAACTTCTATTTTCATACAAGTTTGTAAATGAATGTCAGGTCAATGGGCCTTATAAATTTACAAAAGTTTTTGGGGATAGGCTAGCCTTTTCAATTGAATCGGTAAAACAAAGAAGGGAAGGATTCCACTTTTTTGAAAAAAAATGAGCTGCAATAGCAATGCTTTTATTCGTTTTAAAACGTATCTGTTGAGCTTAAAAACGAAAACATTCCACCAATCATCATGCTCCAGCAACCAGGTAAATATCTCACGAGCGTTGCCCGTCACTACCCTGTCGTAAGAATTGGAGTAAACTCAGGCATCTTAGATTATACGTTCCACTCAGGTGTAATGGTGGTTGCATATTCAGCAAGACATACCTTGCCCCGTCTCTATTTCGGATAATGCACGCCTACAGCTGGCATTAGTTTCTGTACTTAGCCCACTCATTCGTGTACTTGCCGCTGCATACAATGCCAGAATGCGTATCTTCTATAATGATTTTATACTGCGCAAAAACTAGACCTTGGAAGAAATGAGAGAATTGAACGCCCTAGTCGCTTGTTGACACGTATTTTCGGAATGTAGAACGCCCGAGGTTTGCTATTCGCATACTAGGCACAAACAACATTCAGCTTCGACTACCTGTAGGCTTTGACACGCCTTCGCCACACAATGCGATGACAACGCTCTCGAGATATATCGAAATTTCTTGCCAGAAACAGTGCTTGCGCCAGTCCCTAGAAATCTCGGGACCCCGTCTCAGACTAACTAGCAAGACTGAAGTTAATGACAGTAAGGACTAAGAAACTCTACAAAGACTAAAAGGTGAAGAACTGATGTCTTTTCCGAAATTGAAATATATCCTCATAGCTTATATATTCTATTTTTGTGTTTTAAATCAATAAAGTATTTTAATTAACAGTGAGAACAGTTCGTAAATTAATAATGCTATTGGCTTTACGTCCACTAACTATTCTTTTGCGGTTTTAGGAGACGCCGAGGTGCCCGAATTTAGTCCCGCAGGAGTTCTTTTACGTGCCAGTAAATCTACTGACATGACTTTGACGTATATGAGCACCTTCAAATACCATCGGGCTGAGCCAGGGTGGAACCTGCCAAGTTGGGGTCAGAAGGCTAGCGCCTCAACCGTCTGAACCACTCATCCGGGCTGTTTTGTGTATTATCCTTGGTGTTTTACTCAGTCGAGACCAGAAAGGGAAAGATTCCACCAACTTTGAAAACATATCAGAACAGAAATAAAGATTTGAAAAACAAACCACTAGTTGAATACTGTTATTGTGGTTATAATGAATACGTTCGGAATTGTAAGTTTCTTCATCTATCTTTTAGTCTGGTTGCTATGAAGACCTTTTTAAATTCCCAAAATTAGGGTCAAGTGAAATCTTTCCATTCTTGGTCTCACTGGTTCCATTACAATCCAATAGCAGAGGGAAAATATAAATTTATGCAGTTCGAAGAAGAAGAAGAAGCCTTATTTTCTAGGACAAAGTACTAAGAGGGGAACTGAACCCTCAATATAACGGTGACTTTTATATCAAAGTGTCATAGCAAAATTTTGGTAGAAGTCAAGAAGATCTTGGCACGGTATACCATGTTGTTTCTTGGACTCGCTGGCCAATTGGCACAGTTGTGGACTTCGCATTCAGTTGGTTTAGTGTGATGGTATGCGAGTGCTGTGTGAAGGGCAATAACGTTACCGTAGAGGGAAAGGTACAGCGAGCAGGATGTGGCACTGAGCTTGGGCTGGGCAGCGTGATGGCTACGTTGCTCGTTATCAACCTGTTGTACAGGCGTGGAGTAGTTAGCTCTATATCCGACCATCTTTTCAACCGGAAATTAATCTGATACTCATTTTTAGAGTAGGCTGCGTGAACCTGAGAGCTATGTGCTTCTCCTGAAGTGGAAGTCTCGCTTGTAAGTTTTAGATTTCCTAACGGAGAACCAACTCTACGTCCTGGCACCTGAACTATGGAATCTTTTAATGGTTTTAAAAATGTTTAAATTTCAATTTAAGGATAATGTATCAATATATCTGGAAAAAGAAGGATATGTATAACTGATACAATAGCTTCTACAAGGGGGTGGAATAAATACAGCAAAGATTTTAGGCTTGATTATTCTTGAAGAAGCAAGCACATGATGTAATTTAATTCCTAGTTTAGAGGAATTTACATCGCCTATAATGTTGTTGTGTTGAAATGAGGATTTAATTCGCTGCCTGTGAATGCCGTTTTAAGGGTTCACAATCCTTTGCATGAGCATTCTAACTAGACTTTACATGTTAAAACTACTGTTACTTAAGTTGAAATTAATTTACGTGAGCACTTCACAATCCACTTCTCGTCGTCTGGCTTCTTAATGCAATTCTAGAAAACCGATTTACAGAGGCGGCTCTCCCAGTCGCAACCTAGTTGTTACGTGACGTGTTTTGCTGAGAAACTACAGCGGTGGTTATCTGAGATGACTCAGCAAGGAATGGAAGGAGCTAATCAGGTACACCTACTGTTAAATCATCAGTCTGCAGTGAATGCATTTGCCACCCTGTGGAATAGACTTGGGCACGTGTTTTGAATAAGAACCTTCTTCCTGTGAATTCAGTCGAAATGAATTAACACAGTGATTCTGAAAACTGTAGTGTGTGACCCCCAACGGCGCAGGGAGTGAAATATATTATTATTTGTGCTTATAGATACAAATAAATGAAGGTCAAAATGTATTAGTTATAAAACACAAAGGATACAATAATATAAAATTTATTTTGACGATTTTATAAAAAATCCGCCAAAAATACTTCTAAGTCATCTTTTTCTGTGTGAACAACCAGTTATTGCAACCATCAAGAAGAGAGTTACACACTTGGAACACAGATTTGTGTAAGTGGCTTCAGAAGATCTTTGCATGGCAGAGAAACATTAATAATATATATGGGGTTAAATGTAGAATACAGGTTTTTGAGACGTGACATTACAAAATAGATTTATGGTGAGATGCGTATGTTTATATTGGATGAAAAATGAAGAGATTCGGAACCAAATTGATGAGGGTATAATGATTTGACGAAATTGACCTGGAGAAGAGAGGCATAACTGCATAAAGGAGACGGGCTAGCTTGTGTATTTTTTCAAACTTCTATTTTAGACATCAAAAGAACAATTCTAAGTGCCTAACCACAAAACGGAAGTGAGAGGAGAAAATAATCTTGGTTCTCACATAATAGTTAGTAACAATATAAGAAAAGAAATAGACTTGCTAATGAGCTTTCGGGCTTTTACCGTATTAGAAAATAAGGTGAAATGTTTACGTTTCGCAGAAAAGTTTGCTGCACGTCTTCAGATGAAAATCTCGACGCTTCACGACCAGAACTTCTCCATTAACCTTGTTTTCTGACAAAAGCTTATTATCTGTTTGCAATTACGGACCGTGATAGCATCAATCTAAATAGAAGGAGGGATTTATATGGCTAGAAAATGATACTATCGAATGCAACAGTTATTAATTAACAATAATTAATGTAATATCTGTAAAATATTTTGACAGTAGTTCTAATTTACTGATCTGAGATACTGACAAAAGCAAATGAAGATGAAAAATTCATGGGTATACGGACTGTGGACCCAAGTACGGAAATATAATTTGGGTACCATTACGTAGCTGTAAATAGGGAAGTACTCTAGGTTATTTAAATTTTAAACAACCTGGTGTGTCTATTTTACAGAAATACATAGGCTAGAATTGGCAGGGCACGTTGTTAGAATACAAGAAGGCAATTATACGAGGACTTTAAATAAAGTAATGGCAATAATGAAAGAGCGCAATATTTAATGCACTAACAAGTATAATTGCATGATATTCCTTCAATGAAGTCACCCGCAAATGTAAGGAAGCCGTAGGGGATCGTTGACAAGGATTTCTCTGTTGATGACAGCGAGGGAGTGCCCTACTGTGGGGTGTACAGATGTTCCCGGACAGTCCCTCGATGGTCTACGGGTACAAGACCACTCACGATGTCAAATTGATCTTGAGGTATGGACTGCGACCTGTGCGGTGTAAATACGCAGTCTTATTCCAATTGACATGAAACGCCTTGTCCCTTCGTGCAACCGTCCCATACGGTAATGCATTCCTGCCACAGGCTTCACGTAATCTTCGATAACATAATGATGCATTTTTGCCACGGGCAACTTCAATTTGAATCCACGAACGCTGATCATCTTTTGAAAATATGCTTTAGAGTGGTGAAATTGACACTCTTCACTTCAACGCCACACAGCAACAACACACCGAACTGGATGCCCGTCAAATACATACTACACATCGACAACAGCATCACCTGACCACTCCCACATCGTATTTACGCATGCTTGGTCTCCTGCGAGTGTCTCGAATACGTTGCCATTACATTACTTACAGCCCTCTTATTTAAAAACTGACCTTCCTGAAATCATAGTGATGCAGAAAGAAAATCAAGACCTAAACTACACTGATCACATGATTTACATGCAAGGTATGGAAGTTCTTATTATGAAAGGACAGAACAGGAAGACATCCAGGATCGATGAATGGAAGAAGACTCTTGAATAAACCACGGCTATAAGAGTGTAAGGCCACCAAATAATCAGGAGAAGATGTTTGGTTGTGACAGGGAAATATGAACAATTATTGAAAAGAAAAAAGGACGAGAGCCTTAGAAGCGTGATTTCAAAGAAACATACTGATTGAAAGGTGGACCCATAGCATTTCAAACTGATTCTCAAAAATTTTGTGAAAGTGAAATGGGTAAGAAGGAGATAGGTACGATCTAAGACAACATTTTACAGATCGTTTTGGAATTTAAAGGGAAGTGTAGAGAATGGAATGTGGAGACTAAGGCATGTATATGATAAACATATTGGAATAGGTAGGGGAACATAATTTTTTAGATATGAAGAATAATTTGCAGTGAAAATCTGTCTAATTAGTCTATGTACTGATCCATTATGAATGGAAATATACGATAATATAGTAATTATAGTAAGTAGTTTAAACCACAATGCTTGGGGTTCCTACTGTCTGGGAAGATTCTATATACATTTTCATAGCTATTCTCGAACAACTGATGTGGAACTGCCCGCCGGGTTTCGGAAATGGCTGAATGGCGGATGGGATGATTAATGAAGCAAATAGCATTACAGTCTGCAGCAACATGCATGCAAGTGGAGAATGGGCTCTGTTCCGGTGGACAATTGCATTCCGACCAGCACACTACTACCATAGTAATAGCTTATTCAGCCGTGTATTCCCCCACTGCACAGAACCATCTCTCCTTCGTGTTTCACTGCTGTTTCTTACACATTTACAATTTTATAATACAGTGGAGTATTTTTAATTCGAAATCTAAGGGGAATCAGAAAAATAATCGAATTATCAAAAATGCGAATTAACCAAAACTTACTATTTTAACGATACTTTTGTACAGTACTGTTTACATACATGCATACATTATCATTATAGACTGTTATGCCTTTCAGCTTTCAGTCTGCATGTCTCTGTGAATTTACTAAACATCGCCACAATCCTCTGTTTCCAACTAGTGCTGTGGCCTCATTTAGTTCTATACATCTTATCTTCAAATCGTTAGAAACTGAGTCTAACCATCGTCATCTTGGTCTCCCTCTACTTCTCCTACCCTCCATAAAATAGTCCATTATTCTCCTAGGTAACCTATCCTCCTCCATTCGCCTTGCATGACACCACCACCGAAGCCGGTTTATGCGTACAGCTTCATACATAAAGTTCTTTCCTAAATTAGCCTTTATATACCCATTCCGATTAACCCCTGCCATTGTTCCCAGCTGTTTGTACCAGCAATAATTCTTGCTACTTTCATGTCTGTTTCTTCTAACTTATGAATAAGATATCCTGAGTCCACCCAGCTTTCGCTCCAGTGTAGCAAAGTTGGTCTGAAAACAGACCGATATAAAGATAGTTTCGTCTTGTAGCTGACTTCCTTCTTACAGAATACTGTTTATCGCAACTGCGATCTCACTGCATTAGCTTTACGACACCTTGATTCAATCTCACTTACTATATTACCACCCTGGGAGAACACACAACCTATTATCGACCTGTTCTAGCCCTGTATCACCAATCTGACATTCGATTACCTACTACCTACTAACATCAATTTAGTCTTCGAGAGACTAATTTTCATACCATACTCATTGCAGTTCTGTATAAATAAAAGGAATTCATTATAATGAATAATTATTACAGTAGTATTTATTATACCGTTCCTTAATAGCTGCCATGTCGTCCTGCAATACAGATGAATATGTTCACATGAAGATGTACTGTATAAACACTAGTAATACAGCAGTATTAACAGTATTTACACAAAATTTCTCACATTCGAGTAGCATCTAACAGATTAATTTTAGTTTGCTTCTTGTCGTTATCCAGGATTTTAATAACAACCTGCCATCGATACTTTATTAAACTGATCCGTTGGCTGCACAACTGACACCATATTGGCAGGAAAGTAGACTGTTCTAATTAAATTTAGGAATCTTATAACGAGCTGTGCAGTTATCAATTAAGAGCAAAGATTTCCTTCCAGCCCCATACTATTATGTATAGCACTATAAGCCAATTTTTCAAAACAGTTCACTAGTCATCCAGGCTTTTTGTTAAAGTTGTACTGTTCTTGACAGCTTCATAACATTTGGGAATTATCTGAAAGCTTCAACTCGTGGAACCGTGACAAAATTAACTTATAATAAAATCCTGACTTCCAGTTATCCAAATTTCAGCTGCGAAAATTCTATTTAAGTACTATTTTTTGCATTGTTCAGATTATGAATTCTTAGGGGAGTTAAGTTATATTAGAATTATCTAGTTTTCGAATTACCTAATGTCGAATTAACCAGAGTTCACTGTACCTATATTTTACAGTATATAACGTACTGAAAAGTATATATCACGCCATCAAATTTTAATTCATTTGGGGATGAGAAACGGTATGGTATGTTTGTTAAGTAACGTTGATCCTGATCCTAACCTCTTCAGGAGTAAAATGAAATGGCGTATGGCTTTTGGTGCCGGGAGTGTCCGAGGACATGTTCGGCTCGCCTGGTGCAGGTCTTTCGATTTGACGCCCTTAGGCTACCTGCGCGTCACGATGAGGATGAAATGATGATGAAGACGACACATACACCCAGTCCCCGTGAGAAATTAACCAATGGTGGTTAAAATTTCCGACCTTGGCGGGAATCGAACCCAGAACCCTTCTGACCAAAGGCCAGCACGCTAACCATTTAGCTATGGAGCCGGAATCTTCAGGAGTAAACCATTGAGTCGAGCAGTAATGGACTGCGGAAACACTTTGATTCAAATTTAATTTTCCTCACACTCGAAATAACTTTACGTGTTTTTTTAAATTATAATTACAGAGCCGAATCAATGAAGGCATAGGACGATAGGACCTATGGAGTAATCATATCATACTGTCCGGCTGGCCTTATGCCCAAGGGGTCCGAGGTTTTAACCTGAATTGGTTAATTCCGATGGCTCTGTGGGCTGGGTGTGTGTTGCCTTAAGCATTAAAAATCATCTTAGGAAAGTTAAGCATCTTTGGAGGCCACACGCCATTTTTATCCTAAATCTAAAACGATTGAGCAAGTACCGAAAAATTCCTGCATTCAAAGGTGGCCTATGCAGGTGTCGCGCTCAGATGTCCAAGGATAGATTTCCAGCTCATTGAAAGATTTTAAACGGGCTTGGAAGCAAATATTCCATCTTATTTAATGCCTAGGAGACGAATAGTGGATACATTTACTTCACATTCCTACAAGTGTCTACATAGCCTATACGGAGATAATAATGTCGTGTGGCCTCTGAAGGGGCCTGCTGCAGGTCTTGCGAGTTGACGCCGTGTAGGAGACTTGCGCGTCTGTAAGGATGGGGCCCTTCCTGTGCGATGAATTCTAATCATATAGCCTCCGAGCTATCGGAATTAACTAATGAAGGTCAACATCCCCGATCCAGACAGGAATTGAACCCGGAAATATAGAACAAAGTCCAGCATGCTAACAATTTAGTCATGGAGCCGGACTATTTGGAGATGGCTTTGGTTTATTTTTCCAATATTATGTGTTTAAGAAACGTAACTGGAACAGTCGAGCATGTTTCTTACTCTGTCAAAGCAACTGCAACAAGATGACCGCTATACATTGGTCTTATGGGAAAAACCGATACCGGGCGAGGGGCAGCACTAATGGTGACAAGATGACCGGGGAGTTGCTTTGACAGAGTAAGAAACATGCTCGACTGTTCCAGGGAGTGCAGGTATTGGAATGTTTCATAAGCAACGTGACGACATGATGAGCGGTGTTGATTGACCACTGACCTGCTTCAATGCATTTCACATTTTCATTCCAATCCTTCGGTGAGTATTCGAATCAATATTTCAACGAGAAATAACGGCACTACACATTCAAAATTAAATAATAATAGCAATAATAATAATAATAAGAAGAAGAAGAAATTGGACGATAATAAAAACATTATTTATATGCAGCGACGCCTCCTACAAAAGTTTCCATCTGTTTTCCCAGTACTGACAAATTACTGCCATGCTTACGACGTACCTCCAAAAACGAACAAATGACTGTGAAATTTAAAAATTGATCATTCTGGCCCAATACTCAATTTTTGTCAGTTAAGTAAAATGGAGTCTTAAGGGCACCCGGAAGGGGCTATGTTTGCCATGTTAAAATGGGCGTTTTCAAGGAACATTTTCTCAGAAGGTTATGAACCAAGGAAATTCATTTTTGTATACATATTTATTAGACCCTCGCACGTAGATAGACGACGTCATTTTTTAATATCTTCTGTTTTTTGAAAATATACATTTTTAAGTAAACATCAAAATTTTAGGTTTTGAAATGAGACATTTTGTTCCATAATTCAAAATCATACCTTTTATTTTAAAAATCTCGTGTTAAAATACGTAGAATGATTAGTTACATACCACCTACAGGTTTGGTTAATGTACGTTCAGTGGTATCCGAATAAATGTTCCTTAGATACATAAAAAACTACTTTTCAGGAAACGAGCCTCAAAGTTCCTTATGCATTCTACATTCATACAGAGGATCATCTGGGTTCTCTTCCATCTCATCTTGTAATCTTCTATTTACACTTCCTTTCTTCTGTCTTCCAAGCTTCACCAGCTCCCTTTCTGCTGCATCTGTTTTCCTTTTTCTTTCCTGTGTTCTGGAGGTACCGGTGTACGAAGTCTTTGTAGAACCTCGCTCTTCGAGATATTACCCCCATTGTATATTGCCACGGAATCATAAACACCAAAGTGGAGTGTTTTTATACTCACAAATACCCTCTTGGGTATCCGGGTCCAGATCAAATTATTTAAGCATTCGTTAGGGATTTGGGTTTTACCGAGAAGACATTTCCGGAGAAGTTTTTCATATGATAAGTCTCTGGACACAAACCGTGCTGTGGTTGTTCATTCTGCATCTTTTTGGTAGTCAATTGGGGAACACACATTTGCACACTCACTTGTAAGATTCGGAATAATAACAGTGATTTTTCTCTTTCCCACATTCTCGCGCACCTTGAAAATCCTATTACTATGTCTACACATCTTGTTCAATGTATAAAACCAAACGAAGAAAAGCAGCTGAATACTGTTGTAAAAGAAGCCGCCAAAACGAACAATAAACACATGCAGTTGTGTTCTCAATCATTCTGCTGTCCAGGTTGGCCAACAATTGAAAGTCGCACTTTCCTGCAGCAGGGATATCCTCTCGCAGAAAATGATCACGTTCTGAAACATAAACACCTTCAACAGAGTCTTTGTCACCGCTTACAAATGGAAAGTAATTTTATGTCACATCAGTTCGAGGACATGTCATGCCCGACATCTGCAGCACTCCAGGTAATATAAAAATTAATACCCTTTCAAACGTCGCATAGGTCTGAAACAAAAAGTATTCGGAAGAAGAAAGTCACAGGTACATAAAACTGCAAAAAAAAATTAAAAAACAAGTTTTCGATTTCACCCCTTCCGGGTGCCCTTAAAAACTTGTGGAATACGATATTAGTCAGCTGCTAGGATTCTTGAAATCTGATATTCCCAAATATGAGATCCGAGCAAGAAATGTACAATCCCTTAACATTAAAAAGTTGCAAAACAATACTTATATTACGCAACGTCTATTTATGTTTTTATTTTATTACCTTCCTAAAAGTTATAAAGGCTGCCACAGAGCAAAGTATAACAAACATTCGGTTATACAATTGCTGATTAAAGATAGTAAAAGAGTAGAAGAGCTTAAGGACAAAAACACATGTTTAGGTAGCGTATAAGCGATTCCGTAAAATCGTGACAGATTCCTTAACTGCCGAGATTGCATTTTGCAGGTGTTGTTTGACTACGGACCTGTTTTACTGCATTTCATATTAATCAGCTCCTGATAAGGATTAGCAAAAAAAAACCAATTTCAATACTTCGGTGAGTATTTGAATCAATATTTCAACGAGGAAAAGCCTCCGTGGCTCAGGCGGCAGTGCGTGGGCGCTCACCGCTGGATACCATGGTTCAAATCCCGGTCCCTCCATGGGAGATATGTGCTATACAAAGTGGAGGCGGGACAGATTTTTCACCAGGTACTCCGGTTTTCCCTGTCATCTTTCATTCCAACAACACTCTACATTCTCATTTCATAGCATCTATCAGTCATTACTAAATCACTTTGGGAGTTGCAACCCCATCGTAGTAATAGCCGATATTTGCTTCATTCATTACATCCCTGACCGGTCAATGACTGGAAAACAGGTTGTAGGTTTTCATTTTCATTTCAACGAGGAATAAGTACATTCAGAATTGTATTTGTTTTTAGAGCAGGGCACTGTAGGTTCGTGCATAGCTTTCTTCTCGTCGTCAAACTCCTGTGGCTGCTCTGAATTCAGTTCGAACCTTACGGTTGATCTAATACGTAGCCAGGTTTTGAGTTGGCTTTAAAGGCAACGATGTCTATTCACCTTGTGCTCCCTTATATAGCGATTCCAGAGACTTCCTCACGAGTGGTATATCCTCTCCTTTGTAAAGAGTCGGTTAACATATGACGGATAGTGCAGTGACGGGCATTGTAAAGAGTTTCACCGTGCGTGCAAAAACCAATGACGTGTGGAAGGACTTGATCTCACTGTGTTTACCGTCCAGATTTCACCCCAGCACAGCTCGAATTGCAGCAACATTACACGTAATTTTGAGGGCACCCTTTCATTCGCAGCAAGAGAATCCGTTGTGGTGCCCGACCAATTATTAATAGAAGTGTAGTCTTTATAAGAAATAACCACTTTACCCTTATGACATATACATCTGAGAACGTAGAGATTCATAAATTAAATCTTCAGGTAAAAGATAGGAGCTGGCACATGGGCTAATATGCAAGGTGGCCGCTACAAATTGGTCTTATGGGGAAAAACCGATACCGGGCGAGGGGCAGCACTAATGGTGACAAGATTACCGCTGTACATTGGTCTTATGGGAAAAACTGATACCGGGCGAGGGGCAGCACTAATGTGACAAGATGACCGCTGTACATTGGTCTTATGGGAAAAGCTGATACCGGGCGAGGGGCAGCACTAATGTGACAAGATGACCGCTGTACATTGGTCTTATGGGAAAAACTGATACCGGGCGAGGGGCAGCACTAATGTGACAAGATGACCGCTATATATTGGTCTTATGGGAAAAACCGATACCGGGCGACGGGTAGCACTAATGGTGACAAGATGACCGCTATGGATTGGTCTTATGTGAATAATCGACACATGAGTAATACGTGACGAGATAAACTGATAATATATTGAAGTAAACTTTGAAATGTTTACAGAACACTATTCTGTCTGTCTTCCACAGTGATATTTAGAAAATGACAACTTTTAGCAGCTGAAACTGGCACCAGGTATATCTTGTAACCTCCCATTTACAAGCAAAATGTGACGGAACTCTTAGGCCTGCATTTATTGTACACGTAAAAGAAGAACACGTTTCTTGTGCCACATTCGCCATGCAGATGCGTTTTCATTTATCAACATGAGTTAGAACTACGCCAAATGCGAGTTCTGTTTTTTTCAGAACGTTACTGAGAAGAGGAGAAAGTCCGGAAGGCTGAAACTGGCACCATATTTGGGTAACAGGAACATTTCAACGATGACAATCATATTTCAACTGTTTAGTGGAAAATGTATTATTTCAGTGAAATGAATGAAAATTTGTCACCACTCTGAAGTATAGAACGGTACTAAATCCACCTGTAAGCACGAGATGAAACTTCTACCACCGAGCCTGGAGAATGGCACGTAAAACGTTTTAATGGTGTATGCTTCGTTGTAGGTATTTCCACATCAGATATATGATTCGGCTGAGGTAGACATTTCGTATATT
This sequence comes from Anabrus simplex, assembly GCF_040414725.1. Lineage (NCBI taxonomy): Eukaryota > Metazoa > Arthropoda > Insecta > Orthoptera > Tettigoniidae > Anabrus > Anabrus simplex. Next base: position 290,114,065 of record NC_090270.1, on the reverse strand, counting down.
TGGTTCTTTTTGGATGAAATGCCTCTCATTCAGAGAGATAAAATAATTGTAATTTTGTTTAATGTGGCAACATTAACATCCTCTTGTGCCATAGGTTTGACCAGTATGTTACAGCTTGCTTTGCAGTTGGAGTTGCCATTGTGCTGCCAGTGTCGAAGCCAAAGAACACGTGTGGCCACCAGATTGCTTGGACTATAACCTTACAGTCCGGCTGCTGTCTGTATAACTGAGTGAAACTGTGAAGTAAACATGAGAATTCCAGACATGATAAGGTGGAATTCTTTAAGTTTCGCAGCGAACTTCGCTCCGCGCCTTCAGCAGAAAATCTCGTCTGCTCATGAAAAGCGTGTCTCTAATAATGAAGTTTTGAATTTAAGAATGCTTTACCGTTGGTATATAATAAGTGGAACTTCCGTTTGTTAGTAGAAGGCTGACTGTGCTTTTGCCTTCTGAGCATCAATTAAGATGTTTCTTGTTCCATCGTATGTACGTGCGAATTAATCTGCGAGGTCATCAGACTATAATTACGGCTCGTGAAGGCATCAGTCTAAATATAAGAATTTTACATTATTTTGTTAAGAAGAAAGCCATATTAATATTGAAATCATTCCTTAGCAGACAAAATAGGGAGTCCCCTTACAAAAAAAAAAAAACTTAAAATTAAATATCTCCTCAATTGTGTGAAATTTGAACGGCTACAGGGACGGGAATGGTTTCAAATTTTGAGCCTTGGGTGTCTCTATCAAACAAAAAGAAAAGAAATTGAAAATCACTTCCGGCCTAAATGCACTTCCGGAATAACAGACTAATATCGCTTGATTCCTTACTCGTTTTCTTTTATTTCCTTTAAATTTTTTTTGCTAGGGGCTTTACGTCGCACCGACAATTTGTTTTACGTCGCACCGACACAGATAGGTCTTATGGAGACGATGGGATAGGAAGGGTCTACGAGTGGAAAGGAAGTGGCCGTGGCCTTACCTAAGAAACAGCCCCATCATTTGCCTTGTGTGAACATGGGAAACCACGGAAAACCATCTTCAGGGCTGCCGACAGTGGGGCTCGAATTCACTATCTCCCGGATGCAAGCTCAGAGCTGCGCACTCCTAAACGCACGGCCAACTCGCCCGGTCGTTTTCTTGTTTTTTATTCAAATCCTAGACAAATTAACTACCACAATTATTTCTGTAATGTTCTCCTTGCTTCAATATCCTCAGGCTTTTTAAGATTTTTTTGAAAAATGTCACACCGAATGTAGTTATAAGAGCTTAAGTGAAACTCTACCTTGACTCACATTAGCTCTCGTAGTGGTGCTTAAGTGGAACTATGCCTTGACTCACATTAGCGCTCGTAGTGGTAGCAAAAGGCAAACTGTTAGTCTAATCGACCGCATAACGATCATTAAGAAAAGTATTGTAATTTTTAGAATAAATAAAGAATATTTTCCCATAATTTATTATACGTATTTTATTTACGGTTTCTATTCCCGGACAGGTCAGGGACATTTACCTGCATCTGAGGGCTAGTTCGAGGTCCACTCAGTCTACGTGATTACAATTGAGGAGCTATTTGACGGTGAGGCAGCGGCCCCGGTTTCGAAAGCCAAGAATAACGGCCGATAGGATCCGTCGTGCTGACCACACGACACCTCGTTATCTGCAGGCCTTCAGGCTAAGCAGCGGTCCCTTTGTAGGCCATGGCACTTCGTGGCTGTTTCGCCATGGGGTTGGGGGCCTAAAATTCGTAGCTCATGTCGCTGGAATGTTTCCAGCATTGAGTTGCTTGCCTGAAGAACTAGAACTGTGGATTTTTCTAGTCTCAACCTAGTCAATTAATATTTAAGCTTTCGAATCTGTAGAACACACAAATTTATTTTCTACAGACATGTAACAGTGTTATAATTAGTGCATTCGAAAAACTGAAAACAATTAAGTAACAATTCATCATGATTTGAGTTTACTAAGATGTAAAGTGACATGAAACAGAAAGGATGGAATGCAATTAGGAATCAAATTAGAAACGTACGTGTAACTGAAAGAAAATCGAAACTGAAAATTAAATTAGCTGCACGAGCTTTGAACTACTTCAAACCCGTTCAAACTTCTGAGTTAGAAGAATTCTATACACGGAGAGTTTTCGAGCTCCGTACAGTCAAATTTCAATTTATTCTCCTTTTCGGTTAAAAGTATTTTTGAACTAAAGAAGAAGGAAAGTGTAGTAGATTCTAGGTGCAGTGAACGGCTTATAATTCGGCAAAGGAGAACTAGAGCAAAATGATACTATCGAGATTCTACAAAATAAGATTTCATATAGTACAGGATTTATTTGGTTCTTCTTCGGAACCAAGTGAAAATATATTTCAAATTTTCCGAAAGCCCAACGTTAATGTCATCCAGCAACATGATCTGAACATTTTGAAAAGTGACAAAGCAACGTATGGTAGTAGTGATACCTCAGAATGCGATGATTTTAACGAAGTAACGTATTATTTGGTTGAATTTGTTATATCACATCATTGCCGAGGTATGCTATCTCACAAAATAGGGAATACATGGATAGGGACGTTGAAGAGAGACTATGACCTGCATGAGAACAGTAGCCGGACTCGTTGGCTGAACGGTAAGCGTACTGGCCTTCGGTTCAGAGGGTACCGGGTTCGATTCCCGGCAGGGTCGGGGATTTTAACCTTAACTGGTTAATTCCAATGGCACGGGGGCTGGGTGTATGTGTTGTCTTCATCATCATTTCATCCTCATCACGACGCGCAGGTAGCCTACGGACGTCAAATAGAAAGACCTGCACCTGGCGAGCCGAACCCGTCCTGGGATATCCCGCCATTAAAAGCCATACGACATTTCATTTCATTTCATTTCATGAGAACAGTGGAAGGACGTAATCGTGTTTTAATATAGCAATGAGCCATCTATATTCAGCGTTTAAATATCACATAAAATTAATCGATAAGTGACAATGCTGGTGAATCTAATAAATTCCAAGTATAAAATGATAATTAAAGTTCGATCTGGTAGAACTTCCGTACGAACTGTCCGAAGAAATGGCGTGGTGTATTAACATTGGAACTCTCTGCCCACAGTATATTTCGGCACAATCGTCAAATACCTAGCTCATAAGATGATTTTGGCCTAAGACACAGAGTAATGATCCCAGTTCTTTAACATTCATCGTCCTTTTACATTCAAATTTATTCAGATCAAGTTCCTTGAACACCCAAGAATCATTTTACATGACTCTCAATTCCTTCACAAAAGGAATTGTATTGCTGAGTAAACGAATGTATTCGTCTATGGCTTCATCTCATATATTGTGGCTTCATCAATTTTGCCTTTAAAGACATGAATAAAAGAGAGGAACTTTCATTCTTATTCTTATACTTTTTATTAGATAGCAGTTTCCTTTCCTTACACAATGAATGGCATTGTGCCACTATCTCCTAGAGCAGAAGAATGTTGTTTGTTTCATTAAGGATGTAGCAAATAATGACATGGATTTGAAACACATCGTCATCATCATCATCAGAACTTAATCGGTCACCGTTTGGAGCAAACGGTCCCCACCACCTCATCTTCTTTCGGGTCTTATATGGCAGACATTTGACATCTCCATTGATCCTGCAACTTGCCTGGACGGGAAAATCGTCAGTCTGAAGTACAACTACGCACAAGGTCACGTGTAACTTTATTTATTAACCTACAAAGAGCCAGTGGGTCAGAGCTGGAAAGACAGAAGGGGACTGAAGCAGGGGTCTTGCGGGGGGATGGGTAGATTGGAAGGGATAGACAAGGAAGAAAGGGGACGTAGCCTTATGTTACGTACCATCCCGAAATTTGCCTCGACGTGAAGTGGGAAATCACGGCAAACCACTTCGAGGATGGCGTAGATGGGAATCTAATCCCTCCCCGCCCCCACTACTCAGTTGACCACCCGAGGCTGAGTGCACCCGGTTCCGGTCCTCCTACCACTTTTTAAATTTCGTGGCAGAGCGGGGAATCGAACCCCGGGCCTCCGGGGGTGGCAGATAATCAAACTAACCACTACACGACAGAGGCAGACAGTTTCGTATTTTACCAAAAGTAAGTTTTTAATTTTCTCTGGAAATATGAGATCTAGAGCAATGAAAATCAGGACATTTTTAAATATCTAATGATTAAACTGAAGACTTACAAAAAGTATAATTTTCCCCAAAATATTGGTTATATGGCACTAACCACGTACTATTTTTTGGAGCCAAAACATGTTTTCTTGTTGAGAAGGTATAATAAAAAATTCGATACAATTATAAGTCTTTGTTTCTGGTAATAGTGTTATTAACTCGCAAAAAAAAAGAAGAAAAAAATATAGATGATAAAGTAATATTTTCTTGGGGGAATTGTAACTAAAGTTGATGCATACATTTAAAATTAAAATTTTTACTCTTCTGATAATCGTTGATCAACATTGTTCATTTTTCACAAAGACGTTGTCCTAAATAGTGGAAAAATGTTATCAATGTTTGTTAATTATGAAGAAAATAGTTTCATGGATATGGGCCTTAAATTAACACCCAGGTCTCCTTAAACCTCTTTTCTAGATGTTCAATGGCATTTCCTCTGAACACAACTAATTGAATTTATTCAACAGATTTCATTGAGTTCCAGTGAGATGTACTGAATTAGTTAATAATTTGTAAATATCGGGAAACCACTCCAAAGCATCGCCAATTACAGTGAAATATTACAATTAGTGCAGTGAGACGTTGAAAAACTTGCCAGTAAGATTTCCTTAATTTGTGGAATATGATGATCCACTCTCTAAGATCAAAATATAATTAAAAGTTGTACAAGTTTTCCTTTTTGTCACATAAATCCCCAATATTTTAGTACTAGAGCTGTAATATATATACATCCCCATTAACTTAAATATCAGTAGGTTCTGGAAGAGGTACTGGTCCTCCTTCCCACTTGTATACTCTACCCAAAGTCTCACACTCCAGGACACTGCCGTTGAAGCGGTAGAGGTGAGATCCCTCGCTGAGACCGAGGGAAAACTAACCCTGGAGGGCAAACGGATCAGAGTGTTAAACTCACTCTTCAATGTTTTAATACTTCCCAGCTTCATATTCATCTTAATAATTACTCTTCTGTTGTTTCTCTTCGTATTTTCACTCTTTTCCTTCAGTCCGGCATCCATCCTTATTTATCTGTTGGGCAACAATTTCAGCTTCAAATACTTGTTGTCTATACGTCGGGGTGCATAATCCTGTCTTCATATTGGAACCTCTGCTGATGCTCAGCCGATCTATTACTTAAATCAACTCGATGCTCCATCATTGAAACAGGTGACATACCGAGCGAGTTGGCTGTGACCGGACGAGTTGGTCGTGCGGTTAGGAGCGTGCAGCTGTGAGCTCGCATCCGGGAGATAGTGGGTTCGAACCCCACTGTCGGCAGCCCTGAAGATGGTTTTCCGTTGTTTCTCATTTTCACACCAGGCAAATGGTGGGGCTGTATCTTAATTAATGCCAGGGCTGCTTCCTTCCCATTCCTAGGCCTTTCCTGTCCCATCATCGCCATAAGACCTATCTGTGTCGGTGCGACTTAAAGCAAATAGAGTTGGCTGTCCGGGTTGGGGCGCACTCTTGAGAGGTTACATTCAGGATATAGAGGGTTCCACATTCTCACACCGGGAAAATGCTGGAGCTGTACCTTAATTAAGGCTACGGCCGCTTCCTTCCCACCCTTAGTCCTTTCCTGACCCATCCTCGCATGAGACATCTGTGTCGGTGCCACGTAAAGCCAAATTTTGTAAGAGATGACATCATCCGGCCCCCCAATGTTTAGAGCCTTGTAGCCAACAAATATAGCTTTTGTGACACATTTCCATATTGCGCCCTGGTGGGGGTGTGATAAGCGTCATGCTATTGTAATTATGATGAATTATTGAGGAATATATATTTCATTTTCAGAATAAATAGTATCTTACTGTACATACAGTAAGAACAGGCCAGGCCGAGATGGCAGGTTTCACCATACCACAGACTGTTGTCTCCATTGAGATTAACAAACCCAATGAGTGACAGAATTAGATTTCTCAGAAATTGTGACAACGAGGAAAGAGAGAGGATAACTTGTTGCCAAAGTTTTCCTAGCCCCGGGCAGTCTTGGTAGTAGCAACAGCGCAGGGTGCCGGGTGCAAATTTCTGAGAAATGATGGCGAGGTATCTCCATGTAACTAGCGGGAGTTGAACGCGGGGTTGGCACTGGAAGAAAAAAATATGAGCCTTCCCGGTCGCGTGGTTTAGGTGGACCAATGGAAAAATTCACTTGACCAAAGCAAGGCGACAACTTCGTATTGTAAGAAGCACTAGCGAGGCTAACTCCGTGGATTAAACATAGAAGGAAGTGAAGTATCGATTCAGAATAAAGTGGAATTTAGGAGCCTTACTATACCATAAAACTTATAAAAAGTTAATAATAGCGGGAGATTGCATGGTATAATTCTGAGAATTCATGGACGCTATTCGCTGATTGGCTGAAGGTAAAGGAAGCCACAAAAGAGCGCGAAACCCCGAGCCGGGATACGGCAGCTAAATTCGCGAATATATCCATTACCAGCGAACGATAATAGTTGGGAATTGGTATAGAGCATTTGAGAACATAATTACATCATTGGATCATATATTAAAGCCACGGGCCAAACCGCAAAGTGTCGTATGAAGATATCTGGACTGCGCGTCCTAAGATGAACTCCGTTGAACTCGGAAGAGAGGGGTTACAAGTATAAATATGAAGTCGTGGACAAGGACTGACAACTACTTTTCACAGTGTGTTCGAGCTGATAGCACGCCCGGGGTGCGCAACTACTTCTGACAAAAATGTTCGGGCGGATACCACGCCAGTGGTGCGTAACTACTTTTGACAAAGCGTTCGAGCCGTGACTACGCCAGGGGTGCGAGTGTGTACTTACTCGTGGAGTAGGGTTCGAAGTATTATATTGTTACATAGTACAGTGATTCATGACGTGATGTAGCTCATATTACAGTCTTTTTTTTTGCTAGGGGCTTTACGTCGCACCGACACAGATAGGTCTTATGGCGACGATATTACAGTCTTGAGCAGTATACTAGTATGAAGTGTTTCAAATAGACAGGACTCAGTAAAGCATAACTTACGGAGTGTGAGATTCTACCAACCGATTAGGAAGTGCGTTACATGAGAACGGTCACGAGTGTTTATGTCACCTAGTAAACAGTCGATTCTAAACTGATACCTGGTCAGTTACACGAACGTGAGACGGGAAATTCAAGTGCGCGCACGGGCCGTTGTAAAGGGAATCCCGAGGTATCCCATGTTCCTAGTGTCCGGGAGAGGAATGAAGAATGTATGTTTACATTAAGTGGGCTAGATACAAGGCCGAGAGTGTAAAATTTGTGAATAGAATTTAGGGTGGAAATTATTCCAAAGTGCAACAGTTAATTTATTTGTTTTTATTCAAAATGTGTAAAGTTGAAAAGGGTCAAGGATTAATTCTTCAAGCTGGCATGAATACCAGTGGAATGCATTGCTAAAAACCGGAGGGGCTATGACTTCTCGTCCGGTTTTAGCAGACTACAATGGCAGAGTTGAGTAACCTTTTAACATATTTGTAGATTGCTATCGTTAGGGGGAGGAAATCATATTAATTTATCATGGTAACTTGATTGTGAAACGAAACAAATTAATATGTAGATTAGATCGAGCACTCATCATAATTTTAATTATTAAATAGAGTATAGTAGGGTTGAGTTGTTCATTCAAGTGCTTGAGTTGTTTGATATGATATGGAGCACGTTTCACGTAAAGATAATGTTAATATTCATTTAGAAGTGCTTCCAAAGTGTTTTTCCGTTATCGGAACTTTTATAGATATTAAGGCATGTTGTTAAGATAATCCAGAGGTAGGATTGCCAAGTGATTTAAATTTTTGTGGGACGGAATGAAGTCCATTGATTTGTGTGTAAATATTGCGAAGTTCGCCAGTGGACAAAATAATAATAATCTGTACAAGTGTCGAAGTAGTACATTAAAATTTGGTAATGTGTAAAGGCGTGTTTAATAATAATCCTTGAGAATAAATGCACGGGCCTAGTTGGATAGAATGATTGCAAATTAAAGTAATTTAAATGTGGAGATCACATGTGCCGTGAATAATTATAATTTGTGCAATGAATCCGGTTTTAACACTAATTTTTGATTTAACGTTTTTGGACTCCATAATAATCATAAATAAATTTGGTAGAAACGAGATAGGCACTTTTATAATATGGTCACGCTATGTTTGAGATCCAGAGGGATTTGAGCCAAAAGTTGAGATTTGGAGTTTTGTGGGACAGAAATCCGGCCCGAAATGAAAGTGAATTGTACTGATGTTGGTGAAGAAATAGATGGATCTTAAGGCCCACATAGAGGTTGTATTTATATACCGGTGTATTGAGTGGCAGAATAGAGTCCACACACCGAGGGTTAATTAGTGAAAATGTTTTGAAGAGTTCCAATGGATAAATGGACTTCAAAATGGAAAAGGAAGGAATAATTTAACACTTGCAGAGATTGGAGGTATTTGCCCAACTGCGAGGTGTTATGGGATTTGAGAATTGTCTTAGGAGCATATGGTCTCCATGAATTGACGACAGTACGAAAATAAGGTTGCGGGTTCGAACACTATTATGTCCCGACCGATGTGAATTCGGATCTTGGTGATTTCTGTTTGGGAGAGAACGTATGTGACTAAATTATAAAGATGGGGAATAAAAATTAAGATTCTCGAAAGAATAATAATAATACTATTAATAATAATAATAATATTCCAAGTAAATCATATCTGGATTGATTAGTGCCAAAATAATTCGGAATTGTAAATGGGGTTATGCGTTAAACATATTACGAGTGGACTACCGTGTAACAGGCGAAATTAATTTTTTTAAATTAATATTAATAATAATTTAAAAAACTACTTTTATTTGAAGAAGAATTTACTTCTTTTTATAATTTGGACATAATAATGATGTTCGGAGTTGAAATGAAAAATTTGAGATTTTTAACTAATAATAATAATAATAATAATAATAATAATAATAATAATTAATAAAATATTTTTTTTTTATTTATTTTTCTTATTATTCGGATGATGATGATGGATGATACTAGGGAAGTCAGCTGGCGAATTAACGTAATAATGTCAATTGGTTGTAAATAATAAGTTAAGTTAATATGTGTAAATGAAGGGAAATCCCTACATCTAGACCATTAGGTTAGAGTCCCTTTGTCGTATTCCTTCAACTAATGATTAGCATATCTTGGTTAGGAACCCGGGGAGAGTTTGTAGTTTCCCGGGTTGGTCTCATCTCAGTCAAAGTGGAGGCGATAACATGGTCCATATGATCGCGCCTACTTAGCCAACAGGTAATTGGTCCATGATCAAATATGGTTATGGTGTTAACGAAGGTAAATATGATACCTTCAGACATCAACGGTTCCACCACCCAAATGGAAAGGTGGTCAAAGGTGATAAATATTATGTAATCATTTTTCAGGAATAATTTGCTAAATTACCGGCAAATCAAGGGTCAACAGATTTTGATTGTGTGTAAAATTTCATTTGTTTACTTAAATAAAATGCTCCTTTAGCATTTGCAAGGAAACAGTTCCAGGTTCTTGTTCTTGTAGAATAGTAAACCCTTGGTGACCGTTTAAATATCCGTCCCCCTTCCTAGGACGGAGCCTTCATAATTTCCCTTTGATCTGAATATATATATAATTTGTGTGTTTTTATGATGAGCCTTAAAGTTAAAGATTAGAGTGTCCCGTTCAACCCTGTAGTACTGATTGGATGGCGCCCTTACATTTAGTTTGAGATCTTATATCTCAAAATAGTTTTTTTATTGAGTATTAGTTGCGATGGATTCGGACCGTAACACTCCCTGAGATAAATGCTGGTTGGGACTCAGGCTTTGAGCGGGTATACAATATACAGTATTAACACTGTCGTTAGGGTTATGTGTCTTATGGTCAGGCAGTTCACGGTAAATTGGTTTAACAGCCTGGAGAAGCTCATAGGGGAGGGAGTGTCTGTGCCTATACTGCTTTCCATTAGCCACAGCTTTTTGGTACAAGGCTAAAAGTATTTAGTTTTGTAATCTTTTAATGGCGGATGACGGGGACTTGCATGGGTGCCGCCTAGAGGATTCGATTCCGGGATCCCAGTTTTCGGGATCCCGGGATCCCGGCCGCTTTTAAATCCCGTAGTTTTCGGGATTCAATTTTCGGGATCCCGGGATTTTCGGGATTGACATTTTTTAAAATTTGCAAAATAGACTGCGTGAAGCGAAACTCTCAGTGCGTTTGAATAATCCAGTGCAGTTGGAAGAGTCCGATTTCGAGTTCATCGACGAAATCATTGAAGTCTTAGCTCCAGTCAAATTAACTGTAGAAGCACTCTATCGCACTGATGCGAATTTATGCACAGCTCATGCTGCGCGTAAGTTTCTTTTTAAGCAATTGAATGACAATAACTCCGAGATATATATATATATATATATATATTCACAAAAGCGCATGAAAAATCGGCGAAGAAATGAGTTGAGTGGTGTATTATACTACCTACAAAATCCTCATAGTGCCAATGTGGCGTTGGCGTTCGATGATGAAATAAAGCTTACAAGTCCGAGCAAAGTCCTGATAAAAAAGAAACAGAGTGTTTCTTTAATTGAGAGATTAAATGGTAAAAGGAATGACGAAGAGGAAGAATAAAATACGCAAGTCGAGCCTACAAATACAGAAAAAAGTGATTTGACGCTCAAAGAAAAGCTTCAGCTGGAAATAGAAAATATCATGAAAATTATGTCTCATGAAGCATTAATTGAAAATGAATTTTCGAGAATTGTTAAGAAGGAAATGAACCTATACGGGTCTTCAAATTCTACTCGGAGCTATAACCTAGAGCAAGCTTATAAGTATTTACTAACGATTCCTCCAACTTCCATCGAACCTGAACGCGCTTTCTTAGCAGCTGCATATACTGTATGTGCAATAAATTGAGAAGCAGGCTTGATGATGAGACACTGGACGCGTTGTTGTTCCGCAGATCATATTTTCGCAATTCAAATTAGAATGTCCCTATTAAATTAGTTTTCTTTATATTTACGAGAAATGTGAAATGTGACTGATTAATGTTATTTTTAAATACTTTTTGCTAAGAAATTTTCTACCTACTCATTATGTTGTTGCTTGAAAGTCATCTATTTAGTCTATGTTCAGAGAGATTGTAATTAATTTCGAAGGTTTATTTGCATAGTTTGTTACATAAGGTTTTTTAATTTGTGTAAATTTAAAGAGATCTCACAGATTCTTGGAAAATAATAATTTTAACATAGGGACTGAGTGATTTTAAGTCTGATTAGTCTGACCCTAAGTCTAATTAGTTAGAGTGATTACATGTGCTATGTGTATACCGCAAAATATGTTGATTTTGTCTAAATTTCGATTCGCTAATTGAGCAGCTGATTTCTGTAAGATGTTCTTATTTTTTATTTGTAACCTTCAATCCCGGGATAATCCCGGGATCCCGGGACTGACCAAGTGTAATCCCGAAATCCCGGGATTAGAAATAGGGCCGGGATCGAATTTCCTAGTGCCGTCTTATGTAACAAATAGTTTTTATATGCCAACCCATACATGTAATATAGTTTTGTATTCAGAGGAACTCCTTTGCATTCTTCAAACACAAAATTAAGATTCCTTTGAAGTCCTCTCCAGGTTTCGATTTTCTTCCTTCCCTCCAAACCATGACGTTCCTTCTTGCTAACTCTGCAACCGACCCATGCCGTTATCGTTGTAATTCTTGTTACATTGTTGTTGTTATAAATTTAGTGTTGCTACATAATATTGTTGTTTATACCAATTGTTATCTTATTATACTTATTGAAATGTGTTATATTATTAGTGTAAAATGACCCTCCATACGCTGTATCTAATAAATATATAAATAAATACATAAATAAATAACTCAGTCTACTCAAATAACTAAAAGACCAAAATTTGTTTTAATAATAAATTCGTCTAGAGGTTCTCTTAATTTCGAGAGAAAAGTTAATAGTAATGGCGCGTGGCCACCGGAGGAGCCTTGTGCAGGTCTTTAGGTCTGACCCCATATAGGTGGACTGCATGTCTGTGAGAATGAAGCCGTGCCTATGATGAATTCTAGTGATGAAGACGGCACAAACAACCATCCCCCGAGCCATTGGAATTAACCAACGAAGGTTGAAAACCCCGATCCGTTCGCAAATTGAACCCGGGACCGCCTAGACCAAAAGCCAGCATGGCAACAATTTAGCCATGGATCCGAACAATTTCTACACAACATTTCAAGGCATTCGAAAGTGATCTCAAAACTTTTGATCGATACTCTATTATAAATTTGACCGGCAATTTGGAAGGGTTCCTTACATATCATTCATAGGGGACACAGAAAAGTCACCTTATGTGATAATAAAGGTGAAGTTAATGTGTCGAGAGGGGTATATCTCTAATTCATATGCTCTTTGAGCGTTTCAAACGACGTGCGAGTTTTCCCTAGAGACGTAGATATTTGTTCACTGCAATATCTTTCTATTTACTTAGAGTAGAGTTGATTATTGCGCAGAAAGAGTATCTTGGTACATTACTCAACCACTAAATCCCCTCTGGGAACGGCACTAATTAAATTGAAGACACCAAGCTGTGATGTGAGGTAAACAAATGACGGTGGGGATGCGATACATTTCCTTGAGAGCACTTATTACCAACATTTGAAATATAATGGTACTCCTCATTTTTCAAGTGCGAAACAGACTCTGTCTCCTACATTTACATTGGCTTACTTTACTTGTAGCCTTTTATCTGAGACTAGGAGTGTTTTCAAGATGAAATTATCAAACTGGGGTTCTGTTAATATACTTACGACAGATCAAGTATTAGGGTTATGTTATTGAAAGAAATACTGTTCATATTGAGCCATGTTGATTAGTAAATATTAAATAAAAGATTAATATTCCTATAGCCATTCAATAATATTCATTACTACTTCTTTCTTGAGCATCAATTTTCTTTAAAGACTTCTTCAGACCATAAATATTTTGAATAACACTATGCATAATTCTGTTCTTAAACCACACAGTGAGTCCTCGAATCGCCGGCCACTTCTTAAAGTCGCTCAGTTCTGTGCAACTGTGTGTGTAGATGGTACACTCTCACTCTAATAGTGCTGTTATGTTTTAAGGGAAACTCTCGTTATCTGCTAGTATTGATGTGGGTGGGAGATGCCTTGACTAGTAAGTCAGTGTTTCTAGAAACTCAAAGGAATAGGACATAATTATGTAAATATATGTACGTAGTCTGTAGTTTGAAGTAGGATCCATACCCAGGACCTCTCCGTCAGAAACCTGCCCCTCCAACCACTCGTACAGCTGCAGTTATGTAGTTCAAAGACTCAATTATGATCTGTGTAAAATTAGAAGCTATTTCCATTGCGGTCATTTTCATGAAGTAAAAGTATTTTGGCCTGGTGCAGTGCAAATGCCTCGGTGTTCAACGCATTGAGTGGGTAGAGTAACGTGAAAACATAGCAGTCACTTGATTGCACAATTCTCATTTGATACAGAATATAGTTAAAATACTAACAGTCCTCCATCGTCGATACTGAATTACAAGTGTGAGTCACATGTGCAAATTCAGTAAGACTTGTAGGAAAACAGAAGTTTCGAACCAACCGTAATTCAATTTTTTTACTTTCATTATTGTTATTTCGTTTCGTCCAGCTATGGACCATGCTATTTCAACCGTTTTCTGTCTTGAGCTTTAACACTCGCCCAGGAAGAGGGAAGGAAGCTGCCGTGGCCTTATGTCAGGTACCGTCACAAAAATTGCCTGGAGGAGAAGTGGGAAACCACGGAAAAATATTTCGAGGATGGCTGAGCGGGGGAACCGAAAATCCTCTACCCAGTTGACCTCTCGAGGCTGACTGGGCTACTCCTTCCAGTCCTCGTACTTTTCAAATTTCGTGGCAGAACCGGAAATCGAATCCGGGCCTCCGCGGGTGGCAGCTAGTGACACCAACCACTACACCACAGAGGTGGACTTTCTACATTTTTCGTAACTTAAATTTAAATATTTGGTTTTATTTAATGACTTCTAATTTATTAAAATTAAAATAGCTTCACAATGCACAGTGCTTTTGTACAGAATAGTTCAGCAGTCCCTTAAAATCTAGTTTTATGAGACCTCCAGATTATTAAAAGAAATGATGTTCCCTATTTTTGTACAGAATTAGAACAACGGTACGTTCGGGTTTAAGTTCGACAGTACAGATGGAATTGTTAGCGCTACTGGTAATTTAAGTACAGGGACTATAATAAATGTACATGAAACGATCACAGCTGCAAATAACTTACACGTCAGGACAGCAAGTGGTAATTAAATACCACGTAAATTGCATACTTTCTACTGACCGCTAGCCCTCGTCTCCCAAAGGCAGCAGAAGCATGCATCTCAGTGGTTAAGAAACCACGCCGTTCAGAGGCAGGTTCACATTCCAAGCAGAACATTTTTCTTTAATATCTACTTACAAAAGGGTGCGTGTTTATTTGACCCTGACAAGTTCCGCTTTTACTAGATGTAACGAAGCACGAATTATGTGAAATAGTGATTCATACGGAAAGAAGACTACTGGTGAACAGGTTGCATCACTGCCCATTGCATTGATAAAATGTTCCCCGAAAATCCAAGAATCGAAGTCAGACCATGAATCTTCTGATGTAATTGCAGGTAGTGTGGATGATCAGATGACTGGTTGATGTTGGCATGTTCAACAAGTACCTATATATCATTATCATTGAGATTTTGTGTTTCGTGCTCAGTTCTTTTACTTATTAGAGTGAGAGGCAAGAAGTCTTACGCAGAAGTAATTATGTGTTTTATCTCACAGTTTTGGACTGATAGGTCTATAGGTTAATGAAGTCTGTCATGAGAAAAGTACTCGAAGAGATAAAAGGTATGTTGGAGTGTCGTATAGGAAGAAATTCACATCTATCTACAATGGAGCAATTGCTGATTGCACTGAAATGTTATGTAGTGGGGTTGTTCGAATCATTTGCGGAGATTATTTAGTTGTTTGTTTATTATTGCCTTGTTCAGTGACGAAGATAGGGCTCTAGGGCCTCTCTTACACTCAACCACATTTCGATTACAATCTAAACTAAAATCCAATGCTATAAATTGTAGAAGAGAGATAATTGCATGTACTGAAATTCCATCAACTTATTAACATGTAACAAATATTACAATTTGTATTGCAATATGAATTGAAAGGAAGGGAGATCATAATCACATGTAGCCTACACAATGTAGCCATAACATGGTAGGCCCAATTTTTAACATGACTGTGCTGCTTTAGGTATTAATGATTTGCTCAGTTAATAAAATTCAACTCAAAACCCTCTAAATGATAACATGAAAGCGATATCTGACACAATGATGCTCAAATTATGTCACGGCTATAAGAGTCGAAATTATCTCCCTGGTAGGATAATTTCTAGCTGCTTCCTCTTGTTTCTAAATAATCACTTTTGTAAATAGTGACCATTTGAATATATAAAACCTCCTTCAAATTTTGATATATGTTAAAATTTGTGGCGCAACTCCTAACCTATACACGGAATAAATCATTCCTACAGTGACCGTTCAACCTTGACCTTTTTAGGTCATTACTCGAGAGTGAACCAAATGCTACAATTCCTAATAATGGCATAATTATGGATGAGGATACAAATATTAACCTCACACCTGCGGGTTCAGAGAAACTTACACAGAATGACCCACTTATCGAGATGAAATGCAAGCACTGAGGACGTTATTTTCAAGGTGCCAGGGGTTTGGGCGTGCACATCAACAAATCGCATCCGGATGTCCAAAGATAAATGATTATCGATCGACAAACGTAGGATGAAATTCCCATCGGTAACACATGTTCCTCAGACGACGTATAGAATGATGTACCATCTGCTCCCTGTATGTCAAATGGCACGGACTTGGGCACGTTCAAGACTGATATGCAAAACTGGAAAAAGCTATTCCATGATATTATTAATAATTCCACGTTTTCGAATTTGGTAAATGGCATCTCCGACTATCTTGCGAAAGCAATTGATATCTACCTTCCCTGGACCTAAACACCCTGCCAGAAAGTTGTATGCCCTGAGAAAAATTTAAAAAAAAGTACACATCCAGAGAAATCGTGCAAAATCGTCAAATCCCGAAAGGCAGTTTAAAAGAGATAGGGCAAAAAGACAAGAAATATATGCATCTCAGCTAACACAATTTCAATACTACAATCAGAGAAGAAAAGCAGTCCGCAGACTACTAGGAAATATTGGAAAACAATGCAAAATTCCTATTCGTAACGCTGAAAACCATTTCTCTTCTCTCTATTCAACTAGAAACGATTGCATAAGAAATGATTATCCAAGTTCATTGTCCGCATCAGAACGATTCACTTTGGATGACACCTATAATTTCAACATCTCTAAGGAAGAGGTAATTTTCGCAGTGAGAGGTATACCTGTTGATACATCGCCAGGACCAGATTATGTGTTGATGAGGCTTGTGAAAGATGATTCTGTGTGTGATATTATTGCTATAATAGCAGCGAGAATATTAATAACGTCCCACGTCCCTTCACGTTTTCAAAGGCAAGAACTGTCTTGATTTACAAGTCAGGCGATGAGAAATTTGCGTCGAATTGGAGGCCCTATTCCACCTGTTCAGTTTTACCTAGGGTTATCTAGAGAGATCTAGATCACAGGTTGAGAGAATTCGTGACATTTAATGATAATCACGGGGGATTTACTGTCTCACCCGGCACCATAACTAATACTTCATTACTATAGTCGATTATGGCGAAAGCAATGAACGAGAAAACTAATGTAACCATAGTCTTCCTCGACATCCAAAAGGCATTTGAAAACATTGGCCATGACCACTTGAGAGAAGCTATAGAAAATTCTGACGCTCCTTTTAAAATTGTCGAGGTAATCCTTTCCCTTCAAAAGGGCAATACAACCCAAATTGAATCCAACTACTCGAGAACTAAGAGCATAAAACCAAGGAGAGTTGATTTTCAAGGTTCACCATTGTCACCTACACTTTATCATATCGCAGCGACCATATTCTCAATGGACTCTCAGAGAAATCAATAGCTAGAGAATATGGGTTTCCACTCGTGGGAAGGTCTGAAGCCTATCACAGGACTAGGATTTGCCGATGATACTGTTATTGTTGGTAAAGACAAAAGCTTATGCACTAGATCTGACTGAAACAGCAATGAGAAGATTCAGAGAGATAAGCTTGAACATCATTATGACTAAATCAGTGTCCATCAACATATGTACATGAAGGCCTAATGTCTGTCTTCGGTGGAGATATAAAGGCGATATCGCAAGATGAGTCCATCAGATATCTTGGAGTGAAATTTCGGATGTAGTTACCTTTAACACATAGAACGATGCAGGATCTACGTCTCAAATCGGAGCCACTGCCATCTTCTCCTCTCATTCGGGAAGACAAAATGTTCACAGTCATAAATTCTTCCATATGCCCTAACTTGATTTGTCCATTTCAGACAGTTGCGCTGAACTGTATTCCTCTGAAATTTCTGAAAGACAGCTACAAAATGGTAAAATGCACGCTGAAAGAAATCCTCCAGCTTTCAGCCGTATGATATACACACACCGGAAGTTCAAAGATCTAGGACTTCTGCGATCACAGTGGGAAGCTGTTCTACAACAGATTAGTGTCATTGTTACCGTATAAATAAATGGCAACCCTTACATTTTGGGAAGTAGGCATCTCTCTGAGGAGAGTAACAAATGCCTACAAAACCTACACATTTCACCTTTCTTCAGCTTATTAAATTCCAAAAATGGTCTTCTGGATTCCAAGAAAATAAGCCAATTACTGATAGATCAGGAATTCCAAAAATTGTGTCAGCGTTTTCAAAAGGGTAAACGAGTTATGTTATTTAAAGTAAAACCCTTCAGCGAACTGTTAGATAATACACCATGATGGCCTGTCTTGCAGTGACTGGCATGATACTCTAAGGATGACCACTAAAGTCGCAGCCGTTCGAGCAGTGCCAGGCAGGTCCCAGGACAATAACCGTTGTCGGCTTCACCAAAACAAGATAGAAACCCTTCCTCATTTCCTGGGATACTGTCCTTACGGCGAAACCCTGCTACTTACTAGACACCACGACATACGAAGCTCTATCGCTCGGAGATTGCAAGATGCTGGTTATACAGAGCACGAAGAGGACGATGAATTGTCGGAGAACATCGGTGCCCGTAGGATCAATATGATAGCCGTCAAAAATAGCAATGGATATATTATTCATCCTACGGTTCGGTTTGAATCGCATGCTATTCAGCCCAGTGAGGTACACGAGAAAAAGGATCCATCTACCGACGTGAATACGGACTGGTTAACATCGAGGTTATAGGACTCATGATCGGTGCAAGAGGAACAATTCCTAAGTTCTTCGAAGAATCAGCTCAAGATTCAATGTATCAGAGTCTTTAACGAAAAATGTGGTCCTCAAAGCCTTGAAAGGTTCATTATCCATACTGAGGAGTAATTTGTATAGTTATAAATATATACTGTATACATTGTCCTCAGGGGGCAACCTCTTAATGGGGTAAGTCTTTATTCTCTTTATTCATATTTTACCTGCCTCTGTGGATCCGTGGTAGAGTGTCGGCCTCCGGATCCCAAGATAGCGGGTTCAAACCCGGCAGAGGTAGTCGGATTTTTGAAGGGCGGGAAAAAAGTCCATTCGACACTCCATGTCGTACGATGTCGGCATGTAAAAGATCTCTGGTGATACATTTGGTATTTACCCGACAAAATTAATTAAATCTCAGCCATAGACGCCCAAGAGAGATCCGGTTTACTCTAGGTCCGCTAGATGGCAGACAGAGTAAACCGGAACGTCGAAATTGACGAGCAGACAGCCAGATGGCGTCAAATCGAAATGTCTGCAAACGGTAGCTGAGGCCATACGATTATTATTATTATTATTATTATTATTATTATTAGTATTATTTATATTTTAGAACCGATACATTGTTTCGTATAACGATATTAACTGTGATGTCTCCTGCCAAAGATATAATGGTGGCTTGCCGTGATGTTCTGCATTTCAGTCGACGTCACTTTGAGGGGCTCAACTTCGTCACCGTATAATGCTATAATCTTCGAAGTCATATATTTAAATGTTGGGATAAATGTACCACCTCCCGCCTTGGAACGTTCCAACTTGTCTTTCGAATATATATATTCGTGCTTCCTTTTAGGTTGTCGTACAGGTATTTTATTATTTTTATATTTATTTTGCTGACCGCGCGGTCACATTCAAGTGGCTATTGAATTCATTTACTAACTAATTGAATACTTTTTCTTTTCCCTTTACATTCAATACACTCCCACACATTTTCGAACGTAAATTGATAATATTTTCCTTCGGTGAACTAAAATTTCTGCCGCGAAGGTTTTTCCCGTTATATTCCATTATTATTATTATTATTATTATTATTATTATTATTATTATTATTATTATTATTATTATTATTATCATCATCTTCGGTGGTAGTCTAAATTTTCTTTCTCTTTATATCACCAAGTAAGTTCAATTTCAAATGCAACCTCTTAATCTGTGCAGAAAGCCTACAGGAGAAAGGCGACAATGAATAATATTATGTCCGACACCATTCAGGAGAGCGAAATAATGGCAATGCTACACACTTTACTGGTAACGGTAACGCACGATAGTTAACGAGCTTGTTATAGTGTCAGGTGAAACCGGATTTAAATAACGCCACATTAAAATATTAACAAGGTGTTAATTAACACTCCGTTAGGGGATCTTTAACAGTGGTTGATTAAACGGACCCTAAGCATACTATTTGAATGATGAGCTCTGAGCTGAGGATAATATGTTCGTCACAATATTATTTAAATAAAAATAAATTCGACATACAGTAGTATGAAAGGCGAAAGTGTTTTTTGTAGTTGTTTCGAAAACATCTCAACCGACACGAAAACCCCTTAATTTCTGAACTTACCACGCAAATAACTATTATCCGTTTCTTTGACAACACACTTGTTTTTCTGTTTGGAATGTCTGCGTCCAACACGTCGAGAAAAAGGAATGTAATATGCAAGCGTCAGGTGCTGTGGTCGGATTGTAACGTAAACAAAACACTCGGTAACTACAAAAAGAACGAAATTGCCTTCTAGAAAGTTCTGTTCAAGCAATTTCACGACGGAATAACTTGCTGATCAACAAAGTAATGGTTTCCTGACATTTCTATTCCGTGAATAGAGAAAATAATCACCCTACGACAGAGTGGCAATCCAATTGAGGACTTGTTTTCATCAACTGTTTTATGAAGAAGAGGAGAATTTGAAATCATATTTCTTCCTTTCTTTCGCTGTCTTTTCCAACAAACCAGATATTCTTATTTAACGTGTATCAAACATATCATATAGACGAGATCCCATTGGCAATTATGGATTGGAAATACTGTTGCCGAAGACGGTAATCACAGAATCTAAACCAGGTTTTATTTATCTTATTCTGATGTCTTTAAACTAGCATTTACATATTGCCTTATACTGCGTTAGGGGCTGCCTGCCAGAGGCGGTAAAGGCGTGTTCGGTACGCCCGGAAGGACGTGGGTTCGAATCCCCGTCGGGAAGTCTTCATTTTAAGAAACGAGATTTCCACTTCCAGAGGTGCACATTGGCCTTGAGGTTCACCCAGCCTACACCAAAAATGAGTACCAGGTTAATTCCTGGGGACAAAAGCAACCAGGCGTAGAGCTAACCACTCTACCCCACCAAGTGCCCAGGTTACGGATAGTGGAAGCCTTTACTTTCCACCCCTCCGAGGACCTTCATGGTATGTACGGAGGTGGCTTTGCCTTTTGCTTTGCTTATACTCTGTTAATTACAATGACCAGCTCCTTGTACGAATATTGAGACCTTCTCTTCAGAAGGTTCCGGATTCGATTACCGGCTCGATCATAGATTTTAGCTGCGCGTGCTAAACTTCCCTGGCTCTTGGAATGGAAATATTGGAAGATACTCTTCACTTATACCGCTGTGCTCTTACTCAGCTACTACTAATCGTAAATTCATTACCGTGATGACGTTGACAATGATATTATTATTATTATTATTATTATTATTATTACTATATGTATTCTAAAATTAGATATATTATTAAATATCTTCAGACGAATATGAAACTCATACACTTCCTCTTCTAATTATTTTAAACCGAGCTCGATAGCTGTAGTCGCTTAAGTGCGGCCAGTATCCAGTAATCGGGAGATAGTGGGTTCGAGCCTTACTGTCGGCAGCCCTGAAGATGATTTTCCGTAGTTTCCCATTTTCACACCAGGCAAATGCCGGGGCTATACCTTAATTAAGGCCACGGCCTCTTCCTTCCAATTCCTAGGCCTTTCCTATCCCATCGTCGGCATAAAACATATCTGTGTCGGTGCGACGTAAAGCAAATAGCAATTATTTTAAATCATATCTTCATATACACTGCTGCCCAAAACTTAAGGTCGAGGTAGGTAAAGCAGCATAACATATCAATTACTCAGTGAAAATGAATGAAAGTGCCATAACATTTTGCCAGAGGTCTTCCACATGGCCATCGATAGCTGGCGTGAGGTCAGCTCGACTACAGCGCCAAATCGTCTGGTCCCACAAAACGAGGCAGTTGAAGGAACGGGACGGGACATTGTGAGTCAATCAGCGAGCTGTTAGGGTGAACTGTGACGTTATTCATTACTACATGGCCCGGAGAAACATTTGGATGACATCACACGAGGAAGAATCATCAGAAAACTGGATGAAGGACGAAGTGTCACGAGTGTATGCCAGGAGTGTGGTATTGCTCACAGCATTGTTTGACATGAATGGAGAGCATTCCAAACCACAGGCACTGCTGCCCGAAGGAGGGGAGGGGTTCGACCACGGTCAACTACTGCAGCAGATGACCGCTACATTGTGCAACAGGCGAGCAGAGACGCACGTCAAACAGAGGGTGCAATTGCAACGACAATTAACAGGACTGCAAGGCACCCAGCCTCACTCTCCACAGTGGCTCGGCGACTGCACGGGGTCGGTCTGTTCCTCCGACGACCGTTACGTTATGTTCCATCGAGACCCGAACATCGGCCGCAACTTTTGCGATGGTGCCAAGAGCATCAGGTCTGGACCGATGAGTAGTGGGGTCGCGTGCTCTTGTCAGATGAGAGCAGAATCAGTCTGAGTAGTGTTTCTAGACGTACCCTCATCTGGCGAGAGATGGGAATACGTAATGCGCCAGCAACATTGTGGAGTATGATCATTTTGTTGGTACACCTGTTATGGTTTGGAAGGCATAATGTTGCATGGGCGTACCGACCTTCAAATCATTGAACGGGGTACACTCACCGGTCAACATTATTGTGACAGCGTACTCCTTCCTCATGTGCATTCGAACCTGACTTCATGTTTACGGATGGCAATGCACGACCACATGGAACAGCGCATGTGAAGGAGCTCTTGGAACGAGAGCTTAGTCGGCGAATGGATTGGCCTGCCCGTTTATCCCGACTTAAATCCCATCGAGCACGTGTGGAACGTGTGAGGCAGACGTATTTCAGCATGTCCATATGCACTAAATACACTCCAACACTTGTCCACCGCGCTGGTGGAGGAATGGAACGCCATACCACAAGAACTCCTTACCAGTCTTGTGGCCAGCATGGGAGCACGTTGCAGAGCATGTATCGCCATCCGTGGTGATCACACACCCTTTTAAGAACCATGTTCCTTCTCGTGTGATGTTCAGGGGCCACCACGATTTTCAGTGACTTACGTGTGATTGGACCAAGCTATTTATGATTCTGAAGATGACAGGGATCAGATACCGAGAACAAAGAATTATCTACAATCTGTATAAAAACCAGTCTGCAGTGATAAGAATAGAGGGCTTTGAAAAAGAAGCAGCAATCCAGAAAGGAGTGAGACAAGGCTGCAGTTTGTCCCCTCTCCTTTTCAATGTTTACATAGAACAGGCAGTAAAAGAAATCAAAGAGAAATTTGGAAAGGGAATCACAGTCCAAGGAGAGGAAATCAAAACCTTGAGATTTGCCGATGATATTGTTATTTTATCTGAGACTGCAGAAGATCTCGAGAAGTTGCTGAATGGTATGGATGAAGTCTTGGGTAAGGAGTACAAGATGAAAATAAATATGTCCAAAACAAAAGTAATGGAGTGCAGTCGAAAGAAGGCAGGTGATGTAGGAAAAATTAGATTAGGAAATGAAGTCTTAAAGGAAGTAGATGAATATTGTTACTTGGGTAGTAAAATAACTAACGATGGCAGAAGTAAGGAGGACATAAAATGCAGACTAGCACAAGCAAGGAAGAGCTTTCTTAGGAAAAGAAATTTGCTCACTTCAAACATTGATATTGGAATTAGAAAGATGTTTTTGAAGACTTCTGTGTGGAGCGTAGCATTGTATGGAAGTGAAGCATGGACGATAACTAGCTCAGAAAGAAAGAGAATAGAAGCTTTTGAAATGTGGTGTTACAGAAGAATGCTGAAGGTGAGATGGATAGATCGAATAACAAATGAAGTTATACTGAATCGAATTGGTGAGAGGAGATCGATTTGGGTAAATTCGACGAGACGAAGAGATAGAATGATAGGACACATCTTAAGACACCCAGGACTTGTTCAGTTGGTTTTTGAAGGAAGTGTAGGTGGTAAGAACGGTAGGGGTAGACCAAGGTATGAATATGACAAGCAGATTAGAGCAGATGTAGAATGCAATAGTTACGTGGAAATCAAAAGGTTAGCACAGGATAGGGTGACATGGAGAGCTGCATCAAACCAGTCTATGGACTGATGACTCAAACACAACAACACACGTGTGATTTATTGTATCTGTGTAAAAGTGTCAGTTCTGTTCGTCTCATCGCATATTCCTTTCACTTGCCTACCGTACCATAGTGTAGCAGTTTTTACTATGTATGGTTTAAGTTTCTTTTTTTTTTTCTTTTTTTTTTTTTGCTATTTGTTTTACGTCGCACCGACACAGATAGGTCTTTGGCGACGATGGGATAGGAAAGGCCTAGGAAGTGGAAGGAAGCGTCCGTGACCTTAATTAAGGTACAGCCCCGGCATTTGCCTGGTGTGAAAATGGGAAACCACGGAAAACCATCTTCAGGACTGCCGACAGTGGGGCTCGAACCCACTATCTCCCGATTACTGGATACTGCCCGCACTTAAGCGACTGCAGCTATCGAGCTCGGTGGTTTAAGTTTCATCGACCTACTGCATATACAGGGTGAAGCGATATTCGCGCACTCGGACGTCAAAGCGCGACTCCTCACATGCCAGCAATAAAAAAAAATGTATCTCACAAAAGTTCGTCCTGCGAGTATATCCGGCAGAAAAAGAACGTTGAGAGTGGAAATATGACAACACTGTAACCACATGTAGGGTAACTACCTCTGTTAGCACGTACTACCCATGCTGTACAGTTGGTGCAGTGGATGAAGTTTTGTGTTAGCATGCAGGAGATCGAGGGTTCGATCCTGGGTTGGGGCGCACTGCATACTGTAATAAAGTAAGACAACGTTTCTTAGGTCACATGTATCCCACATTTACAAAATTTAATAACGCTGAACACGCTGTAACGCATCTAGTAGGTGAAGTGGTGCGAATAAATTCAGTCCCACGACGTGGAAAAGGCGTCTTTCAAAGCTGACCAATGAAAAAGAGTGTTAGTGTATTTCTAGGATCGTAGTATGTAAGTGCAAATGGTTTCTAGAGGACCCGCTGCAATCGATGTTGACGATTAAGATGCCAGATACCATACCACATGGACTAAGTTTAAGAAATAAAAAACATACGCCTCAACCCAGGATGTACCTCTCGACCTCCTTCATGCTAACCCAAAACTCTGTGCACTGCACCAACTGTACAGCGCGACTATCGTGTGCTGAAAGGGGTAGTTACCCCACATCCGGTTACAGTGTTGCCAGATTGCCACCCTTCAACGTCCTTTTTTATCCCGGATATACTCGCAGGACGAACTTTCGTGAGAGACATTTTTTTTATTGCTGGCATGTGAGGAGTCGCGCCGCGACGCCCGAGTGCGTGAATTTCGCTTTATCCTGTATATTGTCAGATGACTTCCATTATAGGCTGTCTTAAGTTTGAACTTGAATAGTGACGATATTGAAATTCTGTTCAGTCATCTAAGAATAAGAGGCGGATTGAATTACATGATGGAAGTGAGGTCCTGCATTTATGCCATCGAAATTATTTTAATTACGGGCATGATAAATCCATCTGACCGGGCGAGTTGGCCGTGCGCGTAGAGGCGCGCGGCTGTGAACTTGCATCCGGGAGATAGTAGGTTCGAATCCCACTATCGGCAGCCCTGAAGATGGTTTTCCGTGGTTTCCCATTTTCACACCAGGCAAATGCTGGGGCTGTACCTTAATTAAGGCCACGGCCGCTTCCTTCCAACTCCTAGGCCTTTCCCATCCCATCGTCGCCATAAGACCTATCTGTGTCGGTGCGACGTAAAGCCACTAGCAAAAAAATCCATCTGACTCTTCGAACATGAAAAGGCAGGTTGGGACAAATATCCTCGGACACTACTAACAGTCCACTGATGTTCCTCATTAGGATGCAAGATCGTACAGCATTACGCTAGCCGTCAAGAGAATGTGTTTACTTTCTGCAAACTACTTTGAACTGTATGCGTATTTCCTTACGTTATTTGGGCAATAAGAATAGGAACATTGAAAAGTGGGGTATATTCAACTTTTTTCTGCAGCTATGGAAATGAATACTAAACGGAAATTTAGTATGACAAGCACATTATTCCTTAATAATATGCCTGCCGGTTTGAGTGGCTCAGACGATTGAGGCGCTGGCCTACTGACCCCAACTTGGCAGGTTCGATCCTGCCTCAGTCTGGAGGTATTTTGAAGATGCTCAAATACAACAGCCTCGAGTCGGTAGACTTATGGCGCGTAATAGAACTCCTGCGGGACTAAATTCCGGCAACTCGGCGTCTCCGAAAACCGTAAAAGTAGTTAGAGGGACGTATAGCAAATAATAAATTATGATTAATATGCCTACATATTTATAAATCACATAAAGCTATTCCATTACATATAATTAATTATTCAAAATGGCGGTGTATCATGGCCACTATTTTACCTTCTCTGATAATTTTCAAACATATGAAGATTTTATATGTTCCTTTTTTATTATGATTAGTCTTCTTATAGCTACGACATGTACTAGAATCAGTGAAGTCCATCAAGTATAATTTTTTTCGTGAAGTTATTCTCAAGCAGTAAATTTTTTCATGAATTTTCATTGCACAATATTTTTTTTTTTAAATTTAACCAATAAAGCTAGTACAATAATTCTAGTATACCTTCTTCTGTTCTATAAAATATACATGCATGCAAAATTCCACATTTATATCTTAAAAACTTACAAAGTTATCAGGGAAACGGTTCTGGAAAACAAAAGTTTCGGGAAATGAGCAAAAACTTACCGACAAAGGGTTTGCTTCGGTGACAGGACCTCACGTTCTTTTGTCATAACTCCGAAAGTATTGGAGATATTAACATAAATTTTCCACTCTTATGAAGAGAAAAGTTCAATGTTAAATTAAAAATGAACTGAAAAATCGCATTTTTTATCGGTCAAAGGTGTTGCCTCCCCCCCCCCCCCCCCCGCTTAAAGACTTAACGTTGGTGTTGTTCCAAAGTTCACTGAGGCATTCAATGTGATGAGTGTGATGAGAGAGCACTAGCTAAAACTCTCATTACAAAATGTTCAAGGAAAACTGAAGAGATGTTAACAAGGGATATGCCCATTTTGGAAACTCACTTCAGGAATTGGAGACTTAACTCAGCATTAAAAAATAAATCCATTTGAATAATCGTCTAGCAAATACTAAATTGAACGTGAGTTTCTGTGGCATGAAGATCTACGACCTATCAACCAAAACAGATTACGTTTACGCCATCGAACTTTACGTAACACCTCAGACATAGTTGCTAGAGGCTGCAACCCAACTACAAAGTGGAAAACACGGTGGGAAGCAGCAACAGAGATGCGCCTGCACGGTATGTTCTCGAAAGCCTAACTTCAAACTGGATTCCACCTACCACGTAAATATGGACTTCTCTGAACGGAATAAAAACAGGCCATGATAGATACAGAGACATGTCGTTTAAATGGGACAAGTTGCCGACACCCGCGTGTGACTGCGGATCTACATGACAAACTACACACCACACTGTCAGGGAGTGTGAAATGTGGGCATACACAGGCAGCAAAGTGGATTTTTCTGATGTCAACTCCAGAAGAAATACAGTGGATCAATGACCTTGACATTCAATTTTAATGAGTCTTTTCTTTTTCATCGTTTTCCTGTTATGTAAATATGTATATAATTTATTTCTGTATTCAACTTGATTGTATGGGCCATACGCTAAATAAAATAAACTCGAGAAAAAGGAGATTACTACGATGTAAGAAAATGTATAAACATACAACAGGAATCAAACCCATGGTGCTCACATACTGCTGTAGCATTCTTTAATTCTAAAATTATGATAGTCAAGTCTTTGTGTAGCACAGAACTTCACATAGTTTTAGCCTTTGTGGTGCCGTAAGTACTTGCTCTTACACTTCTTGCGGAACAATTCAATCATGAGACACTTTCTTGCAGTATTGTGCTATCCTCTGCACGGGATTCATCACCAGCATTATAACCCTATACCTCATCTGATATATCATCAGTAATGCCACACAACTCCTCATAGAACACTTCTCTCAAGTTATTTTTGCCTCCCCTCCCGGACATTTTGTTCTAAAAGAAGATTTTTTTTTTTGCTAGGGGATTTACGTCGCACCGACACAGATAGGTCTTATGGCGACGATGGGATAGGAAAGGCCTAGGAGTTGGAAGGAAGCGGCCGTGGCCTTAATTAAGGTACAGCCCCAGCATTTGCCTGGTGTGAAAATGGGAAACCACGGAAAACCATCTTCAGGGCTGCCGATAGTAGGATTCGAACCTACTATCTCCCGGATGCAAGAAGAATATTAACGGCATATATTATTTTTCTTGGTTTATTATGAACAATTTTGTTATAACTTTAATATAGAACATAATTCGTACAGTACAACAAAGCTTAAGCCTGCCAAATATTTTCAACCATTCTGTTTGTTTGTACTTCATTCAGAGCACAACTACCTGCGTTATAACATCTTTGTGACAAACGCTAATGAGTGTTCTTGATGAAGAAACGGAACCAATAAGCCTGAGGGAATTACGGGATCAGTATTAGAAATACTACGTAACGAAAAATTATCTTTTACAAATGTAATTCCCAATCTACCGCAGTGCATGAAAGTACACTTACTTCGATTCATTTGCAATTTTCAGCCTCCTAGGTCACTACTTATCAGACATGTCACTCCACAATCGTTTAAAAGATATCTCAGTAAAGTATCTTGTCGTTAAAAGTAGGATAAAAAGCCGTACTAATGAAAAAAGTGATTAAAACCATGAACCTGTATTCGCGGTCAGGCCGCAGAGCGATAGCGGTTATTTATGGAACCACTTAGAACAAATTTGCAATGAATTCATCACTCCCAACTGCTACAATGTGAAGTGGCTATGTGAATAATCACCGTTCCTTCCAGGTGCTTTTTCAAGTACATAAGGATCACTTTCATTGCAAACTGAGTTAAATATGACCTTATGATCATATGGTTATTTCATCGACCACCAAACTATAAAGGATTTACTATAGTTTCATAAACCTTAGAGTTTCGGTATTTCCAAACTCCTATTACGTATATAACTCTCACTACACTACTGTTGTGCGTAGTACTGTTAGATCATAAGTCCCTACCGATCAGCTCATGGGAATTCTGACCGTAATATAATAGGGTGAACATTATTAGCTCTTAGAGTATGGAGAAATGACCTACACTGGTAATGGGCGTTATGTTGCTCTGTTTTATAAAGGTAATGGGTGATGCCTGTTTTTGACTCTTCATGAAGTAGAGGCTGCTTCAAGGAATGCAATACTCATTAATGGTAATGAGCATGCATGTGTTGGAGTATCCTCTGTGACAGAGAGTAGCTCGTTTAATCATGTGTTGTTTGCAGAATAGCCGTGAGCTTACACAAGAAAGGTCACAGGAAAACGCGTTGATTTAAGTACGACAAAGCTCGCTGACCGGGGCAGGCGAGGATTGCTTGCTATCGCGTTAGGGATGTCCAAGTGAGATTTTATAGATGATTGTTTGAGGGAACGTTCAGTCACATTAGGGTCATGAATTCTATTCTGATGAAATGGGTAAATTTAGGATAAAATTCATTCGTTCACTCATTCATGCATTCACTGCAACCACAGAGATCTATCTTGACCATTTCAACATATCCCTGAATAAGAGCCGGAGATAATTCTGGCGGAAAAACTTTGAAATTTGATTGGCCCTCATCTTGCTTTACCAACATTTCCCTCGAAGATATTGCAAGGGATATCGTCAAGTCTAAGAACGTGGCCCCAGGTTCTTGCCTTCCTTTTTTTTAATCCCTTTAATGAGTCCTTCTTTGACATAAATATATATTAGAGCTGGGGGTTCATCCGAAAACTTTTGTAAAGGAAGAGTGTCACGTAACAGAATGTGTGGTGTGATGTTACCTAGCAACCAGTACCTTGTATGCCATGGCCAACCATCGATACTACACATCACAGCCTGCACAGTTGCAAGGTAAAATCGCTTCACACATTTTACTGAAAGACATAATTATAATCATGTTATTTCTTCCAAAGGGAAATTTCCCTTAATTTTATTACCTACTTCTTGAAGGAGTTGGTTGTCATTTTCTAGTATGTCTGTTGTCCAGCTTGTACTGGCGATCCTTCTCCACGTCCATATCACCATACCTTCCAATCTCTGCATTTTGCGTTTTTCCAATGTCTATTTTTCAAATCAATACGTTAGTAAAGCCCAGAAGAAGCTATTCACAAGTGCCTCCCTTGTTTCTATGTTTATGCATTTACTTCTACGCAGATGAGTTTTGGTTTTTGGGAAGTTTTCTTAGTCATGTTTATTCTTTCCTTCTGCTTCTGAGGTAACAAAATTGGATCCTCACATGGTCAATTTTAGAACTGTCGTGCTTTATTTGAGCCTCAGGCCTTTGGGTGACCTTGCTTAGGGAATTTGAATGTACCGCTGCTGTTAGTAATAATTCTGAGGCGGGGCTTTGCAAGGATGTTGGTGGGGGTGTCAGGGGAAGGAGTTTGCTCGCGCGAACGACGGAGGCTGCTTCACTACGCCATCAGTGAGCGGGAGGTGCACACGTCTGTTGCGCTGCGCATCATTATCAAATATCCACGGACAGTTTGGGGAAGAAACACTTTCGCAGACTCGAGTGTATGAATGGGCTAAAAAAATGTGGCAAGATGAGAAGCTGTGAAAAATGAACCTCACGAACGGAGACCGCGGACAAGCATCATTGCAGACAACATTATTGCCACTCGTGACATTATTTGGTGAAGATCGTCGAATAAAAATTTCTCAAATTATTTAGACGTACGAAAAAGTTACGGAAGTGTTTAAACAATCATCCGACATGAACTCCATTTCATAAAATGGTCTGCCAGGTGGGTTCCTCGTCTCCTCAACCAGGAACAAAAACTTTACTCCAGAAAATGTTTCAGAGACTCCTGCGTTGCTACCAGTAG
Organism: Anabrus simplex; assembly: GCF_040414725.1. Classification (NCBI taxonomy): domain Eukaryota; kingdom Metazoa; phylum Arthropoda; class Insecta; order Orthoptera; family Tettigoniidae; genus Anabrus; species Anabrus simplex. The sequence goes on along the minus strand of NC_090270.1, from coordinate 290,083,136 downwards.
GAAGGAGAGGATTTCTTGCCTCGTACTGTGACTTGTGATGAAACTTAGGTGTATGATAATACCCCAGAGTGAAAGGAAGCAAGCATGGAGTGGCGGTGAATAGACGAAGCAGGTCCCCTCAAGGCCAAAAGACGCCCATCAGCTTGAAAGGTTCTTGTAACCGTTTTCTGGAACTCCGCGGGCGTTTTTCTGGTGGATTTTCTTCACAAACAAAGGACAATTAATGTAGCCTATTGCTGTCGTCTTTTGGATGAACCAAACGCTACGTATCGCAACAAGTGACACCGGCAACCGATCCAAAACGTCATTCTCCTCCATGACAATGCAAGGCCGCATACTGCCGCTTTAACGCGGAGAAACTGGAGGAAAATCACTGTACATCTCTGGAACACCCTCCGTACGGTCCAGAGTTATCATACTGAGAGTACTATATATTTGTACCACTCAAAAAGACCGAGGACAGCAGCGATACGATGATGATGCAAGTGTAGAAGACTTCGTGTGCAACTGGCTCTGCAGGCATCCTTCTCCTTACTATCAGGACGACATCAGAAACTTATCAATCCGATGGAGAAAATGTGTATCGAAGGCAGGATACTACGTAGAAAAGTCATCTCTATATGTGTATTTTTCCGGTTGACGCAATAAATTTAAAAATATAATTCTCATTTAAATTTGATCAGCTCTTAACCAAGACTAAAATAACTCATAATAGGAAAGGAGGGACTTCATAGAGTTTCTGATGATGAACGTAAAAGTTAGTTGTTTATTCATCTTCTAGGACTCAAAGAAATAAAAGAAACGTCATATTCTAATATCTCCTGGGAGACTAAAAAATACAACGATTGAGTATGACAGTAAACATCAAATGGCTTACCAACGCTTCGTCTCTTCACTACTCTGATTATACCTCTCGAACACCTGCAGTTGTTATATGTAGGGATAGAGTTACTATTATCATCCCTACGACTAGAGTACTAAGACGTTTTTCATCTGTCTGGACGCCGAAAGAAATTTAGGAAACATCGTGACACTATCTCAGTAGGCCTACGTAGAAGATCAGCAATTTCTTTTGAACAGGATTAGCAAAGTGAGCAAGCAGTTCAGGCTTTAAAACATGTAGAAAATATTACTCGCATTTATAACGTAGCAGAAAATAGTCGACGTTGGATGAACTACCTAGGATGCTGATCATCTCAAGAAATGCATCCGGGTGTGAAAATCAAAACCAGATTCGGCATTTCAAAGGGTGTGATTCTCAAGTTCATATATTTTATGTGCCTGCGACTTTAGATTCAAAACAATTTTCCATATCATGAAGTGTTAAGTATTTTCGCTGCTACCTTATGGTTCCGAAGGATAGACAGGAAAGGCGTTCGAAACATGTGACCCGTTGAGCGGAAAGAGACTCAAATTCGACAATGGACGTTTTACAGCAGAGTTGAACAGAAGTGTCTGAGGTGTAAAAATTGCATTTCTATGTTTTGACTTCTTGCGCTACCTATGAGTATTCTTAACAAACTAAGTTATGCAGCAGTTCGAGTTTTCGCCATTAGATGTCTCGAAAACTTTGCACAACTGGTAAGAAAATTAGTGAAAACAATCATTGTGTTTATCTCAAAATACAGTTTTTAATAATAAAAAGTCTATAATTAATATCTTCTGAAGTATTGCACCTAAAAGGATAAACTCTTTTTTGATTGCTCAGTATCTTATCACAATAATTTTAGAACCACAAAATCTCAAAAAAGGAAAGTCCGACTTTAGTTTCCTTTCCGCCAACGGGTCACATTTGATTGTGTTCCAGAATGTTGCAGGTTGGTTGGGGAGACCGTACTGTCAGCAAAAACAATCTCTAGATTTGCCGATGGTGTGTTTTGATCCCATTTTCTTCCGAATGCTAGCTTATAGTAACACGGTGCTTACGGCGTGGGTAACACGATCGGTTACTCCAAAGGAACTAACGTAGTACAAGATTTGATTTGATTTCCTTCATGCCGGGAATTTCTGGAAAAGTGGACGCTGTCGAAGAAAATTTTCCTGGGTGTGAAAGTTACAACAGTAGTTCAACATAAACTATACAACAATGGCACAGGAATCCCAAAACAGGAATAATTACTGAATAGTACTTGCCATCCACATGTGTAGAAAAAAACCAGCTGAAGAAGTACATTTAATCATCACTTGTCCTAATTTGAGATATTATGGACAGAAAGTGGCTGGAGAGAAAGAAGTTATATGCAGGAACCAGTTGACCTTTCAGTTGAATTACTAGTAGAGGTTAAGACTATTGAAGATGCGTAATACCACACTGGTGTATAGGAATTTTATTTCTCACCCGAACGATTGCAGTTTAAATCCTAATCAGTTCGTGTGGAATTTCAGAACTTCAAAATACTCAACGGGATTCTATTCTGCGACAGTCATTCTAGCTACCTATGTTTAGGTATCCGCAGTGTTGAACGAGAGTTTGAATCCAGTGGTGATCGTAATTGCAGTTCTCCTGCTCTTCACTTCAGTCATATGCCTTTTGAGTCTCAGAAACAACAGATTTTCGTAGAACACATTTAGCGGAACAATCTACGGCTAGTTTAAATGCAACTCTATATGTATTCAAAATAGTAGTCTCCTTCTGATAAGAATGGGAGAGTGCATCGGTAAATCGTCATGTGGACTCACATTGTCCCATTTCTTGCGCAACCACTGTCAGTTTATTTCACAGAACGTCGGTATATACTGCCAAGTTCCATCTGTCGTATGCCCTGTACTACCGGAACCTGTTCTAATCTTATTTCCTTCCAATTCAATGTGCTCTACGATATCTAGAACTTAGGTGTGTCTCGTCTTCACCTGGCTTTGGGTGACCATTGATTTCTGTTTCGTGATAGTTCGCATTTTGACTGTTATATCGCTTCAAGATACTCACTGGAGCTATGTGCCTTGAAGTTAATGATGCTAAATTTGCTTACATGCTCCTCTGATAACCAGAAGGCTATCCGTAGGTTATTGCAAAGTGTAATGTTTAGTGTTCATATTCTGACTTCCACACAGAATGATGCAATACTACACTGGAGCGTAAATTCCAAACAGACAGCAGTTGAGCGTAGCTCAATTATATAAAAGTTCAGAAATTACCTTTAGCTTTACTTATTAATTATTAAATACAGGTGTCAAATCAAATCAAATCAAATCAAATCAAATCAAATCAAATCAAATCAAATCAAATCAAATCAAATCAAATCAAATCAAATCAAATCAAATCAAATCAAATCAAATCAAATCAAATCAAATCAAATCAAATCAAATCAAATCAAATCAAATCAAATCAAATCAAATCAAATCGAATCAAATCAAATCAAATCAAATCAAATCAAATCAAATCAAATCAAATCAAATCAAATCAAATCAAATCAAATCAAATCAAATCAAATCAAATCAAATCAAATCAAATCAAATCAAATCAAATCAAATCAAATCAAATCAAATCAAATCAAATCAAATCAAATCAAATCAAATCAAATCAAATCAAATCAAATCAAATCAAATCAAATCAAATCAAATCAAATCAAATCAAATCAAATCAAATCAAATCAAATCAAATCAAATCAAATCAAATCAAATCAAATCAAATCAAATCAAATCAAATCAAATCAAATCAAATCAAATCAAATCAAATCAAATCAAATCAAATCAAATCAAATCAAATCAAATCAAATCAAATCAAATCAAATCAAATCAAATCAAATCAAATCAAATCAAATCAAATCAAATCAAATCAAATCAAATCAAATCAAATCAAATCCTGAACAACGTTAATTCTGCTGGTTTAACCGGGCGTGTTACCCACGCCATAAGCACCGTGTTACTACTGGCTAGCATTCGGAAGATGACGGAATCGATCACCTCCATCGGCAACCCTAGAGATTGTTTTTTGGTGGTTTCCTAGTTTACTCAAGGAAAATAGCGTGTTGTACCTTCATTAGGCAGCAGCCCCTTCCATCCTAGCCTTAACACCTCCCTATCCCACTGGCACTGAGAATCTATATTGCATCCGAGGACCTCTGGTTAAGACTGGTCATTTTAATTGCAGACTCGATGCTATTTGAGGAAAGAAATCTCGACATTAATAAATATCAACATCAGATCAGTCCTGGGCGTGGGCAATGGTAGTCCACAATGGTGGGATGAAGGATGTGTGATTCACGTGATTCTTGTATATAATGTGTGACTATTGATGATGCTTTGTGTAACAAGTAGTGAATTAGCGTCAGCGGTGGCTTTATCCCACCGGCACGGCGAATTGTATTTTCCAGTGAGGGTTCGGTTCAAACCTGGGTGTTTGATCCATGTCTGTATAATTTATCTTATGTAATCCGTTCGGGAAATAATTCGTATGCTTTTAGGTTAGGGATCACTCAGACTTGTTGCATGAATGTAGATGTCATTTGTCCAATAATATGGGATAGCTTCACTGTTTATAATAAATGTTTCCGTTCACGTTACATCATGGCAACGCGATAGATAGTACTCGGACTTATCACACAAGACTTAAAGTCATAAATGATCCACAACAGATGTAAAGTCAATTATGTACTTCATTTGTGTATATATGTTTCATTTCCATAATCATCAGGATTTAATAAACCGATTGAATTAGCTTGAACTTTATAGGAATGTGATCTCATTATAGTTAGGTAATGCCCGTTTCTCCTACCCTATATGCTGCTAAGATAATTTAATATAAGCGCCTATTTGTTTTTTCCCCATTAACGCCCTGTAGATCTCGCCGGAGGCTTTTAGGGTAGGGGGTGGGTGCAATATATCTTAATGTATCCTTAAACCCCTAGTAAATATAATAAGGAACCGATGATAACGTGAAGGAATCACGAAATGTGATGATGATGATGATGATGATGATGATGATAATAATTGTTGTTTACAGGGGTCTGACAGCTAGGTCATCGACCCCCAATTGTACGAGGTGAACGAAATGAATAATAAAACAACATTTATCCACTGACTAGTATTTAAAATGCATGATGATGAAAAAGAAATCAGTGGATCCATTTCACAATGCCTTAATTACAGGGATTATATTTATTATCTAAAGGGATACAAATTCAGGTCACTGCCCCCCATAATTGTACTAATCACTGGTAAAGCAGAATCATGATGTTCCTCCTACAATGGTACTAATCACAGGTAACGTAGACTCATGGTGTTTCTCGCATGATGGTACTAATCACAGGTGATGTAGACACATGGTATGCCACATACAATGGCACCGCTCACATGTAACGTAGACTCATGGTATTTCGCACATTAGGGTACCACTCACAAGCAAAGGAGGCCCATTCGTATTCCTCACATACTAGGATCAATCACGGGCACCGTTATTCCCGTTGTGTTCCTCATTTAATGGTACTACTCTCAGGTAACGTGGATCCATCCTTTTCATTACATAGTGGTACTAATCACGGGAGCAAGCCAGAGCCGTGTTTCTCTCATTTAGTGGTACCAATCACAGGCAACGTAGAAGCATGGTGTTTCTCATGAAGTGGTACTACTCATAGATAACGTAGACCCGTTGTGAATACATTAGAACCGATCGGTGGAATGTACTTGATGATACTTACCACAAGAAAACGCCCAGACCCGTACTGTTCCTCACATAATGGTAGTGTTCCTATATAACGTTAACCGATGGTTTTCCTAGCAAGGTGGCACTAGTCGCAAGTAACGTCTACCCATAATGTACCGGACGCAATGGTATTAATCACAAGTAGTCTCTTGGTTGTTATGTCATCCCTCGGCCGCCTCTTACGAAAGACAGGGGATACCGTGGGTGTAGTCTTCGTCTGCGTCTCCCACCCACAGGGGTAACAAAATAAGCGGTAGAAGAGTTCATATATTATCTTTGGATACTTTATTTGATAATGCAATAGTTATATCATTAACTAAACTATGCAAATGAGTAGTTATCTACAAAATTGCTAATGTTATTATTTTTCAATGAAAACTCGGCATTATTAAGTTTTGCCTGGTTTTCTTATTAGTAATAAATAGATCTGTAGCAGTTCAATTACACACACAAGTACTCTCGCTTAGCAGCACTAAAAATAACGGTTTCCTAAAATGAATAAGTTAAGAAAGCTTTGCTTGATGAAAATGCACCACTTTGGGTTGAATTTATAGTTCACGAATGAAAATGCTTGAAACGGACTCTCATTATTAAAACTTTGAAGCATTAAAACCTAAACACCAAAATTATCTCACGCTTTGGCGATACAAACATGGGGAGAGCACATTAAACTCATTTTTGGAAATAGGACCCTACTTCGGATTCCATCCAAACCGAAAGAAAAATAATTTGCACAAATCACAGAAATTGAAGCGATAACAACAGTTACTCAACTGATGGACACAAATCTACTGGTCCAGATGGCGTTTATAATGAGCATCTGAAACAAGCATTCCCTTACATGGCGGGGAAATGGACAGCGATTTTCAACAAATGTATGGAAATGAGCACATTACGAATAGCTGGAGATCACCTAAAGTGAAGGTAGTGGGTTCGAATCTCACTGTCGGCAGCCCTGAGGATGGTTTTCCGTGGTTTCCCATTTTCACAGCAGGCAAATTCTGTGGCTGTGCCTTAATTAAGGCCACTGCAGCTTCCTTTCCACTCCTAGCCCTTTCTCATTTCATCATCGCTATAAGACATATCTGCGTCGGTGCGACGTAAAGCAACTTGCAAACAAATAAAGTTATTATACAAAGGAAAAGGAAATGTTAGTTCACCAGATTCTTACAAGACATTTGCTCTTGAAAACTTGTTATTTAAGGTCTTTCGCAACATTATTAATGAAAGATTAACCGAAAAACATCTTGTGTAACACCTGACCAGCAATTTGGTTTCCGCAAGGGAAGATCAACACTTCATGCAGTTGGAAATCTAGTAGAAGTTATTGGTGACGCCCTGCGATATCAAAAAGGGAAATACCACGTCCTCTTTATTGACTTCAGGAGGTCTTCGACCTATTCGACAAACAGATGTTGATAAATTTCTCCCACATGCCCGGAAGATAATGCCACCTACTCAGTATCCTAACTAATATCAGAGACAATAATGAAATACAATTGAAATTTGCCTCTGCAGAACGCCAATACCACTAAAATTCCTCAGTTCTTCTTAATCCATATCGACAAGATCGTGAGAAACACAATCAAATAAATTCTTCAGTTACCTGCAGGCACGCCACACAGCTCTCTATACTCTGCAAGGAAATTGAATTGGATCGGGCTGCGAAAGGCAGAATGGGATGCACCACTTCAGCATCTTAACATCTGTCACTTGCTAGAAAAGGCTGGTAATGAGTACATAACTTCATTGCTTAGTCTGGTGGAAGAGAGAAAATTGTGCGTTCAGAGACTTGACCTAAGAAATGCAGATAACACCCAGCTCGAAGCACTTAGCGCAAGGAAGTTAAGAGAAATGCTAAGGAGTATGGCAAATGTTGTGTATTAAGAACTCAAGGTAAAGGAGACATCGTTTATCAGGAATACACGCTGGAAAAATGATGGATCGACACCCTATCAGAGTCGAAAGACGCGCTGAAAATGCAATAGAACGTGGTTTCTGAACGGCCCCTCCCTGGACGTAGCCGGGATAGAGTCCACTGCAGACATGCAATGAGCCTGAAACCCTAGCTCACGTTCTTGTTTCCTGTCCACGGGGTGGAATTGCTTAGGGATGTTAGGCAGAACAGAATAAGATCTAGAATTGCAGGAGCATTCTCCCAGAAAGGTTACGAAGTACATGAATAGGTGCTATGTGTTGCTGATGGTGGAAGCAACCGGAGAATAGATATAATCGCAATTGATGGAGAAAAATACTTTACATATATTCTGGACCTCACCATTGTATGTGAAGTCGGCTCAACTCAGCCAGCAGAGGTAGAAGAGGAGAAACGAGCTATCTATGAACCAACCAAGATATACTTCAAAGAATCATACAACATCTCCTGTGTAAGGGTTGTAGGACTTTTCATCGAAGCAAGAGGAACCTTATCAAAATTCGTAGTTGAGTTCTTCAAAAGTGTGGCCATTCCCAAGACTCTGTATTGTGATTTAGCTGTCTTGGTCATTAAAGGCTCTGCCAAAATTGTTAGAAATCACCTCTTTAGTGCTGCACACGAGAAGGATTAACTCCAGAAAACTCTTCATGGTTACACATGCATTCAATATTTAGGTGTTGTGGTATACTTTGTCAAATTTAGGCAACCTGTCATTGCAGGAAGTGCCAATAAATAAATTATACAGTCATTTTCTCACATTAAACAGATGATCGGCGTCCTACAAAGTGATCCAGCCAGACCACTGCTGTTCATTTTGGTGACAGCTGATCTGGTAACGGTACTTAAAGGAAAATCTTCCCTACTCATTTACTCAGACGACATGTCCTTAAGCGCACCTAATCTTGATGATATACAAAAGTTCATGGACAATGTGTCAGTATGGGCAGATATTAACAAGTTAAAGCCGTTTGTATCACTTTCCGAAAATGAGGCAGGACAAGACGGATCGACAAAATGTTTTATAAAGGTGAGTCAGTGCAAAGAGTGAGATATTTTATATATCTAGGAGTTACATTACCGATCAGCGGAGTAAGTTTCAACCAGCAGGTCAAAGAAAGAGCATTCGCAGCAATTTACCTTATTAGTGATATCTGTATTATCAGATTACTCTTTCTAGACAAAGCGATAAAGCTCGCTAAAACCAAAATCAGGTCTATTCTAACCTATTGCATACATTTAATCTGACATCAAAACAGTCTACAAAGACCTACCTACAAATACGAGAAGCAGTAAAAGCTCCATTCCTAAAATGGGCGCTAGGTATTTCTAACCTAACGCCATCAAGAATGTCGCACGAGCTTGCAAATCAGCCGTTTTAACTGAGGAAATAAGACTGGAATTTCTACTTTGGGAAGGGAATCATATGCAAGGAGAGGAAATCAAAACCCTGAGATTTGCTAATGATATTGTTATTTTATCTGAGACTGAATGAGATGTGGAGAAATTTCTGAATGGTATGGACAGAATCTTGGGTAAGGAATACAAGACGAAAATAGATCCTAAATAAATGTAACATAGTGCAGTCGAAGTCAGGTGATGCAGGAAATATTAGATTAGGAAATGAAGTCTTAAAGGAAGTACGGCAGAAGAGTATTTTTACTTGGGTAGTAAAATAACTAGCGATGGCAGAAATAAGATGGACATAAAATGCAGACTAGCACAAACATTAAAATAAATTTGTTCACTTCCAACATTGATATAGGAATTATAAAGATGTTTTTTAAGACTTTCGTCCGGAGTGTAGCATTGTATGGAAGTGAAACATGGACGGTAAGTAGCCCAGAAGAAAGATAACAGAAGCTTTTGAAATGTGATGTTACAGAAAAATGCTGAATGTGGTATAGGTAGATATAATCACGAATGAAGAGATACTGAATCGAATTGGTGAGAGGAGATCGATTTGGATAAATTTTATCAGAAGAGGAAATAGAATGATAGGACACATCTTAAAACCCCCAAGACATGTGCAGATGTTTAATGAGGGAAATGTAGGTGGTAAGAATGGTAGGGGTAGACCAAGCTATGAATATGACAAGCAGATTAAAGCAGATGTTGATACAGCACTTACGTAGAAATACAAAAGTTTAGCAGAGGATAGGCTTGCATGTAAACTGCATCAAACCAATCTGTGGACTGATATATATTTGGTTAGTGAGTTATGCAGCCGCTTACAGTTTAAATGAATTGTTTCATCCGTACAACTGGTAAAACAGGACTCAAACAACACTTCAAACCACAGCAGCATACGAAACCTTTATACGGGAAAGGTAGAGAAGAAGAATGACTCTGATCTTCACTTTTATGGCACTAGTACGTTTATTGACCGCTCCTTGACTCAGACTAATCAAGATTTTAGGCATGTGGTGACACGGTTGGCAGTGCATGGTTTCCACCACAAGGTGTGTTCAAGAAGGTCCTTTGTGTGTGTAAGCACATTGTGTTATAGAGAATGCACAAGATGTCATATCTTACAGTGCAACGAAACGGCGAGATCCATCACGAAGATAGTCACTGAAAACAGTACTTAAATGTAAATTTTGGAACTATGCTCACTTATGCGTAATAAATATTTATTGTAATCAAGATATTTCATAAAACAAACTCCCTCTGTGGATCAGTGTCTGCCTTCGGATCCCAAGATAGCTGGTTTCCAAACCGCTCAGAGGTAGTCGGATTTTTCAATGGTGGAGAAAACTCATTCCACACGCCACGTCGTACGATGTCGGTAAGTAAAATATATCGATGGCTTTCTTTAAAAACCTCGTAAGTCCGAATACTCTTCGTATCCATTATATTCCTTAAGACTACGCACGCCTAATAGTCTCATATTTATATGCAGTCCAAAAGAATAATTTTCGTTATGGTCATTTTCCTCTGCCAATTTGTAAAGGAAAATGAACCTTAAATACATTATACTGTAGGAGTGTGTAAATTTGCCATGCAATCAAAATCCCTACAATACGGTACGGTAAGGTCCATTTTCCTTTAGACATCAGCAAAGGAAAATGAACACAGCGAAAATTATTCTGATGGACTGCATAAAAAATATATGACCGGGAGGCGTGACCAGTCTTAAGGAATATAATGGGTAGGAAGAACATTTGGACATACGAGGTTTTAAAAGAAAGCCATCGATATCTGGTGACACATTTCGTGTTTACCCGAGAAAATTAATCAAAACTCAGCCAAAGATGCCCATCTAGTAGGCCTAGAGTAAAAATGAAGCGTCGCAATTGACAAGCAGGCAGCCAGTTATATTCAAATTAAAACGCCTGCACACGTTAGCTGAGGCCATACGATTATTATTGTTATTATTATTTCTATTTCTTAATAAAAATTTTCAGATCCTCCATGACTCAGGCGACAGTGCGCCGAACTCTCGCCGCAGGGTTCCGTGGTTCAAATCCCGGTCACTTCATGTGAGATTTGTGCTGGACAAACTGGAGGCAAGACAGGTTTTTCTCAGGGTAATACGGTTTTCCCCGTCATCTTTCATTTCTGCAACACCCTCCAATATAATTTCATTTCATCTGTTAGTCATTAATCATTGCCCCAGAGGAGTGCGATAAGTTTCGGCAGCCTGTACAGTTCCTATCCTTGCCGCTAGGTGGGGCTTCATTCATTCCATTCCTGACTCTGTCGAATTAGAATGACTGGGAACAGGCTGTGGATTTCCGTTTTCAATACAAATTTATAATACTAAGATTCTTTCCAAGTGAACAACAGGTGAGTCAAGCATCGACTCTACGAGTAGTGTCAGGTTCCGATCTTTCTACTTTCGTATCTATCCTCCCTTGTTCCTCTTGTTCCTTTTCCAATATTTTCAATGACACAGGTAGTCTCCTTAATCTGCCTTCATTCTCCCTGTTACTAGCCGATATTTCATTATTCAGTAAACCTCTTTAGCTTTCTCATAGAATTTGTGTTAAGAAGTCCGATTTCTTCGTGTTTGAAACTACAATCACAATTACTACAACGATCACCAAATTTCACCTCGCTTGTGCACTCAGAGTAGCCTCTTTCCTTTTCAATTATCACTTTTCGATCTCTAAATTCCGATCATGACGGTGCGTCAGTGACTAGACAATCTTACACGGGTTATAATCGTATCATTATCGTCGAATGAGGAGAAAATTAAACCAAACGGTTTACGCAATTTCGAAAATAACGTAATGATTTGAAATATAACACTGTTTGGTATCAATAGAAAGAGGAATTCGAATAACATTTAACAGTTACATTATAATTCTTCTTAGACCAAAACTTCACAGTTATTTTACCGAGGAATCATGTGATACGGAATGATGCAGATTGCTAGCCCATGTTTCGCCCCTGCTCGGTCTACATAACTAGCCATGCGTGCGGCTAAATGACCAACCAGAGGGGATGGTTCATAATACTAATGTCAATAACATAACTACAAGAAATTGTAGCAGAGCGTTGTTACGAAATCCGAGCAAGTTGGCGCCTGACCACTGCCCACCCGTGCATTTTTAATAAATAAATGCTACTTAGATCTCTAGCACCTACCTCAAATTTATTATTATTAAACTTTCCTTCACTATGGAATACTTTCCGGTGTCTTGTTCGACCCTCTCTGGGTGGGGGACGCAGACAAAGAATGCACCTACGGTATCCCCTGCCTGTCGTAAGGGGCGACTAAATGGGGCGACCAAGGGATGATTGAATATAACCATGAAACTACTTGTGATTAGTACCGTCACGCGGGGAAAGACATGGGTCGCCTTTACTGGCGAGTAGTACCACTATGTTAGGTTCATAATAGATTTGTGGGTAGTAGCAGCAGAGAGCGGTTCGCTGTGGGTTTCCGGACCCCATGATTAGTACCCCAGTATATGCGGGACATCACGAGCTTACGTTGCCCGTGATTTGTAGCATTATGTGAGAAACACCACGGATCTGGGCGTTGCCTGTGATTAGTACCACTATATGAGCGACAACGTTTGTCTGCGTTGCCTGTGATTTGTACTCACTATGTGCGGAACACCACGGGATAGTAGAGTGCCTGACATTAGTACACCTATGTGAGGTGCACCGGGGGTTTGCGTTGCCTGCCAGTGGCGCCATTCTGTGAGAAACACCATAGATCCGCGTTACCTGTACGACGTACAATACTTGTGAATGTTTGGAACACTGTGAGTTTACGCTGCCTTTGATTAGAACAGCAACTTGAGAAATACCATGGTTCTACTTCAGTAGCGATAAGTGCCATTATGAGGACCGTTGACCTGGATATTGAACCCCTTAAGACTACAAGCATCATCGATTAAGGATTGTGCTTTGGATGCAGTCCCTTGGTCTGGGAAAGTGAGGCATTGCGGATCGGATCCACTGATTGCTTTAAATTCATATTCATCCATTCATTCATCATCATGTTTTTATTGAATTCTAGTCAGTGGATGAATTCTGTACTTTTAAATTGTCATTGCATTTCGTCTCATTTGGTACCATTAGGGGCCGATGACCAATTATGTAATTCAATTAAGTAGTGATCCGACATGTTGCAGCAACTGGCGAGGAATTACACTCTTGTCTATACCAAGTACGCACCCAACAACGAATGGCTAAAGTTCACATAAAAGAACAAAATTAGAAATGGATAGCACACACATCAAGCCGAGGCCTTGACAGTATACGAAAACAGCCTCTTGAATACAATCCCATGGGAGATAGATGGAGGGGAAATCAAAGGTAATAAGTTGGCGAACAGTGGAAACAGAGACTGCGACAGTTGGAAAGTCTGGAAGAACACCAAGAGAGCGGACGCAAATCGAATCAGATGGAGGGCTCTTGTATGTGCGCTGTGCTCCAGCCAGGTGTAATGCGTATTAAGTCAAGTAAGTCAAATTCAATCAGGTGTTTGTGTAATCGGATCAGAAATGTTCACTGGTAGCTGATTAACTGACTTGCTGGAAACGGAACGTCACTAAGGCAGTTTCGCAATAACTGACACGTCAACCTCAGACATTAAGGAATTCTTCTGGCTTAACTGTGGTTGTTAACGTGCAGCCAATATGAGAACAGATCTTATACCTGCTATACAGGTCATAGGACCAAGGAACCGAACACAATATTTAAACATCGAGGCCCTTGGATCAGTTATGACCTGTCCTAATGCATACTTTTTCCACATTTTATACATTTGAACATGCTTTCACGAATTATTTTGAAATTCATTTTTTAAGAAAGGAGATTCCCCCCCCCATATTCTCTCTATAATTATGAAGTGCATACTTCCAAATTCGTTCGGCAATGAGGGTAAATCAGGTTCCAAGAGAGATTATTTCCTTCCCCATCAGTGTAATGAGATAGAGATATTATGACTCATCACATCGAATGGCAGCCGCTGTATTCTAAGTAACTGTGATTAAATAACAGTTACAAAGAACAGATACTGAAAGGTAGCAATCACACTTATAAAAGTTATTACCAAGGTTCTTAAACACTACTAAAGGCTGGGCCCAACGCGAGCCGAGCTGCTATTGGTTAACGAAATGACATCACAGTAGGAGCAAAGCAGCCGAGCCCAGAGCGCGCAAATCAGTAGGAATCTCATAATATCAGCAAACATTACATTTTCTCAGAACGAATTGCAGACCAGACATAAAGATCACTGCTGTTATAAGATTGAAAAAGAGTACAGCATAGTAACTTTTCATTATTTCCATTACGAATAAGGCGTAAATGTAACGTGACGGCACACTGACCAACGCTTGAAATTTATTAACATTTCCAAGTTCCTCTACTTAGTTTGAGGAGGATTATGCCCTTTCAAATCTGTAAACATAAATATTTAGAGATATGAAATCTTTGTCATATTAAATCTTTACAGCAGAAATTCCGTGATGGAACTACCGTATGTTAACATACGATATACAGACTCACTTCCGCAGGTATCGAGTTTAAAGCTTAACACATATTATAACAGCAGCAGAAGTAAGTTCATATTCGAAACCATGCATAAATAGTCCTGGAAAACCTACAACCTGTTTTCCAGTCTTTGACCGGGTCAGGGATGTAATGAATGAACCATATGTAGGCTATTATTACAATGGGGTCGCCACTCCCAAAGTGATTTATTAATGGCTGATAAATGCTATGAAATGATAATGGGGAGTCTTGCTGGAATGAAAGATGACAGGGAACACCGGAGTACCCGGAGGAAAAACCGTCCCGCCTCCACTTTGACCAGCACAAATCTCACATGGAGTGACCGCGATTTGAACCACGGTATCCAGTGGTGAGACGCCGACGCTCTGCCCTCTGAGCCACGGAGGCTCCGCATAATTAGTATACGTTTTAAAAATTAAACAATAAGAAAGAACAGGAAAAACACTTCATTAGAACACAGTCCTACCTGTGAGATTAGATGTCATGAAGTGGTTGCTTTTGTAGATGAAATCCACTGTCGTGCCTTTCGCCGATGAGCTGCTATGGATTTTTCAGTTCTTGTCCGAATATTCATTTGTCGTATGCGTATAAATATTCTCATTCTAACATACATTTTTAATATTTCTGGTGGTACAGTGGGGAATTTACTGCTAATTATTTGACACACTTTGCGTATAATATCAGGTATGCGTCACAGTTCAGCACGTCCGTGAGTGTCCCTGAAAATTAACTCAAATTCCTTTATTGGTTTACCATTCAAACGATGGAACGAGTAGACCTCCCCGAGATAACATTTCTATCCATCCCAAAGGGGCTGTACCCGAAGAAATGGAAATCATTTCCCCAGTGGGACTTCGCATTGAACTGTCATATTTTCTTTCGCGGTCGGCGATGTAGCCGGCGAGGTACTGAAATTCCTCTGCTGAACAATCAGGTGTCGCTGTAGATAGCGGTGAATTTTTTTTTTTTTTTTTTTTGCTATTTGCTTTACGTCGCACCGACACAGATAGGTCTTATGGCGGCGATGGGACAGGAAAGGCCTAGGAATGGGAAGGAAGCGTCCGTAGCCTTAATTAAGGTACGCCCCAGCATTTGCCTGGTGTGAAAATGGGAAACCACGGAAAACCACCTTCAGGGCTGCCGACAGTTTGGTTAGAACCCACTATCACCCGAATACTGGATACTGGCGGCACTTAAGCGACTGCAGCTATCGAGCTCGTTCGGTGATTCATTAACGGCACAGTTTTCTGTCGCAATGATACTGTACTATGAACACATAAATTTCACTCCAGCTGCTATTACACTGTTCAAGCAACTAACGAAAAGAAAATAAGTGCAACCTCACTGCACGAAACACAGCAACTTAACAGAGATCTCACAGATACGAACTACGACACACACACTACGCAAAATACAGTAGGCCATTGTATAAACCAACAACAATATACGGAAATAAATTACGTATAGTTATTACGTGGAAATCGTTTCTTTATAAGACAGACATATATAAACAACGAAATGAGATACACGTGCGGTTGTATGCTACACAGTCAAGGTGCTCCTGTGATGACGTAACGAGCAGGACGAGGGAAAACTAATATCTACTGCGCAACCAATCTGGGCCACCCGTGAGTTATTACATAATATCATTTATTCCCATCTCTAAAAACTACTAAACACATCCCCACAATGCTCTTGACGAAAGTCGAGAAAATTATACCCCAATAACGTATTATATTTAATTTACATTGATATTTGATATTCTAAACGTGACTTTCATATAATAATATTTCGGATGAACATATGTGTATATGGAATACCGTACATGGTCTCAGAAAGATAATATAAATTTTCACACACACTTAATTCGTTCCCGACAGGTAGATCGGATGTTTAAAACTATGATCATGCACTAAAAGAATGATGTGCTGTATTGAGGAGTTTGCTGGCCAGACGCATTGAATCTCTCATCCTTCAAGAACAGCATGCGCACCATCTAAACTTTATGAACAGAACTCAGCAGAGCAATATTTAACTCCTTGTACTATGGTATCTAAACACAAGGCCATAATTCTATTACACCACATTCCAATTGATTGCTCTTATGGAAAGGCATTCTTTCATAAACTTAGGAGGTTCATCATTTATATTTTTTTGAGGGGAACTTCAAGTCACTCATTCAGTGCATAATATTTTGACTAGGTATGGATGGTCGTCTTTCTAGATATTAGACCGCCTTGGCGTTGGAAATAGGTAGTATTGTAACTCAATATATATATTCGAAGACCAACCAATCAGTAACCAACAAATCAGTCATTTTCCAGGAGAAAGAAAATTAATTTATGGGTTTATCTCATGGTATACAGGACTTGGTTTAATTTCATATGCTAGTTTGAAAATAAGTTCATAAATTAAAAACAATATTGTATCGGTACAATATAAGATTCATGAACAAGGAAGTGATACAGTTGAAAATAATCTGGAAGTACGTCTTACGCTGTATATAACAGAAGAGAAATCCTGTACAAAAACTTGGAACACAAATGATGGCAAATAATATTAGTGTAATTAAAAACAATAACAATAAAATGACAAGAATATATTTCAAAATATAGATGTGATTTCGTCTATGCCTTCATTTAAATTACACCGGACCAATACAAGCAATGTCCACCATCTTGACTGATATTCCATCCTCTCACCACGGACGACAAACAATTTTGCTTGCTGTAAAACAGCTTGAAGCTGAAATATAAGACGTAAGATACCACCACAACATAGAGTAGTGATGATACACCCTACTCCTGCTAAAATCTCACTTTGTCGGTTGGTCTTCAACTATATGTGTGAGTATGTTTGGAATATTGACCTGATATTTGTTCCTTATACAGGAAAGGTAAAAATAATAGTATAAGTCGGATTCAGTTTATTTTGTCTGTTTATTATCTGTCTGCTTCTTATGGGAAAACTGATAGAGGGATTTTCATGAAACTTGGTGTTGACATTTAGGATAAAAGCGAGTGGGGGTTCGATTTTAGCTATAAACTCTCCAAAAAATTCAGCAAGAGTAAGGCCTGAAGGGGTGGGGGGCTGGCTGAAACATAAAATACGATGTAGCTCGCTTACGGTTGTACATGAAAAAAGATTCATAAATAAATTGAAAATATTTCTTGGCAGACAAAGTAGGGATCCCCATTCTACGAAAAACCTAAAATTAAGCAATTTTCCCAATTTTGCCGAAAGTTGAAGGGCTAAAGTGCCCAAAAAGGTTTCAAATTTTGCGTCCTAGATAGCTCTATCAAACTAAGAAAACAGATTTCGAAAATCAATTCTGGCCTAAATGCAGTTCCGGGAAAAACAGCCTAAAATAGTTTGTTTCTTTACTAGTTTTATTTTTATTCAAATCCTAGCCAAATTAACGTATTTACGTAATTATTTCTGTACTGTGTTCCTTGGTTTGATACACTTAGGCGTTTATTTTTTTAAATGTTCACACCGAATGTAGTTATAAGGGCTTAAGTGAAACTCTGCAATGAATCACATTAGCGCTCGTAGTTTTGCTTAAGTGAAACAATGCCTTGACTCACATTAGCACTCTTTGTGGTAGAAAAAGGCAAACTGCTAATCTAATTGACTGTATGACGATGATTAAGAAAAGGATTATAAGTTTTAGGAATAATTCAACATTATACTCTCATATTTTACTGTATTTACCTAAAATTCGTAACTCATAACCCTAGGATGTTTGCAACTTTGAGTTGCTTGCCTGAAAGGCTAGAAATGTGCATTTTTATTTTATTCTTTTCAAAATTTGTTCGAAAAATACGGGAAATATAAAAAATACTCACCTGTTAGTTTAAATTCAGGAGCCGATAAATAACTCTGTATAATACAATGTGATTGGTCATCAGTCCATACACTATTTTGTGCTATACTTTTCTTTTCTACGTAAATTCTAGATCCTATGTCTAGTCGAATCTGCTTGCTATGTTCAAGTTTTTGTCTACTCGTACTGCTCTTACTAGGTCAATTTCCCTCATGAACTAAGTACACAATTCCTGGATGTGTAAATATGCATTTTAGTTAATAATAATAATAATAATAATAATAATAATAATAATAATAATAATAATAATAACAATAATAATAATAATAATGCTATTGGCTTTACGTTCCACTAAATACTTTTACATGGAGGTGCCAGAAGTTAGTCCCACAATAATTCTTCTTACGTGCCAGAAAAATCTACCGACACGAGGATGACGTATTTGAGCACCATCAAATACCACCGGACTGATCCAGGATGGAACCTGCCAAGTCGAGGTCAGAAGGCCAGCGCCTCAACCGTCTGAGCCACTCAACTCGGTTTTATATTATATATATCCTTATATATCTTCCCCAGCGCTAGTCGTTTGTGGTCTGATTCACCAATCTGTTTCCACTATTTTGCCGTAAAGCCACATTTCAAAAGTTTCGACACCCCTTCTTTCTGCGCAAGTTATTGCCCATGTTTTAATTCCATAAAATGCCATGATTTACTCAAAATGTTTAAGTCCTTCTATGATGCATAGCTATCTACTAATAATACTGTATTACCTTAATGTTCCACGACCAACTAGTCGTCCTTAGATGCACAGAAGCGTTCTCCAAAAATTAACGAATTTACGGACACGACTTTCTCACTTTTAACATTTCTAATGTGCCGGATAATCCTGCAACCTAAACCACAGGAGATGTGTCTATACTCAAAATTGCTGTCCGTTTTATCAGACTTCAAATATATCGACTTCCTTTAGTCAATGTTAAGTCTTTCCTCTTTGGCGCTAAATGATTCTTATTAGCTACCAGCAATAATTGATATCACTAACTAAAATATTTAAAGTAACATGTGCAGATATGCTTACACGGATAATGTAATGACATTAGTTCAGGCGAATCGACATCAGATTTTGAATGTTCCATTTCCAGGCACCCGTGTAATACGTTCTCTCTCTCTTGTTCGCCCTTGATGTTCGTTTGTTCGACTGGAATCCTACATCCTTGTTTTGTTAGCCATCGTTAATGGGTAAAATACCATGCGGGTTTCGTATTATAATGTCCATGTTTCGCTATTGAAAAGCAATCAGTTGGGATGCGAATGAAGCTGCATAGTACGAGCGTGCACTACATCTGCGGAAGGAATCCAATCCCTAGAGTTCCCATTCACTCCAGTTCAAAGGGAGAAAATCAGTATCTAGCGTAAGTTATGAATGTATTTTCAAGGAAAATACGTACGCTATAATTCCTTCTATGCTATAATGAAAACTCGATGCAAGGACTACAGAAATAAGGAGTCAGTCTACAAGATTTTTCACCTAAGGTGTGTCCGGCTTCCTTAGCTAAATGGTTAGCGTGCTGTTTTTTGATCACAGGGGTCCCGGGTTCGATTCCCGGTAGGGTCGGGAATTTTAACCATTGGTTAATTTCCCTGGCACTGGGGATGAGTGTATGTGTCGTCTTCATCACAATGCGCAGGTCGCCTACGGGATTTAAATCAAAAGACCTGCATTTGGCGAGCTGAACTTGTCTTGGGACACTCCCGGCACTAAAAGCCATACGCCATTTCATTTACCTAAATTGTTACACCGAAATAAGTTGTAATCTATTTAAGATATCGATATTATGTAGAATTGGACTAAACTGAAGAATGTCTGAATGGGTGGCTATGTTTCTAGAAAATAGAACTCACAGAATTAGAGCAGGTGAAGCATTATCTGATCCTGTAATCATTAAGAGGGGAATTCCTCAAGCCAGTATTATTTGACCTTTAAGTTGCTTTACGTCGCACCGACACATAGAGGCCTTATGGCGACAATGGGCTAGGAGTGGGAAGGAAGCGACCTGGACCTTAATTAAGGTTCATTTCCAGCATTTGTCTGGTGTGAAAATGGGGCTGTCGACCGTGGTGTTCGAACCCGATATTTCCCGAATGCAAGCTCACAGCTGCATGCCCTTAACCGCTCGTTGATACGAGTAAAGAACAGGAGTCAGGAATAAGGCTTTTTCGGATGATGTTATAGCATATAAAATAATCAATAAGATACAAGGTTATGAGAGGCTGCAAAAAAAAAAAAAAAAAAAAAAAAAGACGTCGACAATATTGTGAGATGGACATCAGGCGATGGTATGATGTTAAACGAGATGAAAAGTCAGGTTGTAAGTTTCACAATACCCGTCTGTTTTAAGTACTGCATCGATGGGGTGAATGTTCTTTATGGAGGTCATTGTAAGTACGGAAGTGTTAATATAAGGAATATTTTTCATGGGGTAATCATATAAACGGGATTGTAATTATAGGTTACAGATCTCGTCTTGTAGTTATGAGGGTAGTTAGGGTTTGTGCAGTAGCGTGGCCAGGATCGACCGACAGGTGACGGGGGTATTAGTTACAAAATGATGACAACGTAAGGAAGGTGCGTGTACGTGTGTGGTGCGCGCTAGCAGGAGTATCATTGCAAGGACACTGATACAAGTAAATTAAGTTGATATTCGGATTGCAGTACCGGTATACAACAAAATCTTATATTAAAATACAGAGGAAGAACAATGTGGTCAAGCTAATTAGTTTTTCGGCGTATGGTAAGTTCAGATTATAACCTAAAATCCAACTTCCGAGGCTTTTTAGAAAATAGATTGAATAGATCTGCTGATTTTGCCATTATCTCTCTGTGAATGTTCAAAAGAGCCAACCCACTGAATCGACTTCCACTTTTTACCGTCGGTCCCTTTATTTCCTTTTGTTAAATTTCAAGGTGGTGGGGGGTTATGTCGCCAGTCGACCAGACTGATATACTAGCAAACAAACGAAGAAAAAACTGCACACTTCTCCAAGCCCATGGTGAAAAACAAGGTGACTTTGCAAGCGGTATATTTTTGAATTCATTATTTCAGTCCACCAATGACCAGTTATAGGAGATTTCTACATATATTACCGCACGAAATTCTTAACGTTCATCGACACTCATTAATGAAATTCAAAATATTCTCATCCAAGATATAAAAGACTCTGTTCGGATAGTTCAATAGCATCTTGTTAACCCATGAAGTTACGAACAGTCATTAAGAAGTAAGACAAATTTTATTTGTTCAGCCCATGAATTACGAAATATTCGCGTGCGCAGATTTATTTTCGAAGTGACAAAGTCTACTAAGTCAGGCTGCATACATTTGAATATTTAATGTAGTCATTTTTTGCCCCAAATTCGTGTTATAGCCCCGGAACTAAAGACGCTATTTAAATGAGTGATGTACCATTGAATTGGAAATGCGATTTGAGAAAATACGAAATTTGCTGGGTTTCAGTTAATCAAGCGTGGTTGGGGGAGGGTTTATGAAAATGATGGTTTCGATAAATATGATTTGGTTTGCAATTAATAACTAGAAAACCATAAAACAAATTAAGATAGTTCAGATTTCTAAAAACACAGGATTTCACATCTTAAATCCGTATAGCAAAATCGTCCGAATTACGGAAGAATAATATTGCAAGGTGGAGGCTTAAATTTGGAATTGGAAATTTCTTTGAAAACTGGTCGACTCGACTTTCTAAACATCAATTCAGATCCTCATTTGCGATATCGATAGAAAGTCTCTTTAAGCCTGAAATTAGGGTAGCATAATGGTTTCCATACAACGCTTAGAGAGAAAGTGATGTGTGGGTGAGACATGTGAGAATTTCTTAAATTCATTCATACCGACTCTAAACACAAGAATTCCGACCCAAGATGTGTGTATCATTGAATATAGAATCTCATACTCGATACAAAAATATCATTGCAGTATTCTCAGCTAAATTAGTGCTGAAGATACATGGTGTACCATATTTCGAATATTACCAAAATAATGTAACAGCTTTGCTATCACAAATTACCACAAATCATAACCGCATAGATTCATACTAGCAAATGTACCCGTGCTTCCCTACTGTATTCTACACTGAATGCTGATACAAGCAGTGAATAAGATATGTTTTAATTGCATGCCTCTTAGCGTTATCCGAGAAACAGTATGGGGAGGTTCTCATTCTTTGTTTCCAATTTAATGTGCGAGTAGCGAAGTTGTGATGATAACGGCAGGCTCACTTGCCTACTGTCATTCACAATCGAAATTTTCGTTATAGTGGCAGGACCCCTGACCTACTTCCGGTCACAATCGATTCGGAGAAATTTCGTTAGAGTGACAGGCCCCCTTTCATATTTCTAGACAAATTCCAGTTGAGGACTTTTCATTATTCCCTACTGCCAGTCGAAATTGAGTTGTGCTGTTATCATCACAATGAAATGCCCCGTTTCCTAATGCAAGTCAGCATACTGCCAGTCATACTCGAGTTGGTGAGTTTCGATTAAAATAGCAGGCGACTTTGCATAATACCAGTCCCAATTTACCTCTTGCTAGGGGCTTTACGTCGCACCGACACAGATAGGTCTTATGGCGACGATGGGATAGGAAAGGCTTAGGAGTTGGAAGGAAGCGGCCGTGACCTTAATTAAGGTACAGCCCCAGGATTTTCCTTGTGTGAAAATGGGAAACCACAAAAAAAACATTTTCAGGGCTGCCGATAGTGGGATTCGAACCTACTATCTCCCGGATGCAAGCCCACAGCCGCTCGCCTCTACGCGCACGGCCAACTCGCCCGTTAGTCCCAATTTAGATGGGTAAATTTGTTTATAACGGGGGGCACACTTGCCTACTGCCAGACATCCCAATCGGGTTGGGGAGTTTTATTGAACAAAATTGAATGCTACCTTCCCTTCTGCCTGTCAAATCGAGAAGGGAATTACAGTATTCATTACAACGGTGGACCCTCCCTACTAATGCCAGATACACAGCTGGAGAAGTTTCCCATTCCCGCTGCCAATCAAAAACGATGTGGGGAGAATTGATTACAATTGCATACGCCTCTCCTTCTGACGGTCACGATTGATTTGTAAAGGATTATTTATAATGGCAGATACTCCCTTTCTAGATCACTACAAATCGACATCAATCAATATATATATATTGATGTATGAAATTAAAATACTGCAGAACTTCATTTACAAATTAAGTGCTAATAACAGTACGTCATATCGACAAACGGATTGCACCGTAAGATGCCGCTTTCAGCGATCTTCATGGTTAATCCTATGACATTTTCTCGTATCTCATCTATTTATGGGTTAGATTGAGTCAGAAACGTTGAGTAGGGCGTAATTTGGGTACTGTTTTCACGCACTGCATTACTTTTCGAATAGTTATGTGATAGCTAGAAGCATAGCATTTGACATGTATATTGCCACAGGGCACTTCAATTTTTGCGCCGAATTAGATGATGGTATCTTTGCTACAAGTCTGTTAAACTATGAAATAACTTGTAAAAAAATACCAAATTTACTACAGTCGAGAAATACAGGAAAATCGAACGTATAAGGGATGAGATACGACAGAAACCATAGGACTAAAATGAATATCACTTCAAATTGATCCGAGATTTTGCAATCCGTTTTACGATACGACTTACCGTCTAGCCACCATATACCTCGAAATGAACGTCCGCACCGTCATTGTAATTTACCTCCATACTTCGATATTTTTCGGTGGTAAACATTGAAAAATAACAGTGTTTAAAATTTTTCTGTCGGTTACAGGCTAAACGGTATAATTTTATCAAATTTCAATTTCTTAACTCGTCTGACAGATAGTGCCGTCATCTCGATTTGTGGAGGGGGAGGTAAATATGAGGACTTAGAGGAAACATTTAAGCACACAAAACCTATATTTTATAGCTTTTGATAAATATATACGGCTGTGTTCTTATTCTGTCCAGAAATTTTAAACCCCAGCATGCCCCTCTTAGGCAATTATGCGAATTTTCTATTTTTCTGGGGATCCTCTGGTCATCAGTTTCTCTGCTACCAAGTTTTAAGTTTCTAGGATGCCTGGAAGTGCCTCATATTCACGTCTATTTGCATTGTTATACCTTTATATATATATCACTCCAGATCAACTTGCATTTATTCATATAAATGACCTACATAAGCTCACGTGCTTACTAGTGTGGAATGACACGGAGCACTAGAGTTTGCGCATCTTCGGCATATATAATTAGTCGTCCGTGTTGCCAAGCGTCCAGCCAGATAAGATAGCTCGCTTCCTGACGCTATTCGTCGCTTACTGAAATTACCATCGACTAATTGTAGATAAAATTGTATTTAAAAACCACCTAACGCGTCTTTCATTTCACCCTAAGTCAGAATTGCTTGTCGTAACTCAGGGGGCCAGTCCTTCACCTGACACCATCCGTATTTTTTTGTATCCTTCAGTTTCGTTATTTGTTTGTGTAGAAAGATAAGAAACATAGACGTTCGAGAGAAACTTATTAATGTTAGGTTTTCCCAACGTTTGGGACAAACGCCTTCGGAGACTTTCGCAATGAAAGACAATATGCAATTAATCTTACGAGACCAAATGTGTTCGAAGATGGATTGAGATTTCTGTTGATTCATACCACAATTTATTCAATTTTACCCACGATAAATCCAAGATTGTCTGATAGTGTTGAATGAATTAGATATTAATTCAAGTACTGATAGCTGCTTAATCCAGATGAAGGAATTTCACGGCATGTTTACGTAATTTCGCAGCCCACGCTGCCTAACGTATTTCGTACCATTTACAAATTAAGTTATTATTTCAATATATGATTCTTTACACCATAAAATGAAATAGAGTATTAGTTTCCCATCATATTTCATGACTTTTTATAAATACATGCAAATTTCTCTTGTTATGAAATGGCTTCCAATGCTTCTTATAAAATTTTGCATTTTACTTCTGACAGTATAAGTGTAAAACACACGCTTACAACCATATATCCTTCCGGATTCGTCTGACTGTATTAGCGAACACACTTTACGAAAGGGTGATATACAAATACAGTTGAGGATCGTGGTTAGATCTATTACTCCTCTAAGTCAATAAATGGCAAAAAGTTCCCACATAGAAATTATTTAATTTTATATTAAATTGTATATTATATGGGCATTGACTGTCCTAAAACAATCAGCTGAAATCGCTTCAACAAGGTAACGTACCTTACAGTAGCAAGTTTCTTTGTGTGTCTCAGACTGGACCTCATTCTTTCTGTGATTCGAATTTATCTATAGTGTAAAATTCTATAACAACCTTTTATATGATAAATCTATTGAACTACTAATGCACGTAATGTTAACTAATTAATTAGTCAGTTGCCCTGTATATCAGTCAGTAAGAATAATCCATAGCCAATGTATGTAAACACATCTCACAATATACTGCCAGAACGATGAAATCACAAACCGAAGATGCATTTTTTATTATTTAAAATACCTATACATTCATACTTAAACGGTGGGCTTTCCCTTAATTGAAATACCGGAGTGTGATTGGATCTTCTCGATATAACCTTTGATTCACTTTAAAATGAGGTAATAGTAATAACATATCCTATATAATTTCAGTTGTAAACTATATTTATTTAAAGGAAGGACAGTATATGAAAGGGACTTAACATTCAAGAGGCGAAAAAGTTAGTTCACAAAAACCAATTGTTGACAAGAAGAATCTCAAAGCTAGTGTAGAGATCATGGACGAATGCATATTAAACACTTGAATGTGGTCGGAATTAAAAACAAATATATTCATTTCATATTATGATATTGTATTCATATTCCACGCGCACACAGAAATTAGAATGAAAAATTTTCAAAATCAGAAGTAGCATGAGTACTACGTCGCAGAAGGGTTCTACATAGCCACAGAAAACTAAACATATACTTCATTATTCACAGATAAATCTTGAAATTTGTAACATTTTATTTTCTGATATGATTGTATTTGGACATACAGAAGAATGTTGCAACTCCTCTTCTGAACGTTTCTTTATTACTGCCAAGTGCAGCGGTTGAAATAACAATTTGGAGGAGAATGCCTTCTTCTCTGATTGCGATCTTGAGGCAATAGCCAGGGAAGATTTTTTATAATATAGGACTCCTCAAGGAGTCGTCTCGGAGCCGACACTCCTATTAGTACTTCCATTGTCCAACAGGTGGCCCTGACTTGCGTGTTATTATTCCCGTCTTTTCTCTTCAATGGCATGCATTGATCTAGGTCGATTGGTAAGTGGGGGGGGGGGGTGAATGTTTGTGACATTATTCAATTAGGGTGGACTTGGTTCAATTCCTTACCAATTATCTGTTTAGTAAAATAACAAACCCTGCCATATTGTTTCTAAAACTGTAAATTTCATTTAGGAAATTCTACGGAGAGTAATTTTGTGTATTTTTGTTAGATATTAGAACAACATACCATCGCTGCCGGGAAAAAACCTCCTGTGTGAAATATTTTAGCTTAGAACCTTGGCCGGTAAGGTTCTGTCAGCAAAGGTGCAATATTGTGTGAATATCATCAAGGCATTCTCGCTCTTCATAATGTATGTGCTGCGGATCAGTATATCTCCAAAAATATTATCACATACGAGGTTTTGTCCCGGCAACGACGATATATATACCCGTATATACTTACAAGCATACATATTTATTTTGCCTTACAGCATTCAGTCTGCAAGCCAATGCATTAATTACATGCCTCCAGTATCCTCTATTTGCAAGAAGCTCTGTGGTTTCGTTTAGTTCCACACCTCTGACCATTAAATAATTGGAAACTGTGTCTAATCATCGTCGCCTTTGGTCTCCTTCTAATTCACTTACCGTAAACAGCTATACATAAATACATTATAAGATGTATGAAGTTCATAAACTTCACTAATTGAGAAAGAGCCGGCTTTGAATACAGAACATTTATATTAATGCTATATTCGTTATGACCGTTTTAAACTTATGTCTTGGATTTGTACAAATGACGGTGCCCGGTAGGAATTACAGACGATAGAAGTAATTTAAACATTGATACCGTAATACTTTTCATAAGTTCACCTTGTGGTCATGTACGTTAAGGTCTAAGGTCTACAGGGTGTATCAGAACTATACCGACAAATAAAGGGACAGGGATGCACTTCATGTTATGTAAAGAACGATGGTGAAATCTGATTGGGGGAGAAAATATTTTTTTGCGAGAAAGTGATGTTACTTTGTTATTTCGGCGTCCGTTGCAAATAGATTAGATAACAGCACATTTACTTTTTAGGGGGGTTCAACCTGCGTTAATTAAACGTAGAATAAAATAAGCTAAATTGTGCTGTAGCTTGTTTCTGTGTGGGATAAATAATAAGCGTTTTATTAACGTATTGTCCGACTCGTTGGCTGAATGGTCAGCGTACTGGCCTTCGGTTCACAGGGTCCCGGGTTCGATTACCGGCCGGGTCGGGGATTTTAACCTTCATTGGTTAATTCCAATGGCCCGGGGGCTGGGTTTTTGTGCTGTCCCCAACATCCCTGCAACTCACACACCACACATAACACTATCTTCCACAGCAATAACACGCAGTTATTTACACAAGGCAGATGCCACCCACCCTCACCGGAGGATCTGCCTTACAAGGGCTGCACCCGGCTAGAAATAGCCTCACGAAATTAATTAAAATTAACGTATTAACTCGGGTGCCTATACTGTTTGCCATGGCAGTAGTTTCAGTGGAGAAATATGGAGGCATTTAGTTCATTCGCAGACAGTTGTAGGATTAACGTTAATAGGAGTCTATAATGAAGTTAATTATGAAAGAAGGTACACTTAACTGTTTCATTATGCACCATATAAAGAGTATTCATATTATTCTCTTTGGAGGTGACATTAATAAACGCAAGAATTTTGCAATATATATATATTTGAAGTGTGGAAGGAAAGTAGGATTACAAGAAAATCAGAGTGAACATCTGTTGTAAAAACAAAAATAAATTAGCGTCAGTGTTGATTCCTTCAGTATTATGGTGGTATTTTGTATGAATTTAATAATATGCAGTTAGCCTGTTGAACCCATAAACCCCAGATCGTAGGTTCGATTCCAGTGGAGGCCGATGATGTTTGCTCAGTGGCAAAAGTGTAACTTGCCATGTCGTTCATGGCAAATGAGCAGTAGGCCGTACCCAGGCGGAAAACTTTCATTCGGTTACACACCAACACCGGTTCCCGACCCCAGATGTCGCCACTGTGATTGTGCCTACACCAGGTACTAGATGGAAACACGTGAACGAGGAGGTCATTTTCAACACTTCGTATGAGCAGGCAATTTGTAATTGTAAAAGTTTATTTCAATAATAGCTCCTAAAAGAAGCATTACCAAGCTCGATAGCTGCAGTTGCAAAATTGCCTTGAAGATGCTTTTGCGTGGTTTTCCATTTTCACACCAGTCAAATGCTGAGATTATGCCTTAATTAACGCCACGGCCACTTCTTGCCCAATCGTCGCCATCAGAACTATCTGTGTCGGTGCGACGTAAAGCAACTTGTAAAAAAAAAAGAGAAGAAGTATTTCTGGGTATATGATTATAAGGAAATTTTTCTCTTGTTTTGGTGTGAAGAACCCGGTCTCACCGTTTATGCAGGTATTTCTGATATACTCTGTATTTTTAGCGCACTCGTGAGAAGTCCTTCATATGAAGTGCAGGTGATTCTAATAAATGGCTGTATATTCCTGTATTAGTGAAATGTTGAAAGTTATAAACTTGGGGCGAGGACTCAGTGAACAACTGTCAAAGGATGTGTCAATGAGCTTTAACAAAGCGGGCTCAACGTATTGATGACGTGTCAGAGTTAATAACGCGATATGCTCTTTGTACGAATACTCAACTGGAGTGAAGTGCTCTCTTAATAAATGTACATGTGTATGGATTATTTGAATTCCGACTATATTTCAAAACGTACCTGTCTATACAGAATTGCTAAATACCATTCATTAACTCAACCATCACGATTCCTCTGGAACCACGAGTGAAATTAGCCTTTTGGCTGAATGGTCAGCGTTGAGGTTCAGAAGATTCCAGGTTTGATTCCCGGCAAGGTCGAGGAATTTAACTACATCTGGTTAATTTTTCAGACTCGCAGACTGGGTGTTTGTCCAAATACTCTCCTATACGGATTCATACAATATACCAAACTACCTACCATCAATCGGCGGTACAACAAAGCCAAGTCAATATCTGCGACACATTTCTCACCCTCAACTCCACCAAGATGTGGGAAGTGAGGAAGCAGAAGCAGAAGCAGAATAAGAATAAATTCCTCTTAGGCCGTAAGTAACAGCTAAATAATCATTTTCAGAAATTGGAGCCCTAAGGGGTAATTTAAAGGATTGAAGAAATTAAAAATTGACAATATTTTGTAATGATACGACGTTTGTATCAGAGTCTTGGACACTGTCAGCAAGAGATGAGAGTAAGTTTCAGGCCAGTGAGTTGAAGTTCCTGAGGAGTATAGCAGAGAAGGCAAGGAGAGACAGAGTAAGAAATGTTGATATCAGAAAATAAATAAGGGTAGAAATACTGAGTGATAAGATGGAGAAGAATAAATTGAGATGGTTTGGACATGTTACGAGGATGGAGGACGGAAGTATCTTATATCAAAATAAGTGTTGGAGGCTAAGATAGAGGGTAAGAGGGCAAGTGGAAAGCCACAGCAAGATGGATAGACTCTGTCAAGGGCAATAAGGCTGGAATGGAATACAGTTACTAAACAGAAGTGGTGGAAGGAGAGGCAACGGTGGAGAAGTAGCATCAACACCCCGACGTGTTAGGAGCTGGACATGAGGAAATGAAAAGAAATGAATGATAGTTCATTTTTATGACGCCTGGCAGCGTCGATAGGTCAGAGGCTGTTATAATTATTTTAAAATTGAGCAGTAGGCAGCTCTGCTTCTCCTTGCGACTGATAAAGTAAAAAATTTAAAATCTATTATTTAAGTATGCATTACTGAAATATACCTGTGGAATACATATTTGTTGATGGGGTTGTGATTCCTCACCACTTCATGTCTATGGGGAGACGACAAGCATTACTTTTTCTTGACTTCTGATTGATGTCGGCGGTTGCATAGTGGGCTGCTGCCTACAAGTGGCCACGGCTGGCCCGTGGTCCGACAGCTCTGCACTCTGACCGACCAACCGAGCAGAAGACGGGTGACCAAGGCTCTATCGAGGCTCTACGCCTCTGTATTCCGGAGACGGAGAGGGGCTGGTCCCCTCCGTCTGCTGTCCTGAGAATGGTTTTCCTGGTTTTCCATACTCCTGCATTAAGGCGAATGCCGGTACAGTTCCTAGTATAGGCCACGACCACCAACCCTATCACCTTCTCCGCACATCTCCTACGATACAAATCTCTTGGCCTGAGAGCCGACGTCACCGTCTAGGAGGCCTGTCTCCCCCTTGAGGGCAGAAATAAGAGCATTTAGTAGTAGTAGTAGTAGTAGTAGTAGTAGTAGTAGTAGTAGTTCTGTTTGAATATATTGCACAATGTGGCGTAAACAAAAAATCATATACAGATCTTCCATAAGGAGTAAGTTCAAACCGTATTCTGTAACAGTGACTGGTGATTCTTGTAAGAACACAACAGAGTACTTTGGTGAATGTCATGGCAGAATACATTAGGTAAAACTTGTATACTCATGGCAGGCAAATTTATCTCAGTCAACTTCAGCTCAATTTTCACGGCTACTTCGTAGCCAAGTTTGGAGAGGCTGTTCAAGGTCTGAATCGAATATGAAAGAAACTAAAAACCTCGTATGAAGAACGGAAAAATTCCGCTGGCACTTTTGAAATCCTCAAGAAAACATATATCCCAAACGTAGGACTTTAAACTCAAATTTAAATACTAGAAGTTTGCAAATGATAGTTTCTAACTGGTAGTTCATTCCTTGAAGGCAGACTCTTCCTTACACGAATTACAATACGTTGAGTGCCGTACACTTACTGCCGGTACGTCTCATACTTGAGAAGTGTCTGCTCAAAAGGCGCTATTTCCACCCCAAGAAAGTTGTGGAAAACGCAAGGGAAAGGTTTAATAAAAGACACGTGGAACGTACCCTTCATCGGGCATGGTACAACTTTTAAGGAATTACTTTGTGGTCTGGATTGCCCACGGCATTCGATAGCATCCAACTACTGCAATGTATGTGGACGAAATACTTTTTCTTAAGTGGAAATAGCATATTTTGAACCGACACTTTTCACTTGTAAAGAGTGCGAAATGCATTATGAAAATAATCCTTAATAAACCATAGTATTAGTTCAGTGGAGCCTGGCCTTTGTTCACAGGTGTAACGGGTTCGATTCCCGACAGAGTCGGGAATTTTAGCTATGATTGGTTAATTTTGCTGGCACAGGGGCTGGGTGAATGTGTCATCTTCATCATCATTTCATCCTCATCACGACGCGCAGGTCGCCTAAGGGAGCCAAATCAAAAGACCTGCACCTGGCGAGCCGAACATACCCTCGGACACTCCCGGCACTAAAAGCCATACGCCATTTCATTTCAGTTCAGTGGAAGCTCGTCAGTGTCATGCACTATTGTACTTGTCAAAAGTTCAGGACCACATAAAGAAATCATTAAATGTCATCTATAACCTAAAATTATGCCACTAGACCACTGTAAATTGATTTTTGAGCATTTAAATCAATGGGATTTATTTATTTATTTATTTATTTATTTATTTATTTATTTATTTATTTATTTATTTATTTATTTATTTATTTATTTATTTATTTATTTATTTATTTATTTATTTATTTTAGCAGTAGCGAAGTTACGGCCCGTGGCTTTTTCTTACATTTAACCACGTAAGTTACAAAATGCATTATATAAAAGAAATGTACGATTCTATTCTGAAATCACAGATAAGTAAGCTTAATTACAGATTTGGATAACATATAATAAAGAAAGAAAGCAAAGCTCAACAAATAAATTAAAAAGTAATCTGCAGCATAAAAGTAAAAAAAAAATTCATAATGATAAAAGTAACATACAAACTGGAAAATATAAGCGATGCTTAAACAGAACACAATTCATAATAATGTAATGGGAAGACAAGTATGGCCATAAAATAAATGAAAAGAAGCAATAATGTTTTTCAGCTGTATAAATATCCATGTTACTAGCCTAATTACCACAATCACATAACCTACCAAACGTCACCAATCACACGAAACAATAAGCGGTATTCAAGATGTAATCTTCACATGGAATCTTAAATTTCGATATTGAGTTAGAGTTCCTGACAGCAGCTGGAAGTGAGTTCAACAAGTAGCGACCCTTCCACAACGAAATATCTTTTATACATTGAAGAGTGGTTGACGGGAATCGCGAGGGAAGCGCCAGATGTAGTGTTTCAATGAGGATAATAAATGGAATTTTGAAGAAATGTATTTGGGTACATTTTCCTTCAGAGTTCGATGTATCAATGTAAGTAAGTATCTGGAACTTCCGTTCCATCTCGTGTTTCAGCGAGGAATGAGCTGTGTAGCTACGGGGTATGTGATCATCATAACTCAAGCTAAAAGCAAATCGAAGACCAGAGTTCAATGCCCGCTGAAGTTTCATAGTTTGTCCACGGGTCGCATCTACGAGGACAATGGCACAGTAGTCAGGTATTGGTAGTATCAACATTTGGAGAAGTATTATCTTTACGTCTTGTGGCACAATTTCTTTATGTCGTTTCAGAGGGTGTAGCGTCGCGTAGATCATGCCTTTTTTTTTTTTTTTTTGCTTTACGTCGCACCGACAAAGACATGTCTTATGGCGACGATGGGATAGGAAAGGTCTAGGAATTGGAAGGAAGCGGCCGAGGCCTTAATTAAGGTACACCCCCGGCATTTGCCTGGTGTGAAAATGGGAAACCACGGAAAACCATTTTCAGGGCTGCCGACAGTGGGGCTCGAACCCACTATCTCCCGATTACTGGATACTGGCCGCACTTAAGCGATTGCAGCTATCGAGCTCGGTCGTAGATCATTCTACACATATGTCGCCTGATATCACAGAGTAGAAGTTATGCATTTTTAACTGTTGGAAGGTGACACAAAAAACATTTTGGAAATATAAATGACTGCATACTGTAATCGGTTGCAAGTATTACAAATATTTTTGTACACTTAGAAATAGCTTGGGTTCATTTCAGTAATAATAAAAAATACAAAAAATATGCGTCAATAGATTTTAGCATTTTTTAATGCAGGGCCGAAGTGATCGATTTTTCTTTGTTATTTTCATGTCTCGGGGTAAGCTATCGACATAAAAAATGTTTTCTTGGATACCATCTCTAGAGTGCAAGTGAAACTTTCAGGGCAGATAAATTTGACGCTGATAGCTCGGCCCGAGGGCCACGCATGACAAAGACAAGGAAAAATCGGCTATCTTGACGCTGCTTTGAAAAATCTAGGCGAACAAAATAACTGTGCCGCATTTTTCTTAATGTTTATATTCACCCTAAACTAACCTCCACCTACTGCTATGTCTACAAAGGATCTTGCTGTTAATACTTGCAGCCAGATATATTATACAGTACATTAGATTTCCATTTTTCTTTCGTTGGAACCTTCCAACAGTTAAAAATGCATAACATCTTCAGTACTTGGCCTAACTCAATAAAATCAGGCAACATACTGTACTGTATATCCCATTAGATGTAAGAGCGCAGAAAACGAATTACAGAGGACTGGTACAATTTTAGATTCTAGATGGAATTTAATGATTTATTTATGTGGTCCTAAACCTTTGACCAGTGCTGCACTATGTAGAATATGTCTGATAGGTAAAATACAAACTCCGCGTTTTATGACTTAACACAGTAACCTACAGCCCGATTCACATTGGTTCGATACCAGGCAATACCAATTTTGAGTTGGGTTTAAATCCTGGTATGGGATTAGGAATAGAATAAAGGAAGTCTCAAACGATAAAGGAATTTTTAATATCAGTAGGTTCTTTCTTACTCCTTTCCCAACATTTGTTAGGTTCTGATTACTTAAGTAGATAGTTACGAATATCCATTAAAATTACAATAGCTCACAATATCTCTAACACGTGCCTTCGTATTTGGACTTCGTATATGGAAAAGTTTATCTATTGCTTCGTCAGTAAAGCTTCTTCATGTAGTACACTTTGTCATGTATAAATATGATATAGGAACCTACTTTGAAATCATAAACAAAATCTACACATTATGTCTGAGGCTTCGTGTTACTAGCGATATTTAGTTTCCTCTTCCACTTCCTCATATTCACATTACCAGTCACCACAGGGGCACCTGTTAGAACCAAAATAGTACCGGAAGGCAACACACAGGTAATCATTAGGCTACCTAGAACTGTAGGTAGAATTTGCAAGTACAATGAGCTAGGAAGGAAACTGTGGTAGTCCAGCGCAGTCGGCAAGCCGCAACTCTCCGCCTTCACCTGTTATAGAAATGTACCTGTGTTTCTTCCACCGGTCTACAAAATGGGAAGAAAAATATTCCAGGTTTAGTTAATTCCCATGTTTTGAATTCAGCCCATCAGTGCTTTAGTTCTATATCTGTATACTAACAAATTTGGAATATGATTATCTATTATACATTGAGGAGTGGTTAACGGGAATTGGAAGGGAAGTGCCAGATCTAGTGTTACAATTATAGAATGAGGATAATAAATGGAATTTTGAAGAAATGCATTTGGGTACATTTTCCTTCAGAGTTCGATGTATCAACGTAAGTAAGTATATGGAACTTCCGTCTCCTCTCGGGTTTCATCCAGGAAAGAGCTGTGTAGGCACGGGGTATGTGATGATATGATTATCTCACAACTCCACCATATACGCTGCATACAATTTGCCAGGATTATACCTGGTATGTAAACCACCTGTGTTTAGCCATTTTATTAAATCTTGTATGCCACGCTCAGCGGCTCAGGTGGTAGCGTGCTGTCTTCAGAGCCCAACTTGGCAGGTGATCCTGACTCAGCCTGGTGGTATTTAAAAGTGCTCAAATACCTTAGCATCATGTCCTTGGACTTACAGGCACGTAAGATAACTCCTGTGGGACAAAATTCCGGCGCCTCGGCGTCTCTGAACGCTATAAAGTTTAGTTAATGTGGTAAATGAAAATGAAATGACGTATTGCTTTTAGTGACGGGAGTGTCCGAGGACATGTTCGGCTCGTGAGGTGCAGGTCTTTTGATTTGGTGACCGTAGGCGACCTCGCGTCGTGATGGGGATTATATGACATTGACGACAACACATACACCTTTCTCCGTGCCAGGGAAATTAACCAAAGATGGTTAAAATTCACGACTCTGCTGATAATCGAACTCGGGTTACCTGTGGCCAAAGGCCAGCACGCTAACCATTTAGCCATGGAACCGGACAGTTAGTGTGGTGTGCGACCAATATAATTATTATTTTTTGTACAAATTACACCAGAAATGCCATTTAGCGGAAATGAGTGCCAGCAGAAGAGACGGAGGATAGGTCAACAAACAAGTAAGCTAGTGTAATATTATTGTTGACAAGTTTTAGAGGCTTAGTAAATTCTTATTTCCGGCTCGCGATTGAGGGCTCGTGCACCTGTCATTTTCTTGCACCTCACTTTTACAATTCATTCTTCTTCCAAACTTCAAGTAATCGTTCCTTCAGGTTTTATTTCTCATCCCCATAGCCAGGTTTTCTCAGTCTTACGAAATTTCTGCATGTATTTTCTGTAATACTTTTACCAGCACTGCATAGCTCCCACCTTTCTCACGCACGCACCTCCAAAGATTCACAGCTTTCGAGTTACTAGCACCAGTTACCTGAAGTGAGGCAGTTACTTCCACCTACTTTCCCCTTGTGATCCGCTTCTCCTTCTCTTGAACACAAAATGTACACATCTATCTATATAAATAAAATTGTTCGTGTCTGTTTGTTTGTCTGTCTGTTCCACCATCACGTCGAAACGGCTGGATAGACCTCAACCAAACTTCATATTTAGAATATACTCATCCCGGGGAAGGTTTCGATATGCATATCATTTTAAAATCTTTGAATACACGGGGGGTTTATAGGAAAACCAGAATGGTTTTTCCACCATCACGTCGAAAGGGCTGGATAGATCTCAACCAAACTTCATATTTAGAGTATACTCATCCCGGGGAAGGTTTCGATATGCAAATCATTTTAAAATCTTTGAATACACGGGGGGTTTATAGGAAAACCAGAATGGTTTTTCCACCATCACGTCGAAAGGGCTGGATAGATCTCAACCAAACTTCATATTTAGAGTATACTCCTCCCGGGGAAGGTTTCGATATGCATATCATTTTAAAATCTTTGAATACACGGGGGGTTTATAGGAGAACCAGAATGATTTTTCCACCATCACGTCGAAACAGCTGGATAGATCTCAACCAAATTTCATATTTAGAATATACTCATCCCGGGGAAGGTTTCGATATGCATATCATTTTAAAATCTTTAAACACACCGGGGTTTATAGGAAAACCAGAATGGTTTTTCCACCATCACGTCGAAACGGTTGGATAGATCTCAACCAAATTTCATATTTAGAGTATACTCATCCCGGGGAAGGTCTCGATATGCATATCATTTTGAAATCTTTGAATACACGGGGGGTTTATAGGAAAACCAGAATGGTTTTTCCACCATCACGTCGAAACGGCTGGATAGATCTCAACCAAATTTCATATTTAGAGTATACTCATCCCGGGGAAGGTCTCGATATGCATATCATTTTAAAACCTTTGAATACACGGGGGTTTATAGGAAAACCAGAATGGTTTTTCCACCATCACGTCGAAACGGCTTGATAGATCTCAACCAAATTTCATATTTGGAGTATACTCATCCCCGGGAAGGTTTCGATATGCATATCATTTTAAAATCTTTGAATACACGGGGGTTTATAGGAAAACCAGAATGGTTTTTCCACCATCACGTCGAAACGGCTGGATAGATCTCAACTAAACTTCATATTTAGAGTATACTCCTCCCGGGGAAGGTTTCGATATGCATATCATTTTAAAATCTTTGAATACACGGGGGGTTTATAGGGAAACCAGAATGGTTTTTCCACCATCACGTCGAAACGGCTGGATAGATCTCAACCAAACTTCATATTTAGAGTACACTCCGCCCGGGGAAGGTTTCGATATGCATATCATTTTAAAATCTTTGAATACACGGGGTGTTTATAGGAAAAATAGAATGGTTTTTCCACCATCACGTCGAAACGGCTCGATAGATCTCAACCAAATTTCATATATAGAGTATACTCCTCCCGGGGAAGGTTTCGATATGCATATCATTTTAAAATCTTTGAATACACGGGGGGTTTGTAGGAAAACCAGAATGGTTTTTCCACCATCACGTCGAAACGGCTGGATAGATCTCAACCAAATTTCATATTTAGAGTATACTCATCCCGTGGAAGGTTTCGATATGCATATCATTTTGAAATCTTTGAATAGAGGGGGGTAATAGGAAAACTAGCATGGTTTTTCCACCATCACGTCGAAACGGCTGGATAGATCTCAACTAAACTTCATATTTAGAGTATACTCCTCCCGGGGAAGGTTTCGATATGCATATCATTTTAAAACCTTTGAATACACGGGGGGTTTCTAGGAAAACCAGAATGGTTTTTCCACCATCACGTCGAAACGGCTGGATAGATCTCAACCAAATTTCATATTTACAGTATAGTCATCCCGGGGAAGGTTTCGATATTCATATCATTTTAAAATATTTGAATACACGGGGGGTTTATAGGAAAACCAGAATGGTTTTTCCACCATCACGTCGAAACGGCTGGATAAAACTCAACCAAATTACATATTTAGAGTATACTCATCCCGGGGAAGGTTTCGATAGCATATCATTTTAAAATCTTTGAATACACGGGGTGTTTATAGGTAAATCAGAATGGTTTTTCCGCCATCACATCGAAACGGCTGGATAGATCTCAACCAAATTTCATATTTAGAGTATACTCATCGCGGGGAAGGTTTCGATATGCATATCATTTTAAAATCTTTGAATACACCGGGGGTTTATAGGAAAACCAGAATGGTTTTTCCATCATCACGTTGAAACGGCTGAGTAGATCTCAACCAAACTTCATATTTAGAGTATACTCCTCCCGGGGAAGGTTTCGATATGCATATCATTTTAAAATCTTTGAATGCACGGGGGGTTTATAGGAAAACCGGAATGGTTTTGCCACCATCACTTCGAAACGGCTGGATAAATCTCAACCAAATTTCATATTTAGAGTATACTCCTCCCGGGGAAGGTTTCGATATGCATATCATTTTAAAATCTTTGAATAGACGGGGGGTTTATAGGAAAACCAGAATGGTTTTCCTCCATTTTCTCTTATACTATTGATTTTCTGTAAGCTTCGTTTACCGTACGTGAAACGTCTCTTCATTATAAACAACTTTCGTTATGTTCATATACCTTACTCTTTACATGACGGAGAAATTTACAATTTTCTGCTGGTACTATGCTCTGCATTGAGTGACCGACAGACCGACAACGAACCTACAGGTTACCATGGCAACGTCTCTGACTGCATGCCAGCAGGGAAGTAACGTATTGCCATTTTCCTCATCATGCTTTTAAATTCGTGGTTGTTCCTTGGGTAGAAGGCAAGAGTAGCGTCAATCGGCCTATCTGCGGGATATTGGCGGAATATCGTTGGATGTTATAACCGCCTTCGAGTAGATTAAGTAATAACACCATT
The DNA here is from genome assembly GCF_040414725.1 of Anabrus simplex. NCBI lineage: Eukaryota > Metazoa > Arthropoda > Insecta > Orthoptera > Tettigoniidae > Anabrus > Anabrus simplex. Next base: position 290,043,876 of record NC_090270.1, on the reverse strand, counting down.
AGTCATCTTCTTATTATTTGTTTACCTAGGAGTCAATGGACCTAAATTTCTCCTCTGTTACCGCTTTATTATATCCATAACTCACACTAGCATAATTTATTGAGGGGCATTTGATTTTCCAATACATTAACTTGGCATTTACATATTTGTCGTTATCCGGCTGTCCTCAGTTATAATCCATTTTCTATTACTTTCAACTTTCTTAACTGTATTATTTTCTTCCTTAATTACGCCGTATGTACGCGAGTGCTACAAACTACTGGATGTATTTCCACCAATACTCATATTTAGAATACACCTGTCCTTGATAGGTTTTAGGGCAAATATTGTTTCTAAATCCCTGAACTGACTGGGGGTTTATACGAATCCGAAACAGTGATTTTGCACTTCCACAAAATATACACAACCAAACTTAATTTAAATCTACCTGCCTTGGTAGAAATTAATTTCTATACCTTTCTTCTCATGTGCATCATTTCGATACGAGGATTAATAAGGGAGATATCATTAACGGACCTTTTTTTTGTACAAGTCCCATCGGACGTAACTCACGAGCGGGTGCGTGTAAAGCGTATTCCTTACAACTTGAAAACTACTGAAGACATTCGAACCAAAATTCATATTTAGCATCCACCTGTCCAAAGGTAGGTTTTAAACGCAAATAACATTTCATGTTCCGGAATGGACTGGCGGTTTATAGGGAACCGAAATGGTGATTTTACTCTTACACAATATATACAGAACAAGACCAACCTAACTGGAAATCGACCAAACGTGATGGAATTCCACCTCTAAACCTTTTTTTCATGTGCATTTTTTCGTCAGGAGGATTAATAAGGGAGATATCATGAATGGTCAGTTTTGCAGGTTAAGTCCAGCGGACATAGCCAAAAAGGTGTTTTACATGGAGCAGATTCCTTATCTATATAAATCAAATCGTAACGACTGTGTGCCTCTACACTGACTATTTTGGCGAAATTTTCGTACAGCTTTCCGTTTAAGGGGTAATAATGACCATCTGCATAATTTTTGGTTTAGTTTCCTGAAAGTCCTAATTTTTACCCGCCTCTCCCAAAATCCAGTTTGCGGCATAATCTGCCAGAAGAAAAAGAAGATAATTGAAATTTGACAAAATTATACGTTTTAGGCTGTAACGAACGGAAACCATCCAAGATCATTAAATTTTTCACTTTTTATCCCCGAAGAATATCGAAATATGCAGGCAATTTTAATGATGGTGCAGACCTTCGGAAATTCCTATCACATAACAGATTGCACAATCTCCGTTCAATTTGGAATGATCTACAACCTTGGTCTTATGACTTTTTGCCGTATCTGTATCCCTTTTACGTTTGATTTTTCTCTATTAATCGATGTTAAGTCAATTTGGAATTTTCACATGCATAATTCATACTTTCGATTACTTATATGAAATACAGAATCATCAAACTCTTCACGAAAATTGGCCCACCCAGTAGCCATATGTGAGCCAAATGCTATGTATGTAGCTGTCACATAATTATCCGAAAAGTAATGTAATGTGAGATAATCTTACAAAACCTTTACCCTGTTCCACGTTTCTAACTCAATCTGACCCAAGAATAAATGACATATCATAGGACCAGCCATTTAGGCCACTAAATCCGGCGTGTCTTATGGTATAATCCTTTGTCGATATGACGTACGTTTAGTAGCAGTTAATCTGTAAATGAAGGTCTTCAATATTGTAAACACGCATATACTTTCCTATGTCGATCTATATATATTCACTGATGTCGATTTGTAGCGATCGAGAAAGGGTGGGTCTGCTATTGTAATCAGTACTCCCCACACCGACTTTGACTGGCAGTATGAAAGGGTTCCTTCTCCAACTCCTGTGTAACTGTCATTAGTAAGGAAGGTCTACAATTGTAATGAATAGTTCACTTCTCGATTTGACTTGCAGAAGGCAAGTGATCATGCAGTTTTGTTTAAAACTCCCCTACCCGATTGTGTTTGGAAGTGTGCAAGGGTGCCCGCCATTATAAAGAAATGTTCTCATCTAAAATGTGACTGGCATTAGGCATAGTGGCCTGCTATTTTGATGGAAACTCACCAACTTGGTGTGACTGGCAGTAAGCTGGCTGGAAGTAGGAAAATGGGCCTGGCATTATAATGATAACTGCACAACTCAATTTCGAGTGATAGTAGGGTAATTGCCTGCCATTATAATAAAAACTGTAATCTGTCTGGAAGTAGGAAAGGGGGGCTGCCATTTTAACGAAAACTCCCCAAATCGATTCTGTCCGCATAGTAGGCAATGGGGCTTCCAATTATAATGTAAACTTCCCAACTCGATTGTGAATGGCAGTAGGCAAGTGGGCCTGCCGTTATATCACAAATCCATAACAAACACTTTACATTGGAAACAACGTACGGGGACCTCCCCATGCTCTTCCTCGGATAACGCTAAGAGACATGCAATTTTAAAACAATCTTATTTACTGCATGCACACTATTTACTTCGATATTCGAATACAATGTAGAATACCGTAGCGAAGCACGGGTACATTCGCTAGTCTACAATATTTCTGTTTCCACGGATCCGTCCTCTATGGAATACATTTTGCGAGGCAAAGTAAGTCGTTCATTCTTCAATGAGCTGGAACTCATTTTTCTTCCATGCATTTCAACAGTATTACTTCTTTTCAGCTTTACCGTCAAAACTCGTATTCGTCTTTTTCATAGAAGTTTAATAAACTGGAATTTAATTATGACGATAAAGTGTTGTATTACACTGTCTCTAAAAAGGGACATAGTCACTACGCCATCTGGTGAGCGTCAGGAGAGTCAAAGCGGTACAAGCTCACTGGAAGTTCGAACAACGTAAGACCATTTTGAAATGGTATTTAGAAATGTAAAGCGCGTGTAAATTACAAGGACGAGGGAGACACGAGATTGGGACAGGCCCACTCATACGTCTGGCAATCGCAAGCAGCAAGTGTGAACGGATGACACTGCACAAGAAACTATTTGGAAGATGTTATTTAGCAACGAGTTCTAGGATATAGTTCCGATTACGCCGAGAAAAATTTGAATATCATATGTAATGAAGGTAGGTTTTCGTGTTGAAAGTCGGTGCAGCAACACACGCATTCCTATTTGCTATAAAGTTAACGAGAGGCAGACAACGGATGAAATGAGAAGACGACATAGCGTCTTTTCTGAAATATAGTGGAGTGAGTTTGACAATGCCCCGATCAAGGATAGAAGACAAAAAAGCATGAGGATATGCCTGCCAAACTTCGGCATAAACCGGTACAAGAGGATTAAGTAAAGATTAAGTAAAATTAAATAATGTTATGTTATCTATAATATCAATACGGAAAGATAGCATACTAATTTATTTATGGTACAAGAAAAATTATACGGGTGATACTTACACTAATATTATAATGTAGATAGCCCTGCGCGATGTCTGAGTCAGCGGTTACCCCTGAATAGTTGAATATATCATAACAGTTTACACTTTAGTTACCAGACAGCAGCAACGTAAACAAATACACTATATAGTTAGTGCATTTGACCGAAAGCAATCTCCTACGAAAGCGCTCTCACTTGGAAGACATGCGTACGATCCGAACTCTGAGGGTCACGTTCTGTGTCTGTAAGCTGCTACTAGTGACAGTTACCACTTCCCAGTTACTGTTTTCGCTAGTATGTTATTCTGTTGTCGTTACTCGGTAACCAGTTATTTTTTGTCCTCGATACATTTGTAACAGTGACGGGCATGTAACTGTGACAAAGTAACTGCTACGTTATTTTTTAGCCATCTCTATTAAGCAGTGTTACTCCTGGCGCCATGGTGATGGGAGCCATTGAGTATAACTTCAGGTCGCAGTTGATAGTGATTGAGGGAACTCTGACGGCATAACGGTACGTCACGGACATCCTGCGTCCTCATGCGTTATCTCTCATTCGACAGTATCGTGGTGCGGTGTTTCAACAGTACATTGCTCGTCCACACACGACTCGTATCTGTAAAAATTGTCTGCGTGATGTCGAGGTACTCCCGTGGCCAGCGTGATCTCCAGATCTCTCCCCGATAGAACATGTGTGGGACCAGCTCAGACGTCAACTCTGTCCCAGTGCCAGTATCCAGTATATCAAAGACTATTTACAACAGTTGTGGGCTAGCTTGCCTCAGGAGAGGATAGAACGGCTTTATGACATCCTTCCCAACCGAATCAGTGCAGGTATCTAGGCCAGAGGGTTGTAATGAAGTCATACTGATAAGTAGGTTCGTACTGCCAAGTTCGGTTATGTGAACACATGAAATTTCAATATTACTTTTGTCCTAAATCAACACCATCATAGGTTGTTCTGCCATTCGGCAGGTCCAATCATGGCTGTGACCTCCATATCTCTCGACCTTGTGCCCTTTTCTTCACTTTTGCATTATCTTCCTTTCTTTTTCGAATGCTGTCTAATAACTGATATCGTCTCCTTCCTCTTCCTCGTTTTCTTTTTATCACCCCTTCAATTGCTACTCGTAGTAAAGTGTTGTGTCTTAGATTATGCCCCATCCAGTTTTTCTTCCTATTTTGGATTACGGTCAACATTCTCCTCACTTCTCCCACTCACTTCAGAACTTCCTCATTTGATATTTTATCTTCCCAATTTACACCTTCAATTCTTCGCTAAATCCACATCTCAAATGCCTCTATTCTTCTCTGTTCTTCCTTCCTTAATGTCCATGTTTCAGCGCCATATAGAGCTATACTCCATATATAACACCTTGCAAGCCTCTTCCTCAGATCTTTCTCCAGCGGGCCACAAAACAGTTTTTTCTTCTTGTTGTTGAAGCTTTCCTTGGCTAAGGCAATTCGAGCTTTTATGTCTGTTATAGAGTGAAGGTCTTCAGTCAGAATACTTCCAAGATACTTATACTTATTCACCTGTTCAATAATTTCTCCCCTATCTTGATTGTCGCCTTTTCACCTTTACCTCCAAGAATCATGGATTTGGTTTTCTTTTTTTTAATGCTCATTCCATACTCTTCACACATTTTGTTTAATTCTCTCAGCATTTTGCAGAGGTCATTCCCAGCTATCACTGCCATACCATCAGAAAATCTTATGCATTCAATTCACTTACCCCTAACATTGACACCTCTTTTACCATCCAAGCATTCACGAATAATTTTCGCCAAGTAAATATTAAACAAAGTTGGTGATAAGCAGCAACCCCGTCAAACACCTCTTCCCAGTCTGATTTCTTCTGTTAATTCTCCTCTTATTCTCACTCTTGCTGTTTGGTTGTAATAGAATTCCTTGATCAGTCTTCTCTCTCTCCATTCCACTCCATGTTTTTTAAGTATCTCGAAGAGCTTATCCCATCTCACTTTGTCAAATGCCTTCTCTAAGTCTACACAGACTGTATACTTTTCTATTCTTCTCTATGTACCTTTCTCCTATGACTTTCAGTAAACCAATGGCATCCCTTGTGCCTACTTCATGCCTAAATCCATATTGTTCTTCACCAATATAATTCTCCATTCGTCTGTAAATCCTTCTGTTTATTGCTCTTAATAGTATTTTAGCTGCATGAGAAATTAAACTTAGTGTCCTGTGTTCTTTACATTTCTTACTATTTTTGTTTCTATTGGTATTACTATATTTTCCAGAAAATCTTTTGCCCATTTCCCTTTGAAGTATGTTTCTTGACAAAGATTTTACAAATATATCCTTTCCTTTCCCCTGCAGTACTTTGAGTAGTTCAACTGTTATTTCATCTACACCAACCGCCTTGCCATTCATCATTTCCCTAATAGTTGCCTCTATTTCCTCTTCTAATATACTGAAGCCAATCTGATCTTCATTTATTTCATTTTCCTTCTTCAAATTTATACTACTCTCGTCTGGTCTGCTGTTTCAATCATATAACCATTCTATGTACTCTTTCCATCGTTCATTAACTCTTTCAAGCTCACTTACTAACTGTCCATCCAATGTTTTAATCTCAGTCATTCCACTTCCATTCCTTTTATCCTTGAATGTTAACTCCATAGCTTCTTTGTACATCATGTCATATTTACCTTCACATTCCAACCGTTCTATTTTGCTGCAGGTTTCTCTGATCCACTTTTCTTTAGCATGTTTAGTCTCCCTTCTTAATTCATTAATTTCCTATACATATTTCTTCCTTCCTGAGTGTTTACGTTTTTCCATTTTCTCCTTCCATTTCGTCCAACATTTCTTCAGTTACCCATTCCTTTCTTATTTTTCTCCTTCGTTTTGTTCGCAGAACTTCCTTTGCTGTCTCTTTAAGATTGTTTCTAAATCTCTCCCATTTTTCATTAACACAGCCTCATTCTCAGTTTTTAACCTTTCAACAAGCCTCTCTTCCAACTCTACTATATTTTTGTTTTCCTTCAAATTTTCCACGCGTATCACTTCATTGCTCTTACTTACCTCAACTTTTTAATTTAATGCACAGTTCTGTAACAACTAGTTTGTGATCAGAACATATGTCTGCTCCTGGATAACATTTTGCATTTTTTTAGCCATTCCTATATTTTTGCTCTATCATAATAGAGTCTATTTGGTACCTTTCATTATTAATACTAGATGTCCAAGTATACCTCCGCCTTTTACTGTTTTCAAGCAATGTATTGCCAATAACAATGTTGTTTCTTTTACAGAAGTCAACTAACATCTGGCCTCTGTCATTTCTAACTCCGAGCCCATATCTTTGTCTTCACGTCCTTCTCCAACGGCACTCCAATCTCCCATTATCACCACACATGCATTTTTAATTTCTCTTCCACTAATCTCTTCTATTTGGTCGTAACATTCCTCTACCTCCTCTTCTGGGTGTTGACTGGTTGGCATATAAACTTGAATTATTACTAAATTTTTCTGATCGCCTTTCAATATTAGCATAATTATTCTCTCATTTACATATTCTATCTTCAACACTTTAGGCTTTATATCTTTCTTAATTAGTATTCCTACTCCATGTTGTCCACTACGCTCAGCACCTGAGTAATATAGTGTATATCCTCCACTATCCAGTTCTCCACTACCTCCCCATCTCACTTCACTCATGCCTAGTATGTCAAGTTTGTTTTAAGCCATTTCTTGTTTAGCATTTTCCAATTTTCCTTGCTGTAATAAAGTTGGTACATTCCAAGTATCTATCCTCAAAATTGGTTCACTTTTTCTAGGGCTTTTACTCATCCTTCCTTCATCTATATTAGAAAACCTCGATGTATTCCTCTCCCGGAGATCCGATTGATGGGAAGTTATACCTCCGGAGTCATTTATACAGAGGTCCATTGTCCTAATTGGTGGATAATAATTGCCTTCACACAAATGAACAGTAAACCTAGCGGTAATTTGATAAATATCGTTATTACTAGAGAAATATAGATATGTAACTACGACGACTATTTCACTGTAGACACGACTCTCTTCTGTGGTATTCCGCTTCATGGTACTGCCTTCTGTTTCTTTCCTGACGTCTAGAGCTAACACCGATGAATAGAAGTGCTGTGTCTGTGAATTCTCTATATCCTTGTTAACTATGTCTAGCGCGGGAAGTTCAGACGGGAAAATGGAGGTGAAAAGAATATCGTAAATAACACAAACATGATTTTCGTTGAAAGAAAACTAGCATGTTCCCTGGACCAATAATGAGTTATGAGCACAAATCAACAACTTTCCCCATCAAGTAACATCACGCAAAGAAAAGAAGTTCAAGGAAGTTAAGTGAGCAAAGACTTCACACACAAAAGTGTCACATGAACAAAAGACATACTGAAGCGCTATGATGTAGTAGAATGCATAGTCGTAATGTAGCAAAGATTGCATGAACATATTTCTCTGAAAATAGTCGTATTTATCAATTTAAAGCTAGTGTCACTGTTGATTTGATTAAAACGAATTATTATCTTCCTTTTAGGACAACAATTATGATGAAAGTTCATGGATACGATTTGTTCACATACCCGCCAAGTTCTTTGTAAATTTGACTTGATTTTGTAATCACACTCTCAACACGTTAACTTTCATTTCGTTTCGTCCTTACCTTTTGTGTACATCAAAATTTGTGTAAGGCAGTGTATTATATTATTATTGTTATATAATTTGTTGAAAATTTATTTCAAAGAATGAATACATTTAAGGAAATATTCCAAGATTTATGCATTTCATGTGTTCGTTTTCAGGTCTACGTGCGTCGGTGAAGAAGCAATACCACGTATGTCACATGGACCTTCCTATTCATTATCTTTATTAAGATTTGTCGCGTCTCACAGTCATACATGGATATCGTCGTTGCCGGGGCAAAACCTCCTATGTGATAATATTTTTGAAGATATACTGACCCGCAGCGCATACGTTATGAAGAGCTAGAATGCCTTGACAAGTGTCACGCAATATTGCACCTTAGATGACAGAACCATACAGGCCAAAGTTCTAAGATAAAATATTTCACATAGGAGGTTTTGTCTCGGCAACGACGATATGCAATCCTTCAGATGATTTTTCTTTGTGTACATTTTCCTATGCCAGTAAAGAAAAATTAACTTTAAATGCATTACATTGTAGGAGTGCATATTACGTCATGCTAATATACATTCGTACAGTCCGGTATTGTATGGTTCATTTTCCTTTAATCGCCGTCTTAAGAAAAGTAATACTACGAAAATGGTTCTGTTGGACTACATATCCATATGTGGTTGGGAGGCGCGAACACTCTTAAGGAAAATAGGGGATAGGAAGAGCATTGTGATATATAACGAAGTTATGTTTCTTCAGCGACGAAATGCTATTTCTGTTATGAAGGTTATGTTTACACATTTGCGAATGTTATGCATACCAGTGTTTGCAACAGATCAGTTTCTTACTTGAAAATACATTTATGTCTGGAATTAATAATAATAATAATAATAATAATAATAATAATAATAATAATAATAATAATAATAGCCGGGCTGAGTGGCTCAGACGGTTAAGGCGCTGGCCTTCTAACCCCAAGCTGGCAGGTTCGATCCTGGCTCAGTCCGGTGGTATTTGAAGGTGCTCAAATACGACAGCCCCGTGTCGGTAGATTTACTGGCACGTAAAAGAACTCCTGCGGGACTAAATTCCGG